>NC_079199.1:25992546-26331713 GCF_029499605.1 Hyla sarda | reverse complement strand
ATATCTTTATTCTGTCAGTCAAAACAATAAAACGATCGCCATTTTAACATACATTTCTATTACTGTACTATCTTATAAAAGGCAAACCTTTTTTTTAACAAAATTAGCATGCTCATAATTGCCCTATTCTGACCGCTATAACTTTTTTTATTTTTCTATATTTGGGATTTTATAAAGGCTCATTTTTTGCACACTGATCTGCAGTTTTTATCAGTACCATTCTTGTTTTGATGGGACTTTTTGATAAATTTTTATTTGATTTTTCTGGGATATTGTGTGACCAATAATTAGCAATTTAGGACTTATTGTTTTACATTTATGCCATTACCCATACGGGATCAATAATATTTTAATACATAAAAGCATGAACTATATTGTATTTAATTTCTTGAATAAATATTCAGACACTCACTGTTAGATGGTTCATTCTTGTTTTCTTTTATTTCGTCTGTTCTGTAAAATTCAAAGCTTATAAGATGGTAATTAGGCATTTATCTATACTGTCAGAGGTCTTATTCACACTAGTTGGGAGCCATCAGGGTCTGACGCAACGTTTCGGGGGAACGTTCCCTTACTCATGCGTATTAGATCCTGGACTTCCAGAGTATTTTGAGGAAAATCCACACATGTAAGAAATTAAAGACTTTTTCTTAAAGGGATACTCCGGTGAAATTTTTTTTTCTTTTAAATGAACTGGTGGCAGAAAGTTAAACATATTTGTAAATTACTTCTATTAAAAAATCTTAATCCTTCCATTACTTATTAGCTTCTGAATGCTACAGAGGAAATTCCTTTCTTTTTGCAACACTGATGACATCACGAGCACAGTGCTCGCTGCTGACATCTCTGTCCATTTTAGCAACCATGCATAGCAGATGTATGCTAAGGGCAGCATGTTGGCTCAGTGGTTAGCACTGCTGCCTTGCAGAGCTGGGGAGTTGGGTTCAAATCCCACTAAGGACAACAATAAATAAAGTGTTATTATTGTTATAATAATGTCAGCAGAGAGAACTGTGCTCGTGATGTCATCAGAGAGCATTCCAAAAAGAAAAGAATTTCCTCAGTAGTATTCAGCAGCTAATAAGTCCAGGAAGGATTAAGATTTTTTTATAGAAGTAATTTACAAATATGTTTAACTTTCTGCCACCAGTTGATTTAAAAGAAAAAAGGTTTTCACCGGAGTACCCCTTTAAGATGGTAGTAACCCAATTTCTATTTACTATAGTATTTCTATGGCAAATATTAGAGCAAGTTCACATGGATGCGAATGAGAACGCGAACCGCATCAAGAATCATATTGGATAACTAATTTTGAAATGATCTCCCCATCCGGCTTGAATGAAGTCTGCAGTTTGAAAGCTTTCTTATAAATAAATATATGCAATCCAGAGTATAGGAAGGGAATTCACACAAAATCGAAATACCATAGTAAATAGAAATTGGGTTATTACAACCTTAAGAAAAAGTCTTTAATTACTTACATGTGTGGATTCTCCTCTAAATACTCTGGAAGTCCAAGATCTAACACGCATGAGTAAGGGGCGTTACCCCCCGAAACGTCGCGTCAGATCATGATGGCTCCCAACTAATGTGAATAAGACCTCTGCCAGTCTGGATGTGTGCCTAATTACCATCTTACAAGCTTTGAATTTTACAGAACAGACGAAATAAAAGAAAACAAGAATGAACCATCAAGCAGTGAGTGTCTGAATATTTATTCAAGAAATTAAATACAATATAGCTCATGCTTTTACATATTAGATGTTTACAGTGGAGTCGGTGGATATCCACACTTGAGAGTTGTTAAGGGTCTACACAGAGACTTGTCTATTTGAAATCAATAATATTATATTTTAATAGTTTGGGTGATTTGAATTATGAGCATGTTTTTTTTTTATTATTTAGTGGATCCAAGTAGAAATACAATCGGCACCACCCGGTACGTATTCGGCTACAGGTGAGGAGACTCTGGGTATGCAGCAAACGGCCCCTGGAAGCTACGCTGAGACTATCAGGTGCTGACACGTAGAAAACAGATACAGCCCCGAATATACTAAAATGAAAGATAGACAGCGCTCCGTAGTGTGATACCGTAGATACAAGGTAAGGGCTAAATGTAAAGAAGCGCTTACTGCATATAGTTACACTCGGCCAAGTGTAACAATGGATAATGGCATAGAAAGTGGGACTTCTGCAGCTACTCCACTTCTGAAAGCCAACAGCAAAAAAAACAGATCCTCCAATGTGGCGACGGGGTTGAGAGCACAGGACACCCAAGTAATAGGAAGTGAGGTTTATTCACCCATGATGCAACGCGTTTCACAGATAGACTGCTTCATCAGGCATGCCTGATGAAGCAGTCTATCTGTGAAACGCGTTGCATCATGGGTGAATAAACCTCACTTCCTATTACTTGGGTGTCCTACGCTCTCAATCTTGTCGCCACATTGGAGGATCTGTTTTTTTGCAGTCCCGAATATAGTTATGCATAGAAGAATACGGAGCACTCACCAAGACTTGTTGGCTGTAACTTCTTTATTGTTCACATGTGTACATGCGGGTAATGCGTGCAGGGGAGCGGGTGGACAAGACGAGGGGGTATGGAGCTGGCGACGGGACGTTTTCACGCCAAAGCACTTCATCAAGCCAGGTATGGGGACATGCAGGAAAAGTTGTGTTTTTAACATAGACAGGTTACTATGGGTACATAGGTAACCAGAAGACACATGGTGAAATATTCACATAACATTATTCTTAAAAACAGCCTCATTCATAAAGTTGCTGTAAGAAAGGCTGGAGGTCATAATAAATGAGTCCCCGGCTCATTCTTATCATTGAGGCCGAGCGGATCCGAAGCAATTGTATGGATTATCCATCTAGCTTCATTTCTGTGTTTATTTAAACCTCGGGGTGTTCAATTCTTTCTATGACTGCAAATGTGAAGCCATTAGGGTCACTGTTATGACAACTCTGCATATGGGAAATTAATCGGGATGTCCCTGTACCTGTTCTGAGAGATCGTACATGTTCTCTGACTCTATGGAACAGGATCCTGACCTTTTTCCCTATATAACATTTCCCAATTTTTTATTATTTATTTTACACTTTTAAAAGGGGTATTCTGGCCAAATACATCTTATACCCTATCCTAAGGATAGAGGATCAGATGTCTGATTGCAGGGGGCCTGCCGCTGGGACATCACGCCATCACATTCATGTCTATGGGGGGGCATGTAGTCATATTGAGGGGGTGCTGTTCATCAAGTAAAAGACACTGCTCCTGTCAGAAACCTGTCAGAAGCCTCTTAAAGGGGTACTCCAGTGGATTTTTTTTAAATCAACTGGTGTCAGAAAGTTAAACAGATTTGTAAATTACTTCTATTTAAGAATCTTAATCCTTCCTGTACTTGTCAGCTGCTGTATGCTACAGAGGAAGTTCTTTTCTTTTTGAATTTCTTTTCTGTCTGACCACAGTGCTCTCTGCTGACACCTCTGTCCATGCTCTGGACAGTTCCTGACATGGACAGAGGTGTCAGTAGAGAGCACTGTGGTTAGACAGAAAATAAATTCAAAAAGAAATAAAAACTTCCTATGGAGCATACAGCAGCTGATAAGTACTGGAAGGATTAAGATTTTTAAATAGAAGTAAGTTACAAATCTGTTTAACTTTCTGGCACCAGTTGATAAAAAAAAAAAAAAAAATTCCCACTGAAGTACACCTTAAAATGCTGATTGCAGCTGTCCCCCTCCTTCTATAAGGCGAGTGCAACTCCAGCGTTCACTTTATAGACTCACTGTACAATGCAATGTACATGTATGGCGCTGTGCGCTTAGAACTAGGCAGCAGTGACATACATGTATATTGCATGTCCTCTAGGAGTTAATATTTTAGCAATTTTTAGAAAGCTACCTGCACTCAGATTATGAACCTTTATATCAGCCATGGGAGAAGGGCAGAGGGTGCTAGAAATGGAAACCACGGGTGACGAAAGAAAACATTTTTGGGTTATCTTTTTGTGCGTAATGATGTATTTACACATGGATTTTAATGGTATCAATATAGAATACCTTGCAAGGTAATATTGGATAGTCCCATGTGAAGGCTTTAAAGGGTTACTCAGCCCCTAGACATCTTTTGGATAGGGGATAAGATGTCTGATTGCAGGGGTCCCGCCGTTGGGGACCCCCGAGATCTCGGCTATGGTACCCCAGACATCCGATGCACGGAGCAAACTATGAAATGGTTACTTTGATCTATCTAACATTCTGGAAAATAACTTAAAGGGGACAAAATAAGCTTCATTGTCTTACTTCCAGCTATGTAGTCTCATAATTAGATAGGAATATAAACGTAAGGGGTTTAGGCCACTTCCTATGTATTGAGATGCTAGAAATACAGCTTCAGATAAGATCTTGGAAGGATATGGCATACTACACATGTCGGTAGGTGAAAGAGAAATTTAATTAAAATGAAGAAGGAATCGTGATGCCAGTGTTGATAAATATACTTTGCCGGGTTGTGACAGATAAGCTTTGGGATTTTCATACTTTCGTCTATTAAAGAATCCTTTCTTTATGTCTTGGTAATGTAGATTCTAAGCAAGGCCTTGTATCCACTCATGTTTTACCAATCTCTGGTTACTGAGGGGGATTCATTTCTCTACTGGCGACTAGAGATGGTCAGCAACACCTTAAAGGGGTACTCCGGCGCTAAGACATCTTATCCCCTATCCAAAGTATAGGGGATAAGATGCCTGATCGCGGGGGTCCCACCACTGGGGACCCCCGTGATCTGGCACGCAGCACCCCAGTTAAAATCAGTCCCCGGAGCATGTTCACTCCCGGTCTGATTACAGGCAAGCACAGGGCAGGCGGCATGTGACGTCACGCCTCCGCCCCCGTGTGACATCATGCTCCGCCCCTCAATACAAGCCTACGGGAGGGGGCGTGACCGCTGTCATGCCCCCTCCCATAGGCTTGCATTGGGGGGTGGAGGGTGACATCACACGGGGGCGGAGGCATGATGTCACACGCCGCCGGCCCTGTGATCGCCGGTAATCAGACCCGGAACAAACATGCTCCGGGGACTGATTTTACTTGGAGTGCTGCGTGCAAGATCAATGGGGTCCCCAGCGGCGGGACCCCCGCGATCAGGCATCTTATCCCCTTTCCTTTGGATCAAGGCCCCTAGGACCCATAAAGATCAGCCATGGTGGAATTGGATTACATTTTAAGGTAACACTAGCAGTATACAGTTGTGCTCAAAAGTTTGCATACTCTGAGAGAAATTGGAAAATTTTGGCATTGATTTAGAAAATGTGAGAGATTATGCAACTGTGGTGTCCCGGTACCGCATCCTTTACGGTACCTGTATGGGGGTCCCCATAGCCAGAGTCCCTAGGACGTCAGGGTCCTTCTTATCTAGTCCGCACCTTGTCACCTCTCATCTAGGTATTAGTTAATCTAACAGTTTATTCAGGATTTATATAAATATAATTGTACAAATGTATATAAATGGTTAATTACCTGTGCCGAGCGTGGCGGGACCTGCGGGTCACGTGATCAGGTAAACACTATGGTTTTTGCTTGAGGACCTTTGGAGGTCCCTATGACGTATTGCACCCATCATTCCTTGTAACGGTGAGTGACAGATATTCGGACCAATTAAAACGGCCCTGCCCCTACCCATATAGGGGAGCGGCGGCCATTGTTAGCTCTCTTGTTCCTGGGCTGTTGACAGGGAAGGATCTGCGCTGCTGTCATCAGTGAGTTGGGCCCGAGCCTTGCGGCGACGGCTGATCTATTCTAAACCGTGAGTGTATCAATCCCTAAGCACTCTGCAAGATCACCGGACCTTATCTATCTCCTAAATCCGGACGGATCTTCGCAATTAACCCTAAATTCAGAGACTTATAACACAAATCAACGTCCGCAACAACTGTCAGTCACTGAAGTGTATAGAGACTGTTTGAATGAGACTGTTACTGTTCATTGGATGTACCGCAAGTCTTTCAGTAAAGTTTATCCAAGTTCAAGTTCAACTATCTTGTGACCTTCAGTCATTTTATGCATGCACCTATCGTTACTGGGAAGGGCGTCGATAGGCCGGAGAATTACCTCAGCACACTAGCCCTCAGCCTGGCGTCACGAACCATAGGGTTAACCTTAACCCCTGATATACTGAAGCAAAACCCTGACTACACTACCCCTACCCCAGAGGCCTACCACACAAGCCCCTCTCCCCTGTATTTTATTTAAAGGGGTACTCCGATGGAATCTTTTTTTTTTTATCAACTGGTGCCAGAAAAGTTATACAGATGTGTAAATTATTTCTATTTAAAAATCTTAACCCTTCCAGTACTTATCAGCTGCTGTATGCTACACAGTTGTGTAGTTCTTTTCAGTCTGACTACAGTGCTTTCTGCTGACCCCTCTGACCCTGTCAGGACCTATCCAGAGCAGGAGCAAAGCCCCATAGCAAACCTCTCCTGCTCTGGACAGTTCCTGACATGGACAGAGGTGTCAGCAGGGAGCACTGTGGTCAGACTGAAAAGAACTACACAAATTCCTCTGGAGCATACAGCAGCTGATAAGTACTGGAAGGGTTAGGATTTATAAACAGAAATAATTTACACATCTGTATAACTTTCTGGCACCAGTTGATTTAAAAAAAAATGTTTTCCACCTGATTACCCCTTTAAGGACAGTGAACATATTAAGTGATGTATTATCACATAGTTGTTTACCTCCTTTTCAAATCATAATGAAGTAACCCAAATGGTAATCAAAAGTTTACATACCCATGAATGTTTTGCCTTGTTACAGATGCACAAGGTGACACACACTCACCTGTGGACTTGCAATAAGTGTCTTTGTATAAATAGTCAACGGGTTCACATTTAAAACTCAAAAATTTTGCAGTTCACGCCAGAATTTTGCCACTGAAAAGTTTCCATCAGACATTCAAGGTGTTTTACGTGAGAATGATTCAAGGCTTACACAGTTTTTTAAAAGTGGGCATGGGTATGTAAATGTCATGCTTTACATTATATTTTTGGAGGGGTGAGAGACCATTTTATATTAAAAATAAAATAAAAAATCACACTACCTCTTTGCAAGTGTAGAAATCACAGAAATTATTGAAAAATACATAATTATTATTGGAAAATGTTAATAAAGTAAAATCCATTTTTTTGTTTTCATAGTCACTGCACCTGCACTCACATTTAAACTCTGGACATGTTTTATTCATACAGTTATTGCTTATATGGGCACTGGTTAACATGGAATATTACATGAGATGCTTCTTCCAGAATTTACTGGATTTCCAATTTGGTAAAAAAAAATGTCAATTTTGGCACCAAACTCAGAAATTTTGGCGAAAAAAAATTATATGGTGGGCAAAAAAAGTTTTGCCACCAAACTCGGCAATCTTGGCGCAAAAAAACTAAAGTCGCACAAAAATTAACTCTCACATAAAGGAGAGTGAGAAGAAAAAAAATTGTAATTAATATCGGTGTTACCGATATTATCGAAATTACAGTGGTTTTTGAATATCACCCCCAATGAATTTGTTAGCTCTTACATTGATGCACTGAGCATGCTAGACACTGAGCCATGGGGAGCAGAAAAGAACTGTCAAAAGACAAGGTAATGGAACTTTATAAAGATGAGAAAGGAAATAAATAGATATCAAAAGCCTTAAAAATGCCATTCAGTACTGTTCAATCACTTATTAGGTGAACATTTGGGGATCTCTTCATAACAAACCATGGTCAGGTAGACCAAGAAAGATTTAAGCCACAACTGTCATAAGAATTGCTAGGGATACAAGAAAAACCCACAGGTAACCTCGGGAGAAATACAGGCTGCTCTAAAAAAGACAGTGTTGTTTCAAAATACTACTACACTACAAAAATAAGCTGCTTGGTTGGGTTGCCAGAAGAAAGCATTTACTGCACCAATGCCCCAAAATGCCCAGGTACAATATGCCCGACAACACCTTGACGCAACCAAAACAGAGCCAAAATAGAGCCTAATGGTCACAGCCATAAGTGCTTGACTCTTTATTTGCAATCCACAAAAGTTACTGTCAGCAGAAGTACCATATTTTTCGCCCTATAGGACGCACCGGCGTATAAGACGCACCCAATTTATAGGTGCAAAATCTACAAAAATAAAGATTTTGAACCCAATAGTGGTCTTCAACCTGCGGACCTCCAGATGTTGCAAAACTACAACTCCCAGCATGCCCAGACAGCTGTTGGCTGTCCGGGCATGCTGGGAGTTGTAGGTTTGCAACATCTGGAGGTCCGCAGATTGAAGACCACTGCATAGGAGTTAATACTCACGTGTCCCCGCCGCTCCGGACCCGTCACCGCTGCCCTGGATGTCGTTCCATCGCTGTCGCCGTGTTCCTCTGGAACGTCTCTGCTGCTGGACGGGTATCCTTGCTCTCCATCGCCGCCATCATGTCGTTACGCACGCCGACGCACGTACGCGACGATGTGATGATGAAGAAGGAGAGCGCCGGCCATACAGGGGATCCCTGAACGGAGAAGACACCGAGGAGGCAGGTAAGGTCCCTCCCGGTGTCCTGTAAGCACTAACCACGGCGGTCCCGAACAGCCCGACTGAACAGAAGGGTTAGTGTCATTTTCCCTTCAGACGCGGCGGTCAGCTTTGATCGCCGCGTCTGAGGGGTTAATACAGGGCATCACCGCGATCGGTGATGTCCTGTATTAGCCGCGGGTCCCGGCCGTTGATGGCCGCAGGGGCCGCCGCGATAGGGGTGTATTCGCTTAAAGATGCACCGACTTTTTCCCCCCAGTTTTGGGGAAGAAAAAGTGCATCTTATACGGCGAAAAATACGGTAAGTCTTTGAGCAGAAGACTTTCTTTAGACGTCTGCATGACATCATAAATGGAATAATCACACAACATGTCTGTTTTTTTTCCCCACAATAGAATATATATAATAACCAAATAAAATGAAAATAATATAAAAGAGAAAAAGAAAAAATGGTTTTATAATTGAACTGTTAAACTTTAACCCCTTGGGGACGGAGGGTTTTTCAGTTTTTGCAGTTTTTTCCTCCTTACCTTTTAAAAATCCTAACCCTTTCAATTTTGCACCTAAAAATCCATATGATGGCTTATTTTTTGTGCCACCAATTCTACTTTGTAATGACATCAGTCATTTTACCCAAAAATCTATTGCGAAACAGAAAAAAAAAATCATTGTGCGACAAAATTGAAGAAAAAAACGCCATTTTGTAACTTTTGGGGGCTTCTGTTTCTACGCAGTGCATTTTTTTCAGTAAAA
Organism: Hyla sarda; assembly: GCF_029499605.1. Classification (NCBI taxonomy): domain Eukaryota; kingdom Metazoa; phylum Chordata; class Amphibia; order Anura; family Hylidae; genus Hyla; species Hyla sarda. The sequence continues at coordinate 26,322,389 of NC_079199.1, read as the reverse complement.
ATGACACCTTAACATTATTCTGTAGGTCCATACTATTAAAATGATCCCCTACTTATATAGGTTTGATTTTGTCTTACTTCTGGAAAAAATCATAACTACATGCAGGAAAAGGTATACGTTTAAAATTGGCATCTTCTGACCCCTATAACTTGAGGGCTCATTTTTTGTTCCGTGATCTGAAGTTTTTAGCGGTATCATCTTTGTAGTGATCGGACTTTTTGGTCACTTTTTATTTATTTTTCATGATATAAAAAGTGACCAAAAATACGCTACTTTGGATTTTGGAAATTTTTTGCACGTACGCCATTGACTGTGCGGTTTAATTAACAATATATTTTAATAATTTGGACATTTCCACATGTGGCGATACCATATATGCTTATTTTTATTTTTATTTACACAGTTTTTTTTTATGGGAAAAGGGGTATGATTCAAACTTATCTTAGGGAAGGGGTTAAATGATCTTTATTCACTTTTTTTTTTCCACTTTTTTTTTTTTGCAGTGTTATAGCTCCCATAGGGACCTATAACACTGCACACACTGATCTTTTACATTGATCAATTGTTTCTCATAGGAAACCATTGATCAATGATTCTGCTGCTTGACTGCTCATGCCTGGATCTCAGGCACTGAGCAGTCATTCGGTGATCAGACATCAGCAGGCAAGGTAAGGGACCCTCCTGCTGTCCTAGAGCTGTTCGGGATGCCACGATTTCACGATCAGCCCCCTGAGCTAACTGGCAACGTTTTACTTTCACTTTAGACGCGGCGTTCAACTTTGAACGCCGCTTCTAAAGGGTTAATAGCGCGCGGCACCGCGATCAGTGCCACGCGCTATTAGCCACGGGTCCCGACCGTTGCTAGGTGCCGGGCCCGACCCGCTATAACGTGGGACCACGGCGTGGCCCCGTGTTATAGAAAGGGAGTGGGCGGTGGGCGTAGAGGTTCCCCCCCTCGTCCCCAACAGGTTAAAGGGGTACTCCGGTGGAAAGCATAATTTTTTATTAACTGGTTTAAACAGATTTGTAAATTACTTCTATTAACCTCTTAAGGACCCAGGACGTATGGGTACGTCCTGGGTCCTGGTCCTGCGATATAACGCGGGGTCACACGGTGACCCCGCATCATATCGCAGCGGGCCCGGCGTCATAGTGAAGCCGGGACCCGCCTCTAATAGCGCGCGGCACTGATTGCTGTGCCGCGTGCTATTAACCCTTTAGTCTAAAAACGAAAGTGAAAGTTGCCGGTTAGCTCAGGGAGCAGTTCGGGATCGCCGTGGTATAATCGCGGTATCCCGAACAGCTGTAGCACAGGAGGAGGTCTTCTTACCTTCTCCTGTGCTGTCCGATCGCCGAATGAATGCTTCAAGCCTGAGATCCAGGCTTGAGCATTCAATCGCCGAAAACACTGATTGATCCATTCCTATGGAGATGGATCAATCAGTGTAAAAGATCAGTTAATGCAATGTTATAGCCCCCTATAGGAGCTATAATATTGCATAAGAAAAGTGTAAAAAAAATCATTAACCCTTTCAATTATCCCTTCCCCTAATAAAAATTTGAATCACCCGGCATTTCCAAGAATAAAAAAAACATTATGTAAATAATAATAAAAATAAACATATGTGGTATCGCCACGTGCGGAAATGTCCGAATTATAAAAATATACTGCTTTTTAAACCGCTCGTTCAATGGCGTAAGCGCAAAAAAATAAGAAGTGATCAAAAAGTCTGATCAGAACAAAAATGGTACTGCTAAAAACTTCAGATGACGGCGCAAAAAATTAGCCCTCGTAGCACCCTGAACACAGAAAAATAAAAAAGTTATAGGGGTCAAAAGATTACCATTTTAAACGTATACATTTTCCTGCATGTATTCATGATTTTTTTCTGAAGTGATACAAAATCAAACCTATACAAGTAGGGTATCATTTTAACCGTATGGACCTACAGAATAAAGATAAAATATTATTTTTGCTGAAAAATGTACTGCGTAAAAACGGAAGCCCCCAAAACTTACAAAATAGTGTTTTTTCATCAATTTTGTCGCACATTGGTTTTTTTTTCCCGTTTCACCGTAGATTTTTGGGTAAAATGACTAATGTCATTACAAAGTAAAATTAGTGACGCAAAAAATAAGCCATCATATAGAATTTTAGGTAAAAATTTTTAAGAGTTATGATTTTTGAAAGTTAAGGAGGAAAAATTGAAAATTAAAAAACGGAAAAAGCCCGGGTCCTTAAGGGGTAAAAAAACCTAATCCTTCCAATACTTATCAGCTGCTGTATACCACAGAGGAAATTCTTTTCTTTTTGGATTTATTTTCTGTATGTCCACAGTGCTCTCTGTTGACATCTTTGTCCATGTCAGTTCCTGACATGGACAGAGGTGTCAGCAGAGAGCTCTGTGGACAGAAAAAAAGTCCAAAAAGAAAAGAATTTCCTCTGTAGTATACAGCAGCTGATAAGTACTGGAAGGATTAAGATTTTTAAATAAAAATAATTTACAAATCTGTTTAACTTTCTGGCACCAGTTGATTTAAAAAACAAATAAGGAATCGTTCTCATTGAAGTAGCAAATGATAATGAGAAAAATGATTACAAATAACAGAATAAGAGGTTACAGTACAAGGTAATTCAAACATGTCACAGTAGTGAAAAAATCGGTATCATAATTGGCGAAGAGTAAGGATGTACATATGTGCAGCATTTAGTTAAGTGATATTAATGAGAGGGGAGAACAATACAGCAGCAAAACGAAGAAACGGGGTATAAGCTAAATACTGAATTATTGGCATAGATGTTAACAACATAGGGGAAAGGCAAAGAACTACAGCAATGGAAAAGATACCGTAATTTACCGGATTACTGCGATTGACACAATGAAATTGTGATGTGGGTCGTGACTGTAATGTTGTTGCGGGTTGACAGCTTGTGTACAACAATAAGTTATTGCGATCTGTCTGTTTAGTGTAGAGATCTGGAGATTGAACAACTGTGTTGTTCACATGTATCATAGTGTCAAGAAAGTTGATGCACTCAGTGTTAAAATAAATAGTAAATTGCAACTCAGGCCAAATGTTGTTGATATTATCAAATAAATTACTTAAGAAGTCCAATGGGCCCACCTAAATGCAGAACTTACCTTCTATATAGCATTTCCAAACTTTGACATGGTTAAGAAAAAGGTAATTGGCATAAATGAAATGTTCCTCGAATTGGGCCATGTGTGCATTCACCTAGGGAGGCATCACATTTGACCACATCACTGTGTGGTGTCCCGGTACCGTATTGCATACCGTACCTAGTGTAGAGGTCCCCAAAGTCAGAGTAACTACATTCAGGTAGGGTTCCTCAGGTGGGACAGCCCCTAGTCGCCTCTCCTTAAGTCTAAGTGTAATGTTTTTAATGTTTTCTGGTAAAATAGATAGTGGTGGTAACAATACAGAATATATAGAGGCCACTTTGGGTCTATCAGGAGGTTTCGGTTGGTTTTCATGTATCTTGAGTAGTGTGTAAATCCAAGGAGAGACAGGGTTGAGTTTTTATCAAAAACATCATGGTCTTTCCAATCTATGACTCCCAATCCCAGGAATGTATCTATGGTCTGTCAGATTTTTGTAGTAATCTGATTGGTAGGGTCTGTATCCAAATGTCTATAGATGTTAAAATTGGCCAATTGCGAGTTGATTTCTTCTAAATAATACCTTTTGTCATGGATTACTATGGCCTTCCCATGGTGTCATCCTCTTTCAGGGATAATAAAGCCTTATCATTATAAGTGTCAAAATATCTGGGGTAATATAGTAGATCCCTTTCCACATTAACAATGGTATGAGCACAAAAAATGCTTTTAGTCTGGTTTCAAGAAGAGATGTTCAAAATCAAAGGCGTATCTGATGTGAAAGGTGTACCTGTGATTGGGTGGTCATCACTGGACCGATGTCTGCGGCATAGCCCGCACCTCATAGTCTTCTTCTTGGTTATAAAATGACCTCCCTGTTACGCCGAGCGCTCCGGGTCCCCGTTCCTCCCCGGAGCGCTCGCCTCATCTTCGTTGTTGCAGCGCCCCGGTCAGATCCACTGACCGGGTGCGCTGCGGTCCCGCCTTCAGCCGGGATGCGATTCGCGATGCGGATAGCGCCCGCTCGCGATGCGCACCCCGGCCCCCGTACCTGACTCGCTCTCCCTCGGTCCTGTCCCGGCGCGCGCGGCCCCGCTCCCTAGGGCGCGCGCGCGCCGGGTCTCTGCGATTTAAAGGGCCAGTGCACCAATGATGGTGCCTGGCCCAATCTTCCCAATTAGCTAATTGGCTCCCACCTGTGCACTTCCCTATATCTAGTCTCCTCCCTTGCACTCCCTTGCCGGATCTTGTTGCACTTGTGCCTAGTGAAAGCGTTCCCTTGTCTGTTCCTAGTCCGTGTTCCTGACCTCCTGCCGTTGCCCCTGACTACGATCCTTGCCGCCTGCCCCCGACCTTCTGCTACGTCCGACCTTGCTTCTGCCTACTCCCTTGTACCGCGCCTATCTTCAGCATCTTCAGCAGCCAGAGAGGTGAGCCGTTGCTAGTGGATACGACCTGGTCACTACCGCCGCAGCAAGACCATCCCGCTTTGCGGCGGGCTCTGGTGAAAACCTGTAGTGGCTTAGAACCGGTCCACTAGCGCGGTCCTCGCCATCCCTCTCTGGCACAGAGGATCCACTACCTGCCAGCCGGCATCGTGACAGTAGATCCGGCCATGGATCCCGCTGAAGTTCCTCTGCCAGTTGTCGCTGACCTCACCACGGTGGCCGCCCAGCAAGCCCGACAGATCGCCCTTCTAACCCGTCAGCTGTCGGAAATGTCCACCATTTCGCACCAACTTCAGTCGCAACTTCTCCAGCAATCTTCTCCTCCGCCAGCTCCTGCACCTCCTCCGCAGCGAGTGGCCACTCCTAGCCTCCGCCTGTCCTTGCCGGACAAATTTAATGGGGACTCTAAGTATTGCCGTGGCTTTCTTTCGCAATGTTCCCAGCACTTGGAGATGATGTCGGACCAGTTTCCTACTGAAAGGTCTAAGGTGGCTTTCGTGTTCTGCCTTCTGTCTGGAAAAGCCCTGTCATGGGCCGCACCGCTCTGGGACCGCAATGACCCCGTCACTGCCTCTGTACACTCCTTCTTCTCGGAAATTCGAAGTGTCTTTGAGGAACCTGCCCGAGCTTCTTCAGCCGAGATTGCCCTGCTGAACCTGGCCCAGGGTGTTTCTTCCGTTGGCGAGTACGCCATTCAGTTCCGTGCTCTTGCTTACGAGTTGTCCTGGAATAGTGAGATTCTCTGCGCGACCTTTAAAAAAGGCCTATCCAGCAACATTAAAGATGTTCTGGCCGCACGAGAGACTCCTGCTGACCTACATGAACTCATTCATCTAGCCACTCGCATTGACATGCGTTCTTCCGGATGGCGTCTGGAGCTCCGCCTGGATATGGACTTTGTTCGCACGAAGCGTTTTTTCTCTCCGGCTCCTCTCTCCTCTGGTCCTCTGCAATCTGTTCCTGTGCTTCCCGCCGCGGAGGCTATGCAAGTTGACCGGTCTTGCTTGACACCTCAAGAGAGGACACGACGCCGCATGGAGAATCTTTGCCTGCACTATGCCGGTACCGAACACTTCCTGAAGGATTGTCCTATCCGTCCTCCCCGCCTGGAAAGACGTACGCTGACTCCGCACGAAGGTGACACAGTTCTTGATGTCAACTCTGCTTCTCCACGCCTTACTGTGCCTGTGCGGATATCTGCCTCTACCTTCTCCTTCTCTACTATGCTCTTCTTGGATTCCGGATCTGCAGGAAAATTTTTTTTGGCCTCTCTCATCAACAGGTTCTACGTTCCTGTGACCAGTCTCGCCAGACCCCTCTACATCTATTGTTTTTACAATAAAAGATTGGACTGTCTCGTACGTTTCCACACAGAACCCCTCCTAATTTGCATCGGACCTCATCACGGAAAAATTGAGTCTTTTTTCCTCAGGTTCTTTGGCCCCAAGAAGAGGGGGAGACCCAAGGGGGGGGGTACTGTTACGCCGAGCGCTCCGGGTCCCCGTTCCTCCCCGGAGCGCTCGCCTCATCTTCGTTGTTGCAGCGCCCCGGTCAGATCCACTGACCGGGTGCGCTGCGGTCCCGCCTTCAGCCGGGATGCGATTCGCGATGCGGATAGCGCCCGCTCGCGATGCGCACCCCGGCCCCCGTACCTGACTCGCTCTCCCTCGGTCCTGTCCCGGCGCGCGCGGCCCCGCTCCCTAGGGCGCGCGCGCGCCGGGTCTCTGCGATTTAAAGGGCCAGTGCACCAATGATGGTGCCTGGCCCAATCTTCCCAATTAGCTAATTGGCTCCCACCTGTGCACTTCCCTATATCTAGTCTCCTCCCTTGCACTCCCTTGCCGGATCTTGTTGCACTTGTGCCTAGTGAAAGCGTTCCCTTGTCTGTTCCTAGTCCGTGTTCCTGACCTCCTGCCGTTGCCCCTGACTACGATCCTTGCCGCCTGCCCCCGACCTTCTGCTACGTCCGACCTTGCTTCTGCCTACTCCCTTGTACCGCGCCTATCTTCAGCATCTTCAGCAGCCAGAGAGGTGAGCCGTTGCTAGTGGATACGACCTGGTCACTACCGCCGCAGCAAGACCATCCCGCTTTGCGGCGGGCTCTGGTGAAAACCTGTAGTGGCTTAGAACCGGTCCACTAGCGCGGTCCTCGCCATCCCTCTCTGGCACAGAGGATCCACTACCTGCCAGCCGGCATCGTGACACTCCCCATAAGCTGTGTGAAGGCACTCCACTTCTCTCCAGTAGGAAGCAATCACCGGGCAGGCCAACAGTATATATATTAGAGTACCTCTCTGGGCGCAATTACGCCAACAAAGGTCTGAGCATGTGGAGACAACTAAAGACTCATCATGACCTGGGGGTATTTAAGCTAAGATGATTGGGCAGTTATACCTCATGCAAGAATTCAGAGCCTCGTAGACAACTATTACAAATAGTTTTGAATAGATAAATAACCCCTTTTAACATCAAGTTTTATCTCATTAAAAAACATCCAATTAACTTTTTTTCGCTTATGTACGAGGTATTTAGGTCAGAAAAGACATAGAAGTATTTATAAAGAAAAGGAAGAGTGCTCCATAGCGTAAAACCACCGGTCTAGGGTCCAAAAACCGAATATTGGATTAACCCTTACCAGAGGCAGTTGTGTGAACGCACACATAACAATGGTCAGCGTGATTGAGTAAGGGGCCCAGTCTACAGCCTTCCCAGCCAGGTGAGCAATACCAAGAGAGGACTTCCAGGAGTAGTGGGTTTAGACCAGGAGTAGACACGTCAGAAAAGGATTTTATTTTAAAATAATGCAACGCGTTTCACCGCGCCAAGCGCGGTAAAACGCGTTGCATTATTTTAAAATAAAATCCTTCTCTTACCTACTTGACGTGTCTACTCCTGGTCAGCGCGGCTGAAACCCATTACTCCTGGAAGTCCTCTCTTGGTATAGAAGTATTTATGGATAAGATCTTATAGATGGTGTAACATCTAAAATAACACAATGGGATTACGTCAGATCATTTGGTCCAAATGCTTAGCTGTTTTTATAAGTGAAAAGTTTCCATTTTGACCCCTGTAGATGTAAGAATAGAATATGCGGTGAGAAACTTTTCAAGCAATATTTCAATTTAACTTTTGGACTTAAGTATTAAAAGTAGTCCCACTGTTTATGACCATAGACAAAATGATTTAAAAGAAATGGTTACGTTTCTTGACTTCTGTGAAAGGTGTAAAATGTTTCTTTTTTTTTCTCTATTGTTCTTTATTTCTGCAATAAATATATGTCATTTGGTTTACTTTCCTAGGACTCTAAAATTAGATCTTGTGTTGGTCTTACGCTTACACACAGCAGGCAATCTAAGCATAGAGAGGTACAGAAGTTACAGAGCGTCTGCCTGAACCACTAGTAAGACAAGACTAACTTAAGGTATCTTTGCGTATTAGATTAAAATGAAAGACAACAAATGATATACATCAAAAGGATCGCTCGTCAAATAAAACTTAACAATAAACTATTGTTTTAGCTGACCAATGACACTGCCATATCCTGGAAAGAAATTTTCGGCCAACAGGTCCGGCAAAAACTCAAGAACGAAAAAATTGTTCCTCTTTCGTCTATTGTCATTGATCATGTATGGTTGCTTTAAAGGAAATCTGTTACCAGTGTCACCTGCACTAACCTGTTGGTACCAACAGGTAGTGCAGGTGACACTTATTTAAGCCAAGGTTGGGTGCAGCTCACTTTGCCTATATATAACTGAGTTTACTGGAAGGGCCCTGCGATTCCACACAAGCTAAAACGCTACTTATGTTATATTATATCTTTAATACATTTTAAATATATAACCTAATGGACTGGAATATTATTTTTATTTTCAGTGCAGGTGACACTGATGACAACGGTACTTACCTTGTCCTGTTCCGTGCAGTCGTTCTTCGGTAATCCGCTCTGGTATCTTCAGCTCCGGGCCTGGCTTGGAGCATGCATGGAGTTTAGTGACATCACTGCTGCTGTTCTCTAGCAGCGGAACCCAGCAGAGAACAGCAGCGGTGACGTCACTAAGCTTTGTCCATGCTCCAAGCTGGGCCCTGAGCTGACAATACCAGAGAAGATTATCAAAGAGCAACTGCACGGAATTGGACAAGGTAAGAACCGTTGTCATCAGTGTCACCAGCACTACCTGTCAGTACCGACAGGTTAGTGCAGGTGACACTGGTGACAGATTTCCTCTAAACAACTGTAATGGCCAACATGTACATGTGTGTGGTCATGTCTGGAAAATGATCATTTATTTAGCCTTCAACCTAATTCTATCTAAGGTGTACAGCCATTTTTAGACTTGTTACAGTTAAAGCTTCTTTGAACCGAAACGTCTTTCATGGATCATAACTTTGCCTGAAAAAAGAGCTAAAGAGCAACCATGACTGAAGAAAAGAAATCACAAATAAATTAGTTGCTTTCCTCATTTGGAACTTCACTACAAGTAAACTATTAACAATATTTCATGTTGAGATGGAGAATGACATAGTAGTATCACTGACAATCTACCATCCTACTCCTTTTTGCTTGACATCAATTTTACCTGTATGGATGACTCATAGCTAACACAGTATGACTTCTAGGGACATACTTCCTAACTAGAGTTGAGCCAGCTTAACACAACTTAACTCTTTTGTTACAATAAACATGCGAATCCGTAGGTCTACTGTAACATCTTGTTGGGTTGAGCACTATGTAATAGCCCAGCAAGAAAGGAGCTAATAAGTGCTGCAGAGCAGAGCTAGTTAACTCCTTAGGGGGGGGTGTATTCATTATACAGCCATCTATATGGATGCATAATGTATACAGTGAAAAGAGTGATACTTACCATTTCATAGCTCCTCTTGTGTAGCGCTGCCCCCTGGTAACATCATGGCTAGAGGAGGGCTATACAAGAAGAGACCCACACCAGCGACGAGATGGTAAGTATCACTTTCTTCATTGTATACATTATACAGCCATATAGATTGCTGTATAATGTATACACCCCCTGCCCCCCATGGAGTAAACCAGCACTGCTCAGCAGTACTAATTAACTCCTTTCTTGCTGGGGTGGGCTGAGCTGTACTCGCAGCTGTCAGCTGCGAGCACAGCTCAGCCCCAACATTTGCCAGATTCACGAGAGCTGCACTTGGCAATTCCGCAAACTCCCTGAAGTTCAGATCAAATCCAGGTTCATGGGGTTCAGTTTGCTCAACTCTATTACTTATGGTCATTAGTTTTTTCCGCTGTGGTTGCAACTTACTGCTGGCTTTTAAAAAACTACTCAAGACATCAATTGAGAGCAGAATTTATTAACACTTATAGGGGGAAATTTATCAAAACCTGTCTAGAGGAAAAGTTGCTGAGTTGCCCATAGCAATCAATCAGATTGCTTCTTCCATTTTTGAAATGAAAGAAGCGACTTGATTGGTTGCTATGGGCAACTCAGCAACTTTTGGACAGGTTTTGATAAATTAGACAGATTTGATGTAATTAGTAAAATGGGCTATACCATTTGGGCAAAATAGTTGAGGGTCTTTGTATGGAGATGCTGGAAATGGGGAGCCTAAAATGTTTTAGTATGACAATTATCCAGAAACAAGTCATGACTGAAAAATTTCATGGAGGTCTAAGCCAAATAGAAAGGAAAAGGAAATAGAACGACTCTGATCATAAAAGACGTCACATGTGAGTCCACACCTTTCCCACTATTATACGTAGAATCTTTGCAGTGCGAATGTAAAAATGTGTGCGTATTTTACAATGCTTATCATTATCATTGATGAAAAATGCAACACACATATGCTTTCTCTTTGGGGCACACATTTTACATGCAGTTTTTAAAAATTGAACAGGTTTAAAACACACAGCAAAACACAACACAGCATGCAATGGTATAGTACTAATTATATTGTATATCGGTGGGGCATCCATATAGATGTGGCTTAATCATGGGTGGGAAGCCCACAAGGTGCCCCATGATCCCCTATTGCCCAGGGGCCCCATGAGTTGTCAGAGTTGTATACAGTAGTTCTATAATTTCTTCACAAACAACACAGCTCTTTAGTTTTATTGCTCACAAATGTGGCCTCCCAGCATGTGAAACACAATCCCTCCAGAAATTGAAACATTGAGGATAACAGGCATGTGATGCATTACCCCACACATCAGGGAGAAGGAAAATAGAAGCAACCACATTTCCAGTGCACTGGACATTCTACAAGCAGGAAATTGTTTGTGCAACTCCATATTCCAAACCATTCAGAACAAAGGCTCGGGGAACTGTTTTCGAGATCAAGGGGTGTGCCAGCAGTCAGACCCCCACCACAAACTGACACTGAGGATAGGGGATAGGTGATTTAATATCTGTTTAAAGAAAAACAAAAGACATTAGAGCTGTATACTTGTAAAAATGTCCTTTATAAGTATGATGACTATGTTAGCAACCAGTTTTAGAGCATGCCAGCGTATGCACTCACTGCAGTCATATATTTACATATAAAGAGCATCATCTTCATTCCCAGATGGGTTAAACCATCCATTCTATTCACCATGTCATTTCATCACCATTCCATAAGACAGAATTACTACAAATCATTCCAAGACACTATATGCTGGTAATGCAAGGCTTCAATAAGGTATTAGATGGCATCATTTTCTGGCTAATTATCATAATTACAGTCCAGTGCATAGATATTTTTCTTGACAAGTGTTAGCTAAAGATTTTAACAATTGCGAAAAACATGCAAATTGGTTTTAACAGCTGTTAAACTTTGAGAGATTCTATTTTTTCTTTTTTTTGAAAATAATTATGACTTCAAGATGGGAAAAAAGGATTGTACGCTCTCCGAATAGGGAATCACTGTCAGGGATATTAATGGAAATATCAGTAAACCTATCTTTTCTGAGAGAGAAACATGCAGAAAGCACGCTACGTGCAGCATACCAAATATTGTACGCAATGTGCATATCTTTACTGTCTGTCAGACGAATAATGTCACTTTTTTTCTACTGATCTATGGACATATAGTCTGTATGATGTTTTCCTTCAAAATATTAAGAATTGCATCTCATTTACAATATATATATGACTAGTTAAAGTGGTACTCTGCTGGAAAACATTTTTTTTTTAAATCAATTGGTGCCAGAAAGTTAAAAAGCACTGTGGTCAGACAGAAAGGAAATTCAAAAAGAAAAGAACTTCCCGTGGAGCATATCACAGCTGATAAGTACTGGAAGGATTACAGTTTTTGAATAGAAGTTATTTACAAATCTTTTTAACTTACTGGCACCAGTTGATGTACCCCTTTAATGACAAAAAGAATGGGTTAGGTTTAGGCTTACAATGCATTTGGAAAGTCTACAGAACTTTCACTTTTTTTTTTTTTTTTTATGTTGCAGCATTAAAAGGGTATTCCAGGATTTTTTTTTATTTCACTATGCTACAGGGGCAGTAAAGTTAGTGTAGTTCATAATATAGTGTCTGTACCTGTGTGTGAAGGTTTTCTCACAATTCTTCTGTGATTTTCACCCCAATATTTTTTACCAGCATACAAAATGACTGCTGTCTTGGATTTTTCCCAGCTAGCAATGCGGCCGAGACCTGACTCACTAGTCAGCTGATGACAGGGAGCCTGTCTGCTTCAATGGGTGGAGGGATCAATCTGCAATTAATGCAACAAAAACCACATGGATTTGAATGGATGCAGCTCATTTATGTTTCAATGGGTGGGGTGGCTGTGTGTGGGAGGGAGGAAGATGACATTGTGGGATTTGTAGTCAAAAAAAGAAAAGTCAACCAGGAAATACGAGTTCACAAACAGCTAGCCACAGTATTATGGTAATCTCACAACATAGCCATTTAGCCCCAAGACAAGCGCAGATCCTTCCTAAACATCTCCATTACTGTCTGCCAGGTATGTACTAAAATCACCTTAAGATGGAGAACCCCTTTAACCCCTTAACCCCTTAAAGGGGTACTCCGCTGAAAAAACATCTTATCCCCTCCAAAGGATAGGAGATAAGATGTCTGATCATGCACAAAGCAATACCAAAGGTTTACGTTTTTTATTTTATTTGTTTTTTAATGGGAAAAGATATGTGATTTTATTTTTTATTAGAAAATAAACTTTTAAATAATTTTAGAAACTTTTTTTTTAATTTTTAATTTTACACTTTTGAAGTCCCCCTAGGGGACTTTTACATGCAGTCATTAGGTTGCATTCACTGTTCAATACTATGCTATTGCATAGCATTAAACAGTGAAATTGGTGCTCCACTGATACAGCCTGGTTCTGCCAGGCTGCATCATTGGAGAGTCAATCCGGTGGCTGGAGGCAGGCAAGGGGACCATCAGGTGCCATTTTAGCTTATCAGACCCCTTCGATGATGTTGCAGGGGTCCAATAAGCTTCACTGAGTTGCTTGCAATTGCCACTTATGCTTTAGATGCCATGCAAGAATATCTTCTGTGCTCACTTTATAGGCACTTAACAATCCAAGGTGTACAGTCTGTGTCATCTAAGAGTTAAATAAAACTTAAAGACAAAGTTAGAAATCATTGTAAATTTTTTGAAGAGGAAAAACTAAAATATATCATAAGTTTTGGAACCTTTTACCTTGTACTCAGTTCAATCCCCTTCTGTGCTTACAGTCTCCAGTCTACTTGGGGATGAGGCCACAAGGTTTACTTCTGGATTTGAGGATTTTCTTTCATTCTTCTTTGCAAATTGTCTCAAGTTAAAATACACCGGGTTATAGTGCGGGTGAACAGGAGACCGATGTCTTTGACTAATATACATACCGTTTACCTTTTTATTTTTTTGCAATTTCCATGCAGCTTTCATGTGTTTGTTACTTCTTTCTGGCTACATAAAACCCTAATTGATGGTTGACCTTCATCTTAAAGATGATTAAGAGAAATGGGAGATACATTTCAAGTGTCATAGTAAAGTGTATGAACACTTGTGTCCATGCAATATTTTAGTTATTCCTTTTTAATAAAATTGTTAAAACCTCAAAAAATTGTATTTCATCTATCTTTATGGGGTATTAAATGCAGAATAATGAGAAAACTTGTTTTTTTTTATTAATCCACAACGTAAGAAAGTGTGAAAAAAGTCAAAGGGTCTGAAAACTTTCTGATTGTGCTGTACATGACTGGAACATTAAGCTTAACCTTGGAACAAACAATCACTTAATAAATCTTTCTTCAACAAAAGGGGAATATAGTTATCGCCTAGAATGACAATATGTCACTTACCTTGTACTGAATGTACATTTGTGACACTGGTTTTACAAGAGGTGAAAATATCTTACTTAAATTACCCAACTTCCATCAATTTAGAACACTTTGAAACATTTACCTAGATATTAGGCTTAGTTCACATCTTGTTTTTTGCCTTATGTCAGGCTATACATTAACAACCTGTCAAAAAGAAATGCCGGCATATATGTCAACATTTTGCCAATTGGACCTTTGGATTTAATTCACCCAATGTAGTCAACTAATGACTACCTTTGGTCCATTTCCTTTTAATTGACATGTCAAAAATCTATTCTTTCATAGGAACAGACATTGACACAAATGCTGGTTCCCTTTGCCCTTTTATAGGAGAAATATGTTCAGCCTATCAGCAGCCAGTCACCCCTGTGATGTCCCAGCCCTATATAATCGGCAGCCATATTGCGGACAGTCACTTCAGCCTTTAATTGCAAAGAGATAGATAGGGACAGACAGCACTGTATGTTGGCCAGAAAAGCTTTTTTCCAGCAGCGATTCACCTCCTAGTCAAGTCAGTGTTCTGTTGCAAAGAGAGAGGGAAAGAGAGCAGTGTCTGTTGCACAGAAAAGCATTCTTATTGCAGCGATTCATCTCCCAGTCACTACAGCGTTCTATTGCAGAGAGGGACAGAGAGAGTGTGTTGCACAGTGTGTTGCACAGAACAGCAGCGATTCAGCTCAAGCATAAATCCTGCCTAGAAGCACTGATAGGGAAGGAAGTGAGATTGAGAGAGAAAGTGCAATTTTGGGTGTAGTACACAGCTACTGTGTGCTGCAGCACTGGTGTGTACTGCTGGTGTACACAAATACTTTTTTAAGCGTACTTTAGCGCATTGTCCTCCCCTCATAAGTGCATATCACATATGTACATCTAAGTGGTGTACAATTTTGTTCCTGTTAAAGTCTATAGGGCCAAGATACTGTGAAAAGCCAGGCAAAAGTACACACCGGCTGGTGTTGTACACATATACTTTTTTAAGCATACTGTAGTGCATTGTCCTCCCCTCATAAGTTCATACCACATATGTACATCTAAGTGGTGTACTATTTTGTTCCTGTTAAAGTCTCAAGGGCCTATATGCTGTGGAAGGCCAGGCAAAAGTACACACCTGCTGGTGTTGTAGACAAATACTGTTTTAAGCATAGTGGAGCGTATTGTACACACTAAGTATGTCAGGCAGAAAAGTGCCAGGATGTGTACAGAGGAGTGGCAGAGGCCTAAATTCATCAGGCAGAGGTCGCAGCAGACTAGGGGTGAGTGGCAGCAGGAGTTGCAGCGAGAGGCCTGAGCTCTAGGTATCAGCTAGCGGTTGTGTCTCCACCAGCAACCCATATGCCGTCATCCATTGGTTAACACGGTCATCCACTTCATCACAAGTGACATCTGACACCCCCACTCAACAGTCGGTAGGTTCCTCAGTCACAACCCTGAGTTGGCATGGCCCGGGAGCAGTCCCTGTCCTCCCATTGCCTCTGTCTTATGCTGTTCCCTCCCCCACAGAAGTATCTTATGCTGTGGGTTCAGCTCCACTAGTGAGGGTGATCTAGAGGACAGTCAGCAGCTACTGCCCAGCCAAAAAGTGGAGGAGACATCTGCCACTTCCTCCGCTGGGCGGGCAAGTAGTGATGAGGAGAGTGGCGTGGGAGGAGGTGTTGCGAGCACTCAGGCTCCTGAAGCAGACACTGTTAAGGAACTTGAGGTGGACATCAGTGCTGTGCAGACACAACTCGATGATGATGAAGCTGATTGCAATTGGGAGCCGAGTGCAGAACGGGCTTCATCATCATCATCAAGAGAAGAGGGTTGCAGGTTGCCTGTGAGGCAGCAGCTGAGCCAGCAAGCTGGTAGCATGGTTGGCAGTCAGCATGGTGGCAGAAGTGGAAAGTCTGGAGCCAAACGTGCCCGGGGTAGACCACCTGCTTCGCGGCAGCCTACCTTCCAGGAAGGTAGTGGAACAGGGGTTCCTGGAGACGGCAGCAGTAGCAGTCAATCAGTGTGGACTGTTGGTGGGAAAATCATCTACCCGGCGGTGTGGAAGTTTTTCATCAAACATCCGGAGGAGGTTAACATGGCCACATGCAAGATGTGTCGGCAAAAGGTGAAGCGGGGCCAGGGTCCCAATGTTGGCACCACGGCCCTGCGTCAACATATGCAGCATCACCATAAAGCGGCCTGGGAGAACTGTGGTGGCCCAGCCTGCTGCATCACCCAGGGGCATGCCACTCCCTGTTTCAGCCAGCCAAGGCTCCACCACCTCAGCTGAAGGGTGCTGTGTGTCATACCCATCTTCTGTCGCTCCAGATGCTCCAAGTTCGAGTCCGGAAGTTACATCACTTCCTCATCCCATGTAATGTGGCAGTGCCCCAGTGTTCCACATGCTTCCAGCGACTACAGGTCGCAATTCCATACATCCTTCTACACGGCTATTCACCTACTTCGTTGCTTATACCTCCGCAGCAATCCGGTGAGTTCCTAGCAGTTATTTTTAACACATATCCGCTCTGCAATGTTGATACAGACTCATGGATTCAATGCCTGTATAAAATTGCTGAATATATATGTATTCCTCTATTGTTATACCATCTTTTCTCCATGAATCATATTTCAGCTTGTCATATCTACTATATGTAATATACCTTTCTTTGTTTGCTTTTATGTATCCTGACTAGATGTGTTCTAATAGGCTGTTATATTGGCTTTACACCTGCTTGTTTCCATGATTTCTTACGGTTCATTTTAGCTATATTTGTTATACTTTATTATTTGAATTATTGTACACAGACAGTTATTCTTTCTTTGTTTTTCCATATATGTCAACTTGATTCATTTAAGTGATACTTAGGATTTCTATCAGTCCCTGTAAAGTTTCCTTAATGTCCACGTTACTAGTCATGTTTTTTCTTATTTCTATCTATGTTCATGTAATTATTAGGTCTGATGAAGGTCCAGTGTGGACCGAAACGTCACAAAATTTTTTGGGATTGCAAATAAAGCTACCTTGATCCAATTCAAAAGTAGTGTGGAAAGTTTTATCTACATATTGTTAAGGATTGGGATTCCTACTGCTGCACCCACAAATATTTAGAGAGTGACATATCTTCCACTTTGATGTGGGTGAAACTGAGAGGATAATCGCGAGAACCACCTTACCTAGCGACTTCCTACAGGTTCCATCCTACGAGTTTCGACATTTGGTTAATTTGGAACTCCATTGTGCCACACTCACAGAATATCTGAAGGTACATCGTATACCCCGTGGACTACGAGTCAAATTGATACCCATGAGCTTCAGTGACAAGAAAGAATATTGCCACTTATTCGAACAGATCTTGAATAAATGCTCAAATGACCTGATGACTTTAACTGTAGTCTTTCTACAGAAAGAGATTAATATGATACAAGAAAAGGTGAAACCCTTTGAAGCACAGCTTGATACTTCTCTCAGTTCAGAGGAATTAGTGAAAACCAAAGAAAGATTATCCACCAATCTGGAGAAACACAAAAAGGATTTGGAACAAAAAAAACGTGACAAATTTGTCCGTGATACAGAGGACTATTTTCATAACCATGTATACAGATGGCAAGACCCTACCCTCATGCAAAGACCATACTACTACTACAGACGAACCTCACAAGACTTGTACTCGTCTAGTTCCGAGGGAAATGAAGCATACTATTCCAGAGGACATCTTGGCGGTAGACTCCGTCGCCAAAGAAGAAGGGGTAGCAGTGGTGGTATCAATATATCTGAAAACATTGTAACCACGTGATCACAGGTATGCCCTCCTACCACCCCCCCCCCCCATCATCTCTAGTTGTCAACATATCCTTGAAATCTCTGAATCCTGTACAAATACTGCTTCTACAAAAGGGCTTGTCATTTTGTCCCACATACAAATTTGATCTTTTCCAATTAGATCTAGACAGATTTTTTTTAGACTGAAAGCTTTTTTCAGTTACCAGATTCCTGCTGTTCCTTCACAGGCCACTATATTACCACCTATCAGCATTCAGACACTTGTAGATTCACACCTCCACAGGGACCACCCACTGTAGAGACATTTATTGATTTCATTAAAAGGGACATTATGTCCCTCCAAAGAAGGTGCATTACACAACCCCAATAATTTCTCTACAGGTGAGGCACAGGCCCTGTTTGATCTATTGAAAGATAGATCGATTGTTATCAAACCAGTGGATAAGGGTGGGGCTATAGTGGTACGAGATACCACTGATTATCTCTGAGAAATACACTCACAACTAAGGGACTCCAATGCATAAAAAGTTAGAGTCTGAATCGTTAAGAGCAATTGAACAGAAAATATGTACTTGCATTGATCGATACCTTGAACTTGGTACCATTGACTCAAAGACTCATACGTTCCTTCTCAAAGAACATCCAATTCCCCCTGTTCTATTTACACTACCCAAAATTCACTAGAATCTGCAACATCCTCCGGGTTGACCCGTAGTGGCCTCAACAGAATCCATACTATCCCTGTTATCTATTATTCTCGAAAAAAATCCTGACACCCTTGATCAAATCAACACCCTCCTTTTTGTTAGATACTTCAGGTTTTCTACAATTGATTAGTAACATTGCTCATATTCCTCCCGACACCATCCTCGTTACCTTTGAGGTAAACAACCTATACACATCTATCCAACACGAGAAGGGTCTCCATGCCATAAAACACTTGCTTACTGATTCTGGCTTTGCAACAGGTACGATTGATTTCTGTATAGACATTTTTGAACTAGTTTTATACAATAACTACTTTTTATTTCAAGACAGTTTCTTTCTACAGATCCAAGGGAGAGCCATGGGTTCAAACGTGGCATCCCTGTATGCCAACTCCTATATGGCCTGGTTTTAATCACAGTTTGTGTATTCTAATTCATTATTCCAGACCCATTCATTGGTCTGGAAAAGATACATTGACGAAATTTTTTGTATTTGGAGGGGACCACTGTTAACTTTACAAACATTTCACCATGACATTAATTCAGTTTGGCCCGAACTGCAATTCACCATGCATCACAGTACAGACCATATAGATTTCCTGGACACCACAGTTCTATCAGACCCCTCTGGACAAATAACAACTGATTTATACATAAAACCAACAGATTGCAACAATCTACTTCTATACACCAGCTACCGTCCTAAAGCCACAATAGAGTCAGTTCCCATATCCCAATTTCACAGAGTCAAACGCATAGTCAGTGATCCTGCAACACAAACACAGCGTATCAAAGAAATGTCATTAAAATTTAGAGCAAGAGGCTACCCTGAGCAAGTCCTCACAAAAGCGAAACAACCTAGAACTCCTAGACCACACAATGACACAGCCCGTACACCATTTGTACAGTCATATCTCCCTTTTGCGTACAAGATACATGGTATAATTAAGAAACACTGGCTGTTACTCCATAAGGGGCTCCCCACTGTGAATGAATTTAAATCTCCATTTTTGCCATGCTTCAGGAGACCCAGAAACCTGAAAGACAAATTAGTACGGACCAATGTAGGTAGCACAACCCCACATCCCTCACAAACACTATTAAGACCCAAAAAGAATGGAACCTTCCCCTGTTTACATTGCATACAATGTAACAGTATCTTGAAAGGCGACCATACATATCACCCTAGATCTGGTCAATCAATTCCGTTGAAAGTTTTTTTTCTTGTGACTCAAATTACGTTGTTTATCTCCTGAAATGTCCATGCGGTGTAGCATATGTTGGTGAAACCGTGCAGAAGATAAGGGATCGTATCTCGCAACATAAATCCATCAGAAGAAAGAACGTACTTTTACCGCTCACCCATCACTTTGATTCACATAATCCCCCCCCCCACCCCCCCACGACTCAACTCATATTCCAAGTTCTGGAACAAATTCACCAAAATAGGAGAGGAGGGAACAGAGTAAAACTATTAAAATTAAGAGAGGCATTTTGGATCCACAAATTACAAACATTAGAACCGCATGGACTGAATAGGGAATATGATATCACTAATATGTAAGATGCTTGTATTTACATGTGTTTTAACATGCTGATGATATGTTCCTTTCCTTCCATCTCTAGATACATTAAGGAAGCTACATTCGGACCAATGCTGCGAGGGTTCATCTATTATTGTATCCTTTTTGGTTATTGGTACTTTCTCTACCTCTTTCTTCCACACTTCGTCTTTCCAACTCTCATTGTTTCTCTTCTTTCTACCTCCTTTTCTCTCCATAATATTCTCCATTTTTTTCCCCACTAAGAGAACATTTCTCCGGTTTTCTGTCAACATATTTTCTGGTTTCTTTCACTCTCTTCCTTATTTTCCTTCATACCCCCTTTCTTTCCATTTTAGTTTTGTCCACTTCGTCCTTTTCACCTTAGATATTTATACATTTATTTATCTAGTCTCCTTTACCAAAGTGCACGGCAGCGCTGATGTGTGGAGCTGTAACTACGGTCAGGGACGATACATGTCCTTTACTGCCCACTGGGTGAATGTAGTTCCTGCACAGCCACAACAGCAACTTGGACAGGTCACGCCGCTTCCGCCTCCATTCTCTCAGGCCGTTGGTCTTGTGACAGTGTGCCACTCCGCCTCCACATCTTCCACCGTCTCCTCAGCCTCCACTGCCCAGACAAGTCTCAGTGCCCCTCCATGTGTGCAGGGCACGGCATTGTCACACTGTTCTTCACATGGTTTGCCTTGGTGAACGGAGTCACACAAGGGAGGAACTGCTAAAAGTTATTCATAAAGAAATCGAATCATGGTTTACTCCACGAAAACTGGAAATGGGAACGATGGTGACCGACAACAGGAAGAACATATTGTCTGCGCTGCGACAAGGAAGCCTGAGCCATGCGCCCTGCATGGCACACGTGTTCAATCTGGTAGTCAAGCGGTTCCTGAAGTATTCCCCCCCATCTGCAAGACATCCTAACAATGGGAAGGAAACTTTGCATGCACCTCAGCTACTCGTACACTGCAAAGCACACCCTCCTTGAGCTGCAGCGTCAGAACGGCATCCCCCAATATAGTCTGATTTTTGACGTTTCCACACATTG
Source organism: Hyla sarda (assembly GCF_029499605.1). Lineage (NCBI taxonomy): Eukaryota > Metazoa > Chordata > Amphibia > Anura > Hylidae > Hyla > Hyla sarda. Next base: position 26,301,447 of record NC_079199.1, on the reverse strand, counting down.
GAATTCCACCCACCATATGTTGGACCAACAATACGAACAGAGAAAAGCCATCACCGATTTTTTGATGATCCAAGCTGATAGGGGGACTCCCCTGTGTAACTTCAATGTCAACCATTGTACGGGATTACATACAGGAATACATAGAGGATAATTGTATTATAAGTGATAGCCAGCATGGGTTTACTAAGGATAGAAGTTGTCAAACCAATCTAATTTGCTTTTATGAAGATGTGAGTAGAAGCCTTGACAGAGGAATGGCTGTGGATATAGTGTTTCTAGATTTTGCTAAAGCATTTGATACTGTCCCTCATAGACGTCTGACAGGTAAGTTAAGATCTTTGGGCTTGGAAACTTTAGTTTGTAACTGGATTGAACACTGGCTCATGGATCGTACCCAGAGAGTGGTGGTCAATGATTCATACTCTGATTGGTCCCCGGTTATTAGTGGTGTACCCCAAGGTTCTGTACTGGGCCCGCTGTTGTTTAATTTATTTATCAATGATATAGAGGATGGTATTAACAGCTCTGTTTCTATCTTTACAGATGACACCAAGCTTTGTAGCACGGTACAGTCTATAGAGGATGTGCATAAGTTACAAGATGACTTGGATAGACTAAGTGTCTGGGCATCCACTTGGCAAATGAGGTTCAATGTGGATAAATGTAAAGTTATGCATCTGGGTACAAATAACCTGCATGTGTCGTATGTCTTAGGGGGGATTAAACTGGCAGAGTCACTGGTAGAGAAGGATCTGGGTGTACTTGTAGATCACAGACTACAAAATAGCATGCAATGTCAGGCTGCTGCTTCCAAAGCCAGCAGGATATTGTCATGTATCAAAAGAGGCATGGACTCAAGGGACAGGGACATAATACTCCCCCTTTATAAAGCATTGGTACGGCCTCACCTGGAATATGCTGTTCAGTTTTGGTCGCCTGTCCATAAAAGGGACACTGCGGAGCTGGAAAGGGTGCAGAGACGTGCGATTAAACTAATATGGGGCATGGAACATCTTAGCTATGAGGAGCGATTAAAGGAGTTACAATTGTTTAGTCTTGAGAAGAGACGTTTAAGGGGGGATATGATAAACATATATAAGTATATAAAAGGCCCATACAAAAATTATGGAGAAAAACTGTTCCAGGTTAACCCCCCCCCCCAAAAGGATGAGGGGGCACTCCCTCCGTCTGGAGAAGAAAAAGTTTAGTCTCAAGGGGCGACACGCCTTCTTTACCATGAGAACTGTGAACTTATGGAACAGTCTACCTCAGGAACTGGTCACAGCAGGAAAAATTAACAGCTTTAAAACAGGATTAGATACATTCCTGGAACAAAATAACATTAATGCTTATGCAGAATTATAAAACTACATCCCTTCCCCTTATCCCCTCACACCCTTCCCTTCAATTCCCTGGTTGGACTTGATGGTCCTATGTCTTTTTTTCAACCATACTAACTATGTAACTATGTAACCAGTGGCAGCTCATACGTGTCACCTACCTTTTGCTCAGGCCTTTTGAGGAAGCCACATTATTAGTACCATATATACTCGAGTATAAGCCGAGTTTTTCAGCACGATTTTTCGTGCTGAAAACACCCCCCTCGGCTTATACTCGAGTGAACTCCCCCACCCGCAGTGGTCTTCAACCTGCGGACTTCCAGAGGTTTCAAAACTACAACTCCCAGCAAGCCAGGGCAGCCATCGGCTGTCCGGGCTTGCTGGGAGTTGTAGTTTTGAAACCTCCGGAGGTCCGCAGGTTGAAGACCACTGCGGCCTTCAACATCATCCAGCCCCCTCTCACCCCCTTTAGTTCTGAGTACTCACCTCCGCTCGGCGCTGGTCCGGTCCTGCAGGGCTGTCCGGTAAGGAGGTGGTCCGGTGAGGAGGTGGTCCGGGCTGCTATCTTCACCGGGGAGGCCTCTTCTAAGCGCTTCGGGCCCGGCCTCAGAATAGTCACGTTGCCTTGACAACAACGCAGATACGTCGTTGTCAAGGCAACGGCTCTATTCCGGGCCGGAAGCGCGGAGAAGAGGCGCCCCCGGTGAAGATAGCAGCCCGGACCACCTCCTCACCGGACAGCCCTGCAGGACCAGACCAGCGCCGAGCGGAGGTGAGTACTCAGAACTAAAGGGGGTGAGAGGGGGCTGGATGATGTTGAAGGCGGAGTGGTCTTCAACCTGCGGACCTCCGGAGGTTTCAAAACTACAACTCCCAGCAAGCCCGGACAGCCGATGGCTGCCCGGGCTTGCTGGGAGTTGTAGTTTTGAAACCTCTGGAGGTCCGCATGTTGAAGGCCGCAGTGGTCTTCAACCTGCGGACCTCCGGAGGTTTCAAAACTACAACTTCCAGCAAGCCCGGACAGCCGATGGCTGCCCGGGCTTGCTGGGAGTTGTAGTTTTGAAACCTCTGGAGGTCCGCAGGTTGAAGACCACTGAGGGCGAATGATGAGAAGAGGATGATGAAGGGGGGGGGGTGTGGGGATGATGAAGGGGGGTGGGGATGATGAAGGGGGGGGGGTGTGGGATGATTACAAGGGGATGATGAAGGGGAGATGTGTGGGATGATAAGGGGATGTGTGGGATGATGACAAGGGGATGATGAAGGGGGGATGTGTGGGATGATGACAAGGGGATGATGAAGGGGGGATGTGTGGGATAAGGGGATGTGTGGGATGATGACAAGGGGATGATGAAGGGGGGATGTGTGGGATAAGGGGATGTGTGGGATGATGACAAGGGGATGATGAAGGGGGGATGTGTGGGATGATGACAAGGGGATGATGAAGGGGGGATGTGTGGGATGATAAGGGGATGTGTGGGATGATGACAAGGGGATGATGAAGGGGGGATGTGTGGGATGATAAGGGGATGTGTGGGATGATGACAAGGGGATGATGAAGGGGGGATGTGTGGGATGATGACAAGGGGATGATGAGGATGTTAATGACGGGTCTGGATGATGACAGGGGGGGATGAGGTATTTCCCACCCTAGGCTTATACTCGAGTCAATAACTTTTCCTGGGATTTTGGGTTGAAATTAGGGGTCTCGGCTTATACTCGGGTCGGCTTATACTCGAGTATATACGGTAAGTCACCAGGATTACGGGATGAACGACGTAATTCCACTGCTTCATCTACTACAACACGTGTTGGAAATGATGACTGGTCAGGGCACTGGAGACATGGCGCCTACGTCTAAAGGCCACATGAGCCCTGTGGAGCTGAACTGGAGGAGGAGGAGGGGGGGGGAGGGGCACAGTGGGCACAGTTTAGGTTTCGTGAGATGGGCTGTTTTTCTAGTCATCTGACAGGAGAGGAGGAGCAGGTGGAGCTAGTGGAGGAAGACGAGACAGAGGACCCAGACACACCGTGGCAGTATGCAGTGGAGATGGAGACAGGGAGTCCCTCTGAGTCATTTGCACAAATGTCACGATGTATGCTCACTTGCTTGTGTAGTTACCGACGAATTGTCACCATACGGCAGCGCAATGACTTCTAGCTCTCAAGCTTATTGGAATCTCGCTACGGCACAAAATGGGAGCCTTTTTCACACTCACTGAGAGGGAGGACAAACTGACATACTACAGAGACATCCTACGTAGTCAGTTGGCTGATGCCTATCTGCTCCATTATCCATCCTCTCGCAGGTCTGACTCGGGGGGCCCTCTGCGATCAACTTTTACTGCCATGGCTGCTGGGGAGGGGTGGGGTGGCAGGAGCAGCCTGAGTCTCCAGTCGCTGATGAGTACCTTTCTTCACCCGCATAGTGAAGCAACTCATCAGCAGCAGGTACAGGTAGACCTGGAGCAGGACCTGTACCAGCAGGTGGTGGCATACCTTGACATGACCATGTCAACACACCTTGGAGATCCTCTGGACTTCTGGGCAGCCAAACTTGATTTGTGGCCGCAACTAGCAGAGTTTGCCCAGGAAAATCTGTCCTGCCCGGCCAGTAGTGTGCCATCAGAGCGGGTGTTTAGTGCGGCGGGGGCCATAGTCACCTCAAGGAGAACTCATCTGTCCACGAAAAATGTGGAGAGATTGACCTTTGTGAAGATGAATCGGGCATGGATCAGCCAGGATAGCGACCCACCAATGCCTGATGCATCAGAGTAGATTGACCATGGTGCCACACCAATACTTCACAAATATGGATAGTGCAAAACATGTTTAAGGTGCTGCCTATCATTTACAGACATTCCTCGCCATCAGACCACAAATAACTATTGAGAATATGCATTAGCTAAAACTTAACTTTTGTTAGGATAAAATATATGTACTCAGTTTTTTTTTTTTAACAAACAGGAGGAAAGGTGTGCAAAAAAACACGATGTGCCACCTACACCATCAAGTATTGAAGTGATGCAAAGACCTCTAAAAAGTGGAAGGGAACAACGTATGATCCACTGTAACCGGTGGGGGTAAAAACTTCCCCTGTAAGGCCCTACTCTTGCATTATTAATTCCCTTCTTGGCGAGTGTTACTCGTCCTAAAAAGGGTGTCCCCACACAGGTACCTCTTCCTATTTCCTCCTACAAATACTGCCATTTCCCATTGTTTTTAGGTGGAAATAGAGAGAGTTTCTTGTGTGAGGCCGCCCTTTTAGGGTGAGTAACACTTGCCAAGAAGGGAATTAAGAAAGCGAGAGTAGGGCCTTACAGGAAAAATTTTTACCCCCACCGGTTACAATGGACCATACGTTGTTCCCTTTCACCTTTTAGAGGTCTTTGCATCACATCAATACTTTGTGGTGTAGGGGGCACATGGTGTTTTTTCTTTGTTTGATTAAAAAAACAAATTGGGTCCATATATTTTATCCTAAGCATAGTATTGAAAGTTAAGTTTTACGTAATGCATAGCCTCAATACTTACTTGTGCACACTAAAACTTTTAAAAAAGAGACCATTTTCTTCTGCCTACATGCCTCACCTACTATTCTGATCCTACCACTTGCTTTATGCCACACATCTGATGCCAAGTTCTCCTTTTGTCACCCACATTCGTCACCAGGTACTGGTATTGCCACCCACTGCACCACTTACCGGGTCTCCTTCAGGACTCCTGAAGCTACTGCTGCCACCTCCGGGCTGTCTCATTCTGCCACCAGGTGTTTTCTTCATGCTGATGCCACCTCCAGGCTGTCTCATTCTGCCACCATCTGTTCTCCTCATCCTGATGCCAGCTCCAGGCTGTCTCATTCTGCCATCATATGTTCTCCTCATGCTGCCGCCAACTCCAGGCTGTGTTATTAAGCCACTATATGGTCTCATGCTGCCGCCAACTCCAGGCTGTGTCATTCAGCCACTATATGGTCTCCTCATGCTTCCGCCACCTCCAGGCTGTGTCATTCAGCCACTGTATGTTCTCATGCTGCCGCCAACTCCAGGCGGTGTCCTTCAGCCATTATATGCTGCCGCCAACTGCACGCTGTGTCATTCAGGCACTATGTGGTCTCCTCATGCTGGTGCTACCTCCATGCTGTGTCATTCAGGCACTGAATGGTCTCCTCATGCTGCTGCTACCTCCAAGCTGTGTCCTTCAGCCACTATATGCTGCCGCCAACTCCACACTGAAAATTTATCTTTTAATCTTTGGAATTGTGAGGCCCTATGGTCTTCTCATGCTGCTGCCACCTCCAGGCTGTGTCATTGTGCCACCATATGGTCTCCTTATGCTGTTGGTACCTTAGATTAAAATTTAAAACTGTTCATGTATCTAAAATCTTCAATTAAAATTTTACAAAATATCTTTAATCTTTTCTATTGTGAGGCCCTATGGTTTTGTCGGGCTGCTGCAACCTCTAGGCTCTGTCATTGTGCCGCCATGTGACTCCTTGTTTGATTGGCTTTTGTTGTCATACAGTATTAGTTCTAAGTAAACACGGGGACATTAAACTTGGAAAGCTAATATAAATCTTACGTTTAAATTGAAAAAAATCGATGTAATCTTTTCAAGACTGAGGCCCTACGGTCGTCAACGTCATATCACCTGTGGAATTACCACAAGAATCCAATGAAACAGCTTGGAGCGATAACAATGAACCATAACTGATTAAATGAAACATTCGCACTTTCACAGTCAGGGGGGCGCTGAGAGGCAGGGGCTGGAACAGGTTATATCTTGCCTGACGAAGGACTGCCAGCTCGATGCTACCCAGAATGGGCACTCAAAAAATGTAAATAACTTTAAATTAAATAAAAATTTCAAAAAAATCTGCCACATTCCGACTCTCTGCGACAGTGATTCTAATAGTGATGCCTGTAATCTGCCTGTCATACTGAATAACAGTATTATTTCAATAACACAGCACACTCCCTGTGCGTGTTAGCACAAGGCAAAGTGTTCTACACCCCTATTGAGGCTATATGGTCTCCTCATGCTTCTACCACCTCCAGGCTATGTCAGTCAGCCACTACATGGTCTCTTCATGCTGCTGCAAACTCCAGGATGTGTCATTCAGGCACTATATGCTGCCACCAACTCCAGGCTGTGTCATTCAGCAACTATGTGGCCTCCTCATGCGGCCACCACCTCCACGCTTTGTCTTTCAGCCACTATATGGTCTCCTCATGCTGCCGCCACCTCCACGCTGTGTCATTCAGCCATTATATGGTCTCCTCATGCTGCTGCCATCTCCATGCTGTGTTATTCAGCCATTATATGTTCTCCTCATGCTGCCGCCACCTCCACACTGTGTCATTCAGCCACTATATGTTCTCCTCATGCTTCCGCAAACTCCAGGCTGTGATGCTCTCTGTAGGCCAGAAATAGCCATTTTTAATAGGGATTAACTGCGAATAATTTCGGACCAATCTAAAAAAAAATTGAAAATTCGGCTAATCGGCCGAATCAAATTTTTTAAAATCTCTACTAGACCGTAAGACAACTTTTAGCATGACCAGGACAGCCAAGATATGTGAAAATTGTCTACAAATCCCAAGCATTAGTGGCTTACAATCGATGAAGTAGCTTCTCTGCAACCACAAATATGGGCTTCCAAAAGATATAAAGATTTCAACCTCATTTATCTCTTTCTGCATAAGCTTTGCCATAAGATCAGGGCAAATTTTCGTATGAACCAGTTACACTTATGGAAACAGCTATTGGAATTTAGGGTGATAGGATCTTTCAACTCTATATAACACCGTAACTGGTTGGACTTGATGGACGTATGTCTTTTTTCAACCATACTAACTATGTAACTATGTAACTGATTGATGAATGTGAAGTTTATTTAATAACCAAAAAATAAAAGTAACAATAAAATATTACATTTTCAACCCCCTAAGGATGCAGACAATTTTTGCCCTGAGGACACAGCAATTTTCCTTTTGCATTTTCGTTTCTTCTTCCTCACCCTTTAGGAGCTGTAACTCTTTTATTTTTCCCCTACAGACCCATATGAGGCTTGTTTTTTGCATAATTAATTGTACTTAGTAAAGGCACCTTTCATTTTACCATAGAATGCCATAAACTTTAGCAACTTTTGAGGGGTTTTGTTTTTGCAGGGTACAATTTATGTTAAAATGACATGTTATCTTTATTCTATGGGTCGATACAATTTACGAGAAAAAAAAAGTAAAACAAAAAAAAAAAAGTTTAATGTTGCTGTATTCTGACCCCCATTACGTTTTTTTTTTATAAAAAAAAAAAAAAAAAAGGCTGTACATTTATGACTTTTTGATCCCTTTTTACTCCATTTTTGAGTAATTTTGGTCCTTTGGTATTTTTTATGTATACGCAGTTCACCCGTACAGGATCATAAACAATATATTTTTATAGTTGGGTATCGGTTCATTTACATCCAATGGACCTCATTTATTTAGGCTTTTTCAAGTAGATTTTGTAGGATTTTTTTGTCGCATGTGCCATGTGACAGAATTTCCAAAAAAAGATCCAAAAGCCCTACTAACTCTCCACTTTACTCAGAAAATCCTACGAAGGGGCGTGGTCATCAGGGAAAAGGGGCGTGTCTAAAAAAACTACATTTTCAAAAGAAACCTACAAATTTACATATGTTTCCACATAAAATGTGGTGGAGTTAAGCTCTGGAAACCCAACATCTCAGAACATGTGAAAAGAAAAATGTAGGAAAAATCACCAAATACAATAGTATTTACAATAGTAAATACCATGAAAAAAAGCCTGTCAGGAACAAAATCCCACAAAGAAAACTATACTCCGCTCTTAGTAAATGAGGCCCAATGTCTTTAAGGGTTAAAGGAGTATGCCTAAGAAATTTTCTTTTCAATTCAACTGGTGCCAGATAGTTAAACAGATTTGAAAATCATTTTTTTTCTCATTTTCATTCTTAACCCTTCCAGTATCAGCTGCTGTATACTACAGAGAAAGTTGTGTAGTTCTTTCCAGTCAAACGCAATTCTCTCTGTTGTCCGTGTCAGGAATTGTCTGGAGCAGGAGCAAATTTTCATAGCGAACCTCTCCTGCTTTTATCTATCCCCCCTATAGTGTGTAAATGTGCAAATAAATATGACTCTTTTCTGTCTGTATTACGCTTCTGAAACTAGAATTACTGTGTTTGTACTATGTACTCTAAATGGATGCCTGATTTACAAAAGCCCATTTCAAATAACCCATCAAGGAATTATGACTAAATAAAGGGTTGTTTTGTCTTGCAACAAAGAGCTCTTTTGCACAAACCGAGTTGCATCTTTAAAGGGGTACTCTCCGGGTCTGATTACCGGCGACCACAGGGCCGACGGCGTGTGACGTCACGATCCGCCCTCCAATGCAAGCCTACGGGAGGGGGCATGATAGCCTCCCGTAGGCTTGCATTGAGGAGCGGAGCGTGATGTCACACGGGGGTGGAGGCGTGACATCACAAACAGGGTGCCGCGTGCAAGATCACGGGGGTCCCCAGCAGCGGGATAGGGGACCTTTGGATAGGGGATAAGATGTATAAGCACCGGAGTACCCCTTTAAATGTTTGCCATTGACTGGCACTCATTTATAGAGCCAAGGCTCAATCAGTTGTATGGTTGCGACACACTAATGATTGCGGGCCCATTTGTGGGGCCCTTCAAAATCATCATTGAGGGCCAGAAAGGCCATTTCTCTCTATGGAGCCAAACATGTCTGTGACTGCCTATTAATTTCATTCAGGACTATGTGTTACTTTGATGCTACTGTGGAGGCACTGCAAGGCAACAGAACCCTTGGAGATTGATGTCAGTGGTCAAAAAGGGATTGCTCAAACAGGACATTGATTCTTAGGCAACACTCTTTCTGTAATTAGCAACAGATCAGTCTTTGTTATGGTTAAAAAAAAAATATGTCTTTCAAAAATGACCTTTGTTAACCATATTTAGAGATAGTTTTTAAAGATGTTTTTTTTTCCATTTTACCCTTTTGCTGTCTATATTTTGTAATAATCCTGAACTCTTACAGTTTCCAATTTGGCCACTAGGTCTAAAGCTAAGCTGAAATAATTCTTCTCAGGAGTAGAGTTAAAAGATTACAGCAGTATATAGATAACACTGGATCTAGCACCATTCACAGCAGAGTTCAGCATTCCCCCTTCCATGTAGAATGACCTCTGAAAAGGTTGCAGAGAATGCTTAGTAGTGTCTCTAATTCAGTAATTCAGTCAGCTATTAGAAGCAGATTAGAAAAAAAAAATATATATATATATATAAATGTAGGGGACACATTCCCTTTAATGTACCCATTCACATTACAATACAATCGATTATTTCAACCAAAATAATTGGTAATTTGGGTAAAATTTAAAGGGGTTCTTCGGGGAAGTCAACTTATCCAATATCCACAGCATAGGGGATAAATGTCTGATAGTGGGAGGTCCTACTGCTGGAACCTTGCTCATTTTCCTGTACTGGACCCAGCAACTTACCCCGTCCTCCGACTGCTCTGACTCCCACCTTCTTAGTTTACTTCCCCGGAGTACCCCTTTAACAACAATAAATTGTTTAAACAGACCCCAACATTGGGTAAAAGTTTCAGGTCACCTTTGGAAACATATTTAGTGAGAAAAATGATGACTTTTGTCAATACTTCTTTCACCCGCTGTAGGTAATTCTAAATGTATGATTTTCTTTTTCATTTCATTGTATACAGTATGTGTCAGATATAAATAGTATAGTTCAGAAATAAGATGGATGAAAAGAAGAGCAACCAGCGGCTGTCCACCTTCTATAAACACTTCCAGTGTATTTTATTCCTGAGGTTCTACCGACTACAGTCATTACCAGCTGAATGAGATAATTTCCCCTTTCTTCTTTTTAAACAACTTTCACTAGGCCGACCCCTATAAAGTAGGGGGCTTAATGATTTCCAGTGATTGTATCTGATTACATCTCCCTTTCCCTGCTCTGAAAAACCAAGCTAATCATACCAAGAAAAATTTGTCCTAATCAAGCCAAATTTGTAAGAGCCCCCTCCCCTCCTTTCCCTTCATGAATTCCTTGCCTTACAAAATAGCTTTCTGCCTTTGCTCCAATGTTGAATGTACATTGTTACTTCCAGGTGGTTTCAAATGTGTTTAAGTACCGAGAGTATTTTTCACATCCACCTCAATCTTCACAGCTACTTAGTTTGTTAGGAATATATAGGGAATAACACTGCATCCAACAAAAAAGAAAAAAAATCTATATTTTTATTAGAAATGTAGCTAGCGCAGCCAATTTCCTGTTCGAGCCACTCGTGATTCGCTGAGTGGTTGCACAAACCTGTAGCCATTGCAATTTATCCTTCTCTTTGATTAATCCCACTTGGGCAGAGATCTGTGCCCAGGATGAGTGGCAAATATAATTAAATAGTTTCTGATACTTTGATGCCAATGAGACAAAAATTAATTTAACTTTCTTCGGAGTTGGAATTTAGAGTAATTGTTCAACAAGCAAATGCATTAATACAAAAAAAAAATGACAGCAATTAGACCGCATTTAGCAACCGTACCTAGAGCTACAGATGAGAGGGCTTGGGGGGGGGGGGGGGGGGCTTTCGGGGTGGAAACAAGCTGTGCCCAATGTATTCGGCTTGATTATAATGCCAGGTAAAAAAAAATAATAAAATAAAGCAGTCTCATAATTATAAAGATCTCTATCATTGTGGCATCTGATCGTAGATTTCCTGGTCCATTTATGACTCTACTCAAGACCTGGATTTTGCAGGAGAACATACAACAGCTAATAAATTATTTAGGGAAATTGAAACTTTTTTTGGGTCCGGAAAGAAAAAAATGGAAAATACTAACAATTCATAGTGGGAGGCGCTACTTAATACTGCATTATTCTTCAAAAAATATAAATAAAGTTACAGTTCTAGAAACCCATTTGAACAAATTGTTACAAAAAGAAAAACAAAAAAAAATAAGAGAAATAAATGAATGAATAAATAATATATACCATGTCACATTAGATATACAACATAACAATGTGCAGAATTCTTTTATTTGCTTGATCTTTACTAGTGTTGCTCGCGAATATTCGCAATTCGAATTTTATTCGCGAATATTGCATATTCGCGAATTCGCGAATATTCGCGAATATAGCGCTATATATTCGTAATTACGAATATTCGTTTTTTTTTTTTGTTTTTTTTTCCACAGTACACATCACAGTGATCATCCCTCTCTGCTTCCAGCTTATGTGGTGTAAGAAGGCTCTAATACTACTGTGTGAGACCGGTGTGCGAATTTTCGCATATACGAAATTGCATATGTTAATTTTCGCATATGCGAATTGTCGAATATACTAACTTTTGTATATGCGAATTTTCGCATATGTTAATTTTCGCACACGCGAATATTCGCATATGCGAAAATGAAACTAGAATATTACGAATATGCGAATATTCGCGAATATGACGAATATTCGTCCATATATTCGCGAATATTCGCAAATTCGAATATGGCCTATGCCGCTCAACACTAATCTTTACTGCATTTTACACATTGATGGTACACATTATTGGCTTATTAAATGGGTTTTCCAGGACTTTTTAATTCATTGTGTAACATCTGTGCTGGGTTACTAAAGAAGCTTCAGTAACTTGGCACTACTACTACATACTGTCCATACACCCATATTGAAAAAACCTTAATAATGTAAAGGGAATGTGCCACCTACATTTTTTTTTACTGATGAGACCCAGATTCTCAAACATGTCTTTTTTCCAATCAGTTTCTATTTTCTATAATTTCTTTCTTTTTTTTTTTTTTTTCAATTTAATTTTAGCACATTCTTATGGGGACAGCCATCTTTCCTAATCTGTGTTTTTTTTTTTTTTTTGTATTTAGAGATGTGCTTTCTAGCAAGACCCATGGACAAGGCTAAAATAGACTGAACCTGTCCCATTAATATGAATGGGAAAGGTGACTGGACAGGCTCAGTGACCTTTGCAACTGTCATTCTAGAGGAAGAGATGGCTGATCTGTGAACAACTGCTATTGTGTGTAGCTCTTTTTTCTATATATTGGTGTCACCTTTCACTCTAATTCAATCTGGGATAATAAGAGAATATGGGGGAATATTGGGAAATTATCTGTACAGAACTGGAAGTCTGAGGGGAAACTGATTTCAGGATTATTTTAGATTTCAAAGGATTATTTTTAAAATAAAATAGTAATAATGGAAAAAAAAACATAGATATGTTTAACAAAAAATCTGATTGAAACAATAGGTCACTTTTTATGACACATTCCTTTTAAAAGTATGACAGTCAGGCTGGTTGGTCCACTGGGCCCTTGCAGTGCAATGTTTCAGAACCCGGACAAGTGATCCTCTGACATTTTATTGTTGCTGAATAGCAGGCAAACAAAAGATAGTTGCACAGTAAAAACTACACTATTAATATGATATGTACAATAATTATTTAAATAAATTAGATGATCCCGTATCGGCAGCCGCACATGAAAGCTTCGTTATAAACACAAGTTCATAAGAGCATAAATGGTGTATATTGTTCAAACAGAATTTATCTGCAATGCCAGATAAAAGAGCGGGTATATAGTGTAAATCCAATGGGAAACACAAGGTAAAAGAGTTAATGGTGCCAAATTGTTAGGCTAGGTTCACACTGTGCAGAAATTCTGCCGGAGATCGAGCTGGCGGCACTAGGACCGCGCAGACTACATTGCTGTCCCCATAGATGGCAATGCATTTCTTAGCAGATCTCCCAAAAGATCCACCCAGAAATGCATTGCAGTCTATGGGGGCAGCAATGCAGTCTGCTCGGTCCTAGCGCCGCCAGGTCGAACTCCGGCAGAAATTCTGCCCAGAAATTCTGCAGTGTGAACCCAGCCTTAGGGTCTATTCACCCGGCAGAATTTCCGCTTGCGGAATTCTACTTGCAGAATTCCACCTCAAATTAAAGCCCATAGACTTCTATGGGATTCCGCACTCCCATTCACACTTCTGAATCTCCACTTGCGGAATTCTGCTAGCGGAATTCCGCAAGTGGAAATTCAAAAGTGTGAATGGGAGTGTGGAATCCCATAGAAGTCTATGGGCTTTAATTCGAGGTGGAATTCTGCAAGTGGAAATTCTAATAATGTTATAGTAATAAAAATGATCAATGGACTATTACATTAGGTGAAAACCACAACAACAAAAAACATGGTCTCAAATGGCTGGAGGTGCTCAACCCCAAATGCAGTTGTGCATTTATACTGGTAGGTTAGCGTTAGGTCCTGTGCCATTTGAGAAACCTTGGTGTTGGTGTGCGGGCTCTGGTATGTCCTTCATATAAGGATACACTGGCGAATGTCTCAATTTTAACATCAGTGCTGAGGGATAGCCAATGTCATTGTATACATCTATCACAGTAGTGCACCTAAATTTCTGTATTGTATTATTCTAATTGTTACCACATCCACACCGTTTATCTGGTATAGGATTCTATTGTGGCACTTGTAGTCCACTGCAGGCATCCTCCATTGTATGCATTTTTATGCTGGGGATCGCCCCTAGCAACAGACTACAAGGGCAGGATCTGCTCCCCCAGTATAAATGCACAACTGCATATGGGGTTGAGCACCTCCAGCCATTTGAGACCACGTTTTTTGTTGTTGTTTAAAAATGTATGCTTGGAGGTGTGTAAACTCCACATGTTAATGCGCCTTGAACATTTTCCAGGCAGCTTAAAGGTTGCACCTGTAAGGCCATGCACCTATATCAGCCAACTTAAGTGGGGCTTGTAGCCTCTCTCCCTCCTCCCATTGTATTTGTGCTCAGTCACACTGGAGGGAACTGGGAGCAGGCTGCATGTCGGCCTAATGCTGCTGTAATTACCCACTGGCCCCTGGTTTTTGCTTATTACGCACAGATAGGTTAGGGTTAGGTCCCGTGCCATTTGAGAAACCTTGGCGTTGGTGTGCGGGCTCTGGTGTGTTCTTCATATAAGGATACACTGGAGAATGTCTCAATTTTAACATCAGTGTTGAGGGATTAGCCAATGTCATTGTATACATTCACCACAGTAGTGCACCTAAATTTCTGTATTGTATTATTCTAATTGTTACACATCCACACCGTTTATCTGGTGTTAGAAGTAGAGCAGGAAAAAACCCTCAGGTATGGCGCTGCAGACTCTTGTAGACAGATGAGGCGGATGCCAAAGGTAATAGGAAAGTCCTCCGCAGGACATTTTATTAAAAAAACAATAAAATGGACAAGATTACGCGTTTCGGGAGGATCCCTCCCTTCCTCAGATCGTTCCTGATCTGAGGAAGGGAGGGATCCTCCCGAAACGCGTAATCTTGTCCATTTTATTGTTTTTTTAATAAAATGTCCTGCTGAGGACTTTCCTATTACCTTTGGCATCCGCCTCATCTGTCTACAAGAGTCTGCAGCGCCATACCTGAGGGTTTTTTCCTGCTCTACTTCTAATATTGACTCCCAGGACGACTTGTTTCCTCCTGCAACCCATCGGCATAGCAGCGACTCGTACTACAGTACCCAGATTATATCGTGGGTGATATGCTTTTTTGCATAGATCTCAAGGTGAGCGGCCATCTATAAGCCCCGTGGGGTTCCCCCCCCCACCCACCACCCGATCTATTGAGGGTAAATACACGAGGCGCCGTCCGTCGGTCCTTTCTTTTCTTTTCTCTACAGTTTATCTGGTGTAGGATTCTATTGTGGCACTTGTAGTCCGCTGCAAGCATCCTCCATTGTATGCATTTTTATGCTGGAGATCGCCCCTAGCAACGGACTACAAGGGCAGGATCCGCTCCCCCAGTATAAATGCACAACTGCATTTGGGGTTGAGCACCTCCAGCCATTTGAGACCACGTTTTTTGTTGTTGTTTGAAAATTTATACTTGGAGGTGTGTAAACTCCATATGCTAAAATTTCAACTAAATTTCTGTATTGTATTAGGTGAAAACCACCACACACCCTTGCCGGGATGGAAATGTGTTGGGTCCTTGATGCTAGAAGCCGCTTCCTGGTTGTAGTGCTGTCTGTTAGTCGTCTCTGCTGGATGGGAGTAGATAGATGCCTCTAGTTGGTGCATGGGCGATAGGGTACAGTTGTAAAGGAAGTCAAGGAGGTTTCATACATTGCTTTACGCATTTTGGAGTCTTCTTGACCCCTTCCTCAGTAGCTTCCTACTATATCAATATCTGTGTACCAGTAAATAAACTAGAAGAAATATAATGTTTTATGATCTATTTTTGCATCCCGGCAAATTAATTTTGGGTTCTAGGAAAGTTGGACTGGAAAAATATTGAGTTATTAAAAAGTAGTTTTAGTTTTACTGCACACTTCATTGTGATACAATATGCATAACACCAGTCCAAACTAACTTTAACTGGAAATGAATCAAATACTTGCCCAGGAGGACACTCATAAAAAATGACTGCTAAGACAAAATGTACTTTCCTCCTTCCCTAAAATTGATTCATACATAAATAAAAATTAACAAATATACTTTAGCGGAGTTAAAAAATGACCCATAATTTCTTAGTAATGTACAGCGTTTCCTGTCAGTGCATTTCATTGGCAGATCATAGTGTCCATTATCTGTGGTTTATGTACAGTACAGTCCTCACATCTCACTCATTGAGTTTATATCGGGACTGGATGCATTTCATTCTACAACTTTCAAGTTTGATTCTGCTAACTAGCGACGTGTTAGAAATGCCTATGAATGGTTTGCTCAGTGCAATGTATTTATACTCATTTCTCCCTCTCTCATAGTCACAGCTCAACTTCTGACAGTGCCAACAAGTGTGAATAGCTGTACAGGAAATGAGCAGGGATAGAACTGCCAACAACTCAAAGTGTTCCGTCATAACCTCTTTACTATGAAACTAGCCTGTAAAAAAAAGTGCTTCCCAAAATAAAAATGCCAAATCTTCTATATCTGATCATCTTCATGGGCCCATTTATACCCAAAATAACTGCAAAATAGCTGCATACTAAAAATACCGTGGAAACTCTATGTAAAGAAATACATAGAAATAGATACTCCGCACACAGGAGAGAAACAGATTGCGGAACTGATCCCATTCATTTGAAAAAGACAGTTCACATTCATCCGGCATCCCAAGTTGGACAGTGGATGGTGAAACAAGTTGCATGGCTGTGGGACAGGAAAACACATCTTGCTGTGTTCATCTGTCCGGTATGCACAATAATGAATGCCGGATCCTAAATAACTGGTGCACGTCTGGCATCAGTTGCGGTAAGTTTCGGTTACTGGACAAATGTTATTCTAGCCTTAAGCAACAAAGAGTAGATTACAGATTAGGAAATACATTACAGAGAGGCAGACTAGGGTCATATTATGGTGTCCTTGGGGGGACATCTATTCCTTGGTGTCTGGCCAGTTGGAGCCTACACTGGTCTTCCTTCTCCAAAGGAGAAAGCCAAAGGGTAACAAATTGCCCCAAGAGTTGCAAATGCGTATTGATGGAGAAGACTATACCCAACACCCCAATGGGCGGCCCATATTAATCCTTGCCCTTTTATATATGCCAATGGTAAAAGTAGATAGAAGTTAAGATGAAAAAATACATTCCAAAAGGTAGCACTGGTTAAATGGAAGACACAATGTTCTTCAGTTCTACTATTCATAAACATAGTTCCGAACTCTAACACTAGTATGAATATAGTCTACGGTATGTATCAAATATTTTTTACACTTTTACCAGACCTTCAAAGTTGGCTTTATTGGGTATGTACCTAAAACGGAAGATTATAGACTCAACAACAATAGCGATTTGTACACAAATTCTTTCTCCAGAATGTATGGTTATTGTTATTTGTCGAAATCATAATACATTTCGGAGGGGAAAATCCCCTTGTGATGGAGTTTTCCAGTCCTACCAACTCTTATTCAGGTCATTAGGAAGCAATATATACCGATCACAAAACAACAGCTCTCATCATTAGTACTAAATGCACAATTTAGTTTGATGTTCCAAGTAAAGTGAAAAGACGCCTGTGTTTTTAAGGGACTAATTGACAGAGGTGTAGAAATACGGAGAAGCTAAACTCAGCGAAGAGGCAAAATGAGGGGGAAACTGGGATCCAGCGATGCTCATTGTAAAACCGTGTTTTCGTGTTACATGTGCATGCGTTAAGTAAGCAGCCTACGGGTCCCTTTCCTGCATCAGAAATTCTAATTCACCACAGCTGCCTCATGAATTATTATTTTCTCAATGACATTTTGCAGGCGCCAACTAAAAAAAACAAACAAACAAATGTAAATGATCAAGCTGGTTTTCGCGCTCATGATGACACAAAGATGATGTTCAGTTGGAATCCCTGGCTGAAAGTTTCTCCGAGTTCCCAGGAACGAGTGGAGGCCTAAAAAGGCAGCATAGACCGTGTAAAGTAAGATTTTCTTCAACTCTTACGGGTAGAGAATGATGGAATTTCCATGGAGTCAACAGGAATTCCAAACAGGAAGTGACATTTGTCAGGCACTTCCTGTTTTATCTCCTCCTACAGTCTTTAGGCTTCCTTAGGCGGCTGTTCCTCACACAAAAGCCTAACAGATTCCTAATAGATGCGCGACTTGTAAGATATTTCATCCGTTTATCAAATGTGGATGAGGAGCAAATTTATTCTTGACGGCTCCTTAACCATCATCCATTCATTAATCTTCAATCCGAGCAGCCATGGCACATACAAACGGCAATCTCTTCTTTTTTCATTTTGAAGACGAGATTTGTTTTCAGCTGACATAAATCTATTTCTCCTCCTTCTACTGTGCTGTGGAAACCTGTGAGCTCATGTGGAAAAAAGAAGACGATTAGGCATTGTAACAATGCTTTGTAACATCACTGGTGTATGAGAAGATAACACAAGACTTCTGTGAGGATAATGAACCATTCATAGACTTCATTCATATACAATGAATTATATAGAGGTAGAAACAGCCTCAAACAAATCTACAACAGAACAGAGAATACCTAGCTTACATTCTATTAGAACTCAAATTTGGAAACATTCTCAATATGAAGTCTTTGTTTATTTGTATATGGTTATTTTTTCACTATAGCTCTTTTTTCTTGCAATATTTTTCATGGAAATGCTTAGAAAAACATTACGCTTTGGCTTCATACTTTATTGCCCACAGATAACATTATGCATTAAATGCATCGATGAAGACCATATATTTATCTACTTAGCTAGAGTCCATATTACTGTTTGGGATATTTTATAGATGATCACGCCTTATACAAAGTATCTAGGGGAAAAAAATGTAACCATGTGTCTTTTAATACAATGTTTTTATGTACAACTCTTATGAATGGCATCAATGGCAGAGATGTAAGAAAGTAAGGTACTATGTAAAGTCAATTGTAGTTTGTTTTTATTCTATTTCAAAATATTAATAAAAATAATTTCAAAATAAATAAATAGATTGTCTTTTGGAAGATAACCAAATTGTGTTTATAGGCAAATAGGTCAAGTGAAGGTCCACTCTTAGGTCTAGCATGATCATGTTGGTAAAAGAGCTACCAGTTACTTAGTGTCATGTTGTGCTTGTATGTAGCATAATACGCCCAA
Organism: Hyla sarda; assembly: GCF_029499605.1. Taxonomy (NCBI): domain Eukaryota; kingdom Metazoa; phylum Chordata; class Amphibia; order Anura; family Hylidae; genus Hyla; species Hyla sarda. The sequence goes on along the minus strand of NC_079199.1, from coordinate 26,282,441 downwards.
TTCTTCTATCTTGTCTGTGGCACAAACTGCTTATGTTCTGTGAAATTGACAATTTCTATTATCTTCTGCTTTCACAGCATTAATAGGTTAAATCGACACATTGACTTGTCTATTACAAAAATAAGAATCCCTCCTCCTTTCATATGCTGCACCTATTTGACAGATCATCCTTGTCACCTTTTGTCTTGCATCTTCTCACCACCTTCTTACATCTCTTGGCCCAGTGGACAACTTTGTGTCCCTTTTGTTTTCACTAGACATCTCACTACTCCTCACAGTCCATTGCCATCTGTCTATGCATGGCTGTGCCGCTGAGTAGTGTAGGATTTCTAAGACAAACAAATCTGTGTGTGATTTAACTGTTCACCAATGAAATGATGAACTGCCATCTGCTGTTTTTAGATTGGAAACCTTCAAAACAACAATGGAAATATATACATTCGATATATTGTATCTGAAATCCGAATGTCAGAAGATTTCCTCCGCAGCAAGCAGTCATTTTCTTTTCTTTCGTACGCACATGTTGCCAAAGTCTCCAAAACATTTAGAAAGAAGAGAAGGTATAACAATCCAATTTTTATTTTTTATTCACTTATTTTTATTTATTTATTATACAAATATGTTTATGGTGCAAGGTAAACTTTCTGACAGACGGTAGGAGGAACAGAAACATTTTGATGTCTCTTCACTCCCTAACAGACAGGCGATGTACGGTCTATAGTTTGCAATGTAAAATAGTGGTTATGAAGAATAGACAATTGTATTATCTAGACTAAAATAAATGCAAGAATAAAATCACTTTCTTCACAATTTTCTCCATTTGTTTGATGGGGTGATGTTCCTGCTTACCCAAGTGTATTGTTTTTTTTTTTGTATAAGGTATCAATTTTACCATCTGGAACAGTATATAATAAAGCAGCTCTAGAGCCAGGCAGGTGATGGTGCCTACAAGCTTCTCTTTGCCCTACATTAGTACAGCAGACAGTAAATCCTATGATAAAGACTGCTTTTGATACAGCGTCTGCAATGGGACGGGGCATGCAACCAGTACTGGTTCAAAGTGCACTTAACCTGCCTAGACAAACTTCTTGACGTTACTCTTAAACCTTTTCCCCTCTAATTTTAAAGAAGCACTAAGTTGTATTTCTCTCCCCATCTCTCTTCTCACTGCTCTCCCCATCTGATTGCAGTAAATAGCTTTTATAGTACGTCTATAGACCGTCTCCAGCACCGAGGGGGGGGGGGGGGGATAGAAGAACAGCAGAGTGGTTAATCTGGTTCATTCTAGCAATCGGTGGGGTCTCAGCACCCAGACCCTGTCCAGTCAAAACTTTTGATATTTCTGCAACATCTCAAAAGTTTTTGGAAATTATAGTAAGTAACGCTTTAATCTTGATGCAATTTACCATAATATATGGTCATGCTAGAATTTTGAGTTTCCTGTCTTGGAAAGCAACAAGTAGAAGAAGTATTACTTTACTGAGAGAGTGGTGGATGCATTGATTGGCCTTCCTGCAGAAGTGGTAGCTGCAGGAGTGATGGAGTTTAAGCATGCATGGCATAGGCATGAGGACATCCTTCATATAAGAAAAGAATAGGCCTAAGGCTGTCCTTCATATAAGATAGGGATAGGCATAAGGCTATACTTTATAAAAGATAGAGATAGGTATAAGGCTATCCTTCATATAAGATAGGGATAGGCATAAAGCTATTCCTCATATAAGATAGGGATAAGCATAAGGCTATCCTTCATACAGTATAAGATAGGGATAAGCATAAGGCTAACCTTTATATTAGATAGGGATAGACATAAGGCTATCCTTCATACTAGATAGTGCTAGGGACTTTTAATGTTATTCAGAATATTGGGCAGACTAGATGGGTTCTTATCTGCCGACACATTCTATGTTTCTTCTCCCAGTTTGTTCTTGGGACCACTGCAATTAGATGGTGGGGGAGCAGTGAGAAGAGAGATGGGGAAAGAAGGGCAGCACAGTGCTTCTTCCAGCGCTTTCTAGTCAACAGTGGGAATCAAAATATCCAGACCTCCACCAATCACTAGAACATGCCAGATGAATCACTCTGCTGCCCTTCTATTCCCATCTTTCTGCAAAAAACAGAGTCTATAAACTTGCTATAGAATCCATCTACTGCAATGAGATGGGGAGAGCAGTGAGGAGAGAGACAGAAAGAGAAAAAGTGCAGCCGAGTGCATCTGCCAGCTTATTTTATGGACCAGTGGGCATCTGAACACTTAGACCGCCACCAATCACTAGAACAAACCAGACAAACTATTCTGCTGTCCTTCAATCCCAAACGGAAGGAGACAGTAGACTACAATAGACTTATTGTAGAATCAATCTACTGCAATGAGATGGGGAGAGCAGTGCAGCTGAGTTCTTCTCCCAGCTCCTTCTAGTAAACAGAGGGGATTTGAACTTGGATCTGTTACCTTTCTATCCCCATCTCACTTCAGGTAATAGACTAAGGCTAAGTTCACACTACGGAATATCTGCCTGCAATTCTGCTTTGAAATTGCAGACAGAAATTCTGCTTAATAAAATGTACATTCGAGGCAATGGGTTTTACGTCTACCAATTCACACTTCGTAATTTTTGAAGCAGAATTTGTGAGCGGAAAATTTGCTATAAAATTTCTGCCTAAAGAATGGTGGTGCTCATTCTTCAGAGGGATCTACTCGCTGAAGACATAGCCGTATATTGGGATGGCAATGTCTGCACGGTCCTAGCACTTACTGCTTCAGTCGGCTCTGGCCACACTCGGAATCTCTAGACAGAATTTATCCGTCTTGAGATTCCGTAGTGTGAACCTAGCCTTAAGGTCTATTCACATGGCAGAGTTTCTGCTTGCAGAATTCCTCCTCAAATTAAAGGCAATATATACTTCTATGGGATTTCGCACTCCCATTCACACTTCGGAATTTCCGCTTGCCGAATTCCACTAGAGAAATTCCGCAAGTGGAAATTCAGAAGTGTGACTGGGAGTGCGGAATCCCATAGCAGTCTATGGGCTTTACTTTGAGGCGGAATTCCGCAAACAGAAATTCTGCCATGTGAATAGACCCTCCTTATAGAATCCATCTACCACAAAGAGATGGGGAGAGCAGTGAGGAGAGAGATAGAAAGAGCAAAGGTGCAAGGGGAGAAAAGGGCAGCTAAGTGCCTCTCCTGGCTCGTTCTACTGATCAGTGAGCATATGAACACCCATACTTCCACCGATCCAAACTTTTGACATGAACAAGAAGCAAGCAAAGTGCAGTGCAGTCTCGATGCAATACGTTTCATTTTATTCAGCAATCAGCCAACATAGAGAACAGGTGATACGTTTCGGCCACAGTATGTAGCCTTAGTTGTGACTAAGGCTACATACTGTGGCCAAAACGCATCACCTGTTCTCTGTGTTAGCTGATTGCTGAATAAATAGAAACGTATTGCATCGAGACTGTGCTGGACTTTGCTTGCTTCTTGTTCATATTACATGAGACGTAGGTCCGGTCTCGTCCGAGTTGCAGTGGAGGCAAGTGGGTGAGCTGTACCTTAACACATTGGTTTATCGTATGGTTAAACTTTTGACATGTCTTAACTTTCAAAAACGTTTTTTCTTAAATCAACGCTCTGCGTCTGCAGATGGTATGGAAGTGTAACCATCCACAGGTGGCTTTCTACAGATAGCTTTCAATCCCATTCTCTCGCAACGCAGGCTGTTATTAGGTAGGATCCTCAGGAGGAATCTTCTTTTTGCATTTCCCAGAATCGGTGATACAAGTTAATAGGCATAATAATACCTTTCTTTCACGCAAAAAAACCCATTCTTGTGTCTCACTGTCCATCGCAAAACGTTCGAGCCAAAAGTAGGAGTACGAAACAGACACGTCGATAAACAGATCTGCAAGCACAGCGATTGTTACGCATTGTCTGCCAGAATAAATATTTGTGGGGCCGCCTTGTCATGCATTAAGGAAAGAATGGAGTTTTTCGAGAGTCCATAGGCTGATCACTTAAAAGAGTGAGATTTCTTTGACAATACCAATTTCCTTTTTTTTTTTCCCTTTTTGCACAATGTTTTGAAGACTGTAGTCTGCGGGACTTTTGGTCCCAGATAAATGTGTAACTAAAATGCAGACAGACAACATAAATGTTGTTTTATTCTATAACAGGATGTCACTCATCTGATTCCAAGCTCCCTCCTTTTAATTGCTGAACGCTAGCAGTGCCTCCTACTCCGCTGCTTATGGAGAAGTGGCCAAGTAGGAGGCAATGATGCCTGAAATCTTGTGTGCCGCTCTGCTCTGGCTGTGTGTGTTTTCTGTTTTCGACAGCATACCCTGCACACAATCCCTTCTAAGTGCTTGTTTGTGTGCAGGGGGAGAGGCTCTGATTTCTGGCTGTGACAAGCTTGGCTCGGCTACCTTGTACAAGCGTTTTGCAGGCTTTCAGACCCTTCTGGTGACAGCCTGCTGGGCTGATCCACAGCACTTCACATGATGGGCTGCTTGTTGTCTGATAACCTTTGTGTTGCGTTAACAGGATGCCTGTGTGTGAATGAGATGTTCCATAGATAAATGATTATCCTGTATACAAATAAATAAAATGCAAATGTGGTTTGTAACGATGGCTGGGGGCAAGATGAGCCTTCTGTTGTGTTTCTCCATGCCCCCCTACGAGAGCGTAGGCGTTCCTGTGCCACCCTGTGTGTATGGAAGTGCTCTTTTCTTTTGCCTCGGTTCCAGGAATTAGATGGATCTGCCAACGTGGCAGTGCTGTCACCAAGCAAGGAGCTTCCTGAGGAACAGATGGTACAAGCAGGGAGAAAGGAGGTGCCAACTGCCATCCCACGGGCACTTGGCACCTGCGTTCCAATAAATGTGATCCAATCGACTTCTGCGCCAGGCTCTGTTCCATCTGAACAATAGCGCCGCCCGTCCATTGGCAGTGAAAAGGGCCACAGAACCGAAGGGAGGGAAATGGATGAGGAAGCACAATCAGTTAGTCATTCTTGGACTATCACAAAATATTTATTTTATTTTTTTAATTTACTTATTTATTTATTTCTCCATTTCTGTACCTCAGTCATCATTATATAGAAAGATCTACAACACTAATTACCTTACCGTATCAACACGGCACAACACAGTTTTCCCGACTTCTGTCCTGCAGTTTATTCTACATATTCTTACCAAAATATTGTATTTCTAATGCATTCATTTTATAATAGCTCTACGGTGCCATAAGCAAATGTTCTAGATATTAAAAATGCAGATGAAATAAATCATACAATGTTGCAGAATCTTGTTATCCCTTTTTCATCGGACTAATAGTATTTTGTGGAGACGAGCTTTCGGGAGTCCTCGCTTTATCAAGTCAAAAGCATTTCTGAGTTCATGGACTAACCTTAAAAATACAGGTATTAATAATATACAAGGGAAAGGGAGCACAACTGTAGTCTACAAGGAATGCAATAAACTTTTAATAAAGATATATATATAAAAAAATCCAAACAACAAAGAAGAGTTAACACGGGAATATGAGCGGAATATTTCGAAAGAACCATTCCGGTTAATTGTCATCTTGGCCTTAAGCCATGACGTCTTATTTTCCTTGAGCTGCCAATGTGATTTTTTTTATAGAGAAAAAAAGGCACAAAAGGATATCCAGACAACCAGAATGTTTTTAGCCCCGCGGTTAGTCTGCAAGTAAATAAACAGATAAATTGTGGAACTTGGAGTTCTGGGTTACTGATTGTGACCGAGAAATGCTGCATTATTCCATAGAGCCTGCTGGGGTATTTTACAGGGTTATGGTAGGAAGGAGTAATGGAAGGAACAGGTGTTAAAGCCTGCGCTTATTTTCTTGGAAACAGTAGGGCGGTTTGTCCGGGGTCTGTATCTGGTTTTGCAGTTCGGCAAATAAAGGAAAAGTCTGGAAAAAAAATATGTATATATATTTTTAACCTTGGACAAGTTATATATGCAGACAATATTTATTGTAAGAATACGACAATCTTAATCTCTAAAGCCTAAGCAGCTTCTTTGGACTAAATTAAATTTTCTCAAATCTACATAGTGACGGTCCATGTGGGTATCAGATCTTCATAGGCATGTGGGATCATTGTGGATAAGACGTCTGTCAGTTAAGGTGTTAATGATTTACTGCCATCAAGATGCTTATCTTCTTCATGGAGGGATTGGGTGGGATACGGATACAGGACAAAAGCTTATTTCTGAAACAGTGTTGCAGATTGTGTAGGACAGTGTTTCCCAACCAGTGTGACAAAACTACAAGTCCCAGCATGCCCGGACATGCTGAGAGTTATAGTTTTGTAACAGCTGGAGGCACATTAGTTGGGAAACATTGCGTTAGAATTTGAGAACAGACAGGCAAGATGTCTTAAAGGGGCACTACGGAGGAAATCCACATAGTGAAGGCAAGAGTACGGATAGGAATCTGAAAGTTGAAGGACACCTATAATTTGGTAAAAAATTTGACATGGCATATTATGTCATTCAATTGTGTGAATAGGATACAACCAGCATTCCCTTTGTGAATTAGAATTTATTCCAACAATGACATAGTACATAGCTAAGTTTCAACCCTTTACGTGTGTTGGTCTTTTGTCAAGTATGATAAAGCCCCACACATGGAAAGGGTCAAAACATTGCTATTGTGTTATGTCTTTGCTGGAATAAATTCTAATTTACTAAGTAGATTGGCCCAGATTTATCAAACTGTGTGAGAGAAAAAATCTGGAGTGATTTTCCCATAGCAACCAATCACAGCTCAGATTTCCTATCTTAACAAGCTCTGGTACAGTGAAAGCTGAGCTGTAATTGGTTGTTATGGTAAAATCACTCCAGTTTTTCTCTCACACAATAAATAAATCTGGGCCATTATGTTCACACGTTTAAAGTCTTCTGGATGTTTGTCCACCTGGCTAGTCCATGCATCTGAAGTGAAGTGGTGAGGTCTCATTAGAACTTTCTTTATTGGATGGCATAATGGCATGTCATATGTTTGGCTAGTGAAGATCCAGGTGCTCTGACCTCCACCATTTGCTAAAATGAGGTGTCAGAGGAGCTCCTTGGGCGATGAACAATCATAGAACGTCTTCTAGTAGGAAGAAGTTTTACAAAATCGATACAATATTTAATTATAGGGGAATGACCCTATGGGGTTTTGATGGTGTCCTGGTACCTTATAGGTACACTTTTGGCTTGCTCCTCCTTGCACAGGTTTTTTGTATGGGTCATTATCAGTGTGACTAACTTGTTTTTTATTAGTGTTGGAACTCAGCACTTTTTCTTCTTCTAGCAAAACCATTGTTCATGGGAAGTATAGCACTTTGCAGTGTGTTTTAAGACAAGCTGTTAGTAACCATTGGTTACTACATGTCTCTGTAACTTTGACATTAACTTAGCATTGAAACCACTTTAAAACTACTGAAATACATTCCTAGGGGACCAGAGAAGTGTTATACAGGGGTTTAGAGTTCTCAAGCAGTGTTATACTCTTGTTTTGAGGGTTATTTTATTGCCGATTCGAACTTGTTTGCCGCTAACCAAACTTTTTTTTTAAAGTTTGATGAGCCTGATTAACCATATTTTTGAAAAGCTGGCTTAACTCTAGCCAACTAGTTAACGTGAGGGTGGAAACACAATTGGTACTGTGCTCATCTTTTTTCTGTGGGTACAACACCGATGCAGGCATCCAGCATAAATCCAACCATGGTCCAATTAATGGAACAATGAAGAATCCGAAAGTCTTTTGGATAATCCTCAGAAGTTAGAGGAAATATGCAAAGGGATAAACCAATACCAGACAGATAGTAAAATAATAAAATTACATTTTAAATAATTATTGTCACGAAGAATGTGTTTCAATAGGGATTCTCCTCTCTTGGTCAGAAGAGAAGGATCTGATGAAGAAAGGAGAATTCCTCTCGAAATGTGTTGTCTGCGATAATACTAAATAAAAATGTCATTTTATTATTCTTACTATTTGCTCGATATTGGTTCATCTCCACTGACGGCGGTTAGTGCCATAGAGTATCCATTTTTCTTCTAACTGTTGAGGATTATCCAAATGACTTCTAACTATACTGTTTATACAACTCCTATACCCTTTATATGATTTATGGAAAGTGTGTAAAAACCACCTGTTTTCCTGTTTGTTTGTTCTTTGCCTCTTTTACCTGTACCTGACTGGACCAACCAAGGGCCTTGGAATTCTAAATAGATTTGGGTCCCTTGGTGGGCTTGCATCTACCAGACATTGATGACATACACTGCTCAAAAAAAATAAAGGGAACACTAAGATAACACATCCTAGATCTGAATGAATGAACTAATCGTATTAAATACTTTCGTCTTTACAAAGTTGAATGTGCTGACAACAAAATCAAACAAAAATTATCAATGGAAATCAAATTTATCAACCCATGGAGGTCTGGATATGGAGTCACACTCAAAATCAAAGTGGAAAACCACACTACAGGCTGATCCAACTTTATGTAATGGCCTTAAACAAGTCAAAATGAGGCTCAGCAGTGTGTGTGGCCTCCACGGACCCGTGTGCCCTCCCTACAATGCCTGGGCATGCTCCTGATGAGGTGGAGGATGGTCTCCTGAGGGATGACCGTTTGTATGGACACATGCACATTTGTGGCCTGCTGGAGGGCATTTTGCAGGGCTCTGGCAGTGCTCCTCCTTGCACAAAGGTGGAGGTAGCTTTCCTGCTGCTGGGTTGTTGCCCTCCTATGGCCTCTTCCACGTCTCCTGATGTACTGGCCTGGTAGCGCCTCCATGATCTGGACACTACGCTGACAGACACAGCAAGCCTTTTTGCCACAGCTCGCATTGATGTGCCATCCTGGATGAGATGCACTACCTGAGCCACTTCTGTGGGTTGTAGACTCCGTCTCATGCTACCACTAGAGTGAAAGCATCGCCAGGATTCAAAAGTGACCTAAACATCAGCCAGGAAGCATAGGAACTGAGAAGTGGTCTGTGGTCACCACCTGCAGACCCACTCCTTTATTGGGGGTGCCTTGCTAATTGCCTATAATTTCCACCTGTTGTCTGTTCCATTTGCACAACAGCATGTGAAATTGATTCTCAATCAGTGTTGCTTCCTGAGTGGACAGTGTGATTTCACAGAAGTGTGATTGACTTGGAATTACATTGTGTTGTTTAAGTGTTCCCTTTATATTTTTGAGCAGTGTATTCTATTGATATGCCATTGATGTCCAGATAAGTTTATTCCTTTAAAACATTAATAAATAAAAATCTAAAGGATTAAAATGAGTACCTAAATACTTACAGTATAGTAAGGTGCTTATGATCTGGGTTGCAAGAAATATATAGATCCACCATTTATTCACAGCTATGGAGAAGAACAATAAGTATAATAGGACCATAAATAGCAGATTGTTGATGCTTTCTATGAAACAACAGAGACAAAGGAAATGGCAGAGGGAAGAAGAGATGTTCCATTTGACATGATTATGATACAGCTCCAGTTAGGGCTTAATTTTATAGAGATTGTATAAAAAATAAATAAATACATAAATAAATAAATGACCAAATAAATAAATAAAGTCATCTTTCTTCCAGTAACTGAACCTCTATGGTCTGTAGACTCTATGGTGTATGTAAGCCAGGACTAGAGTTGAGTAAGCTGAGCCGCCCAAACCTGGATTCGATGTAAACTTCGGGGGATTTGTGTTTCACCAAACTTTTGGACCTGGAAATATAGGGGCTGAGCTGTGCTTGCAGCTGACAACCATGACTACAGCTTATCCCAGCAAGGAAGAAGGTAGTTGATTAATAAGCTAAATCCTTGGGGGGGGGGGGGGGGGGGGGTATATATTAAATATTCATCTATATGGTTGTATAATGAATACAGTTAAGAGAGTGATACTTACCATCTTGATACTGGCCCGGGCCTCTTTTTGTGTAGCACTGCCCCTCATGAGGTGGAGCTACACAAAAAAAAAGCCTGAAGCACTGTATACATTATACAGCCATACAGTATAGATGGCTGTATAATATATACATCCCTGTATAATATATAACCCCTTACTTGCTAGACCTGTGCATAGCACACAGCAAAGCACGATGCAACAATTTACTGTGACAAAAGAGTAAAGTTGCTCTCCAAAATTTCCGGGAAGCTCACTCAACTCTAGTCAGGACAAAATTGCAATATCTATAAGTCTACAAGACTAGTGCTGTTTCCTATAAGAAAACATTCATGTTTTTCTAATCTTATACAACTCTTGTTTGTTTCAGTTGTGTTTTGTGACTTTTTTTTCCGATGCATATTAAACTTTTTCCAGCACCAAGTAGAGAAGGCAGGATAGCATTTATTTAAAAAATTACTCCCGTCTGTCTCCAGGTTATGTGTGGTATTACAACTTGGCTCCATTCACTTCATTGGAACTGAGCTGTAGAACCACACCCAAAATCTGCAATTTTTTTCTATTTCTGGATAACCCCTTTAAGGGGGTCTTGCAATATGGCGCACCAGTTGCGTACAGGCTCTGTAGTTGCACATAGATAAATATTGCTCAAATATTGCTATATCTGCCCAAAAATGTGTGAATTTTTGAGCATGTACACGGTCCATGTCAAGGGGGCATGAAGAAGGGTAGTAGGGGGCTCAGCCTTGCATAGAGGTCATATAACCGGGGGTGCGCCTTCCTCACATGCCACTTTAGGGCAGACGTGATATTGCTCAAATATTGCAATTTCTGTACAAAAATTTGTGACTTTTTGAGCATGTATACTGCTTGTACCAAGAGGGCGTAAAGAAAGGTACATGGAGGTTGCAGGCCAGGGGGTGCGCCTTCCTCCCATGTGACTTTAGGGCAGACTTGCGACACCTAAAGTCACAGAAACATACACAATTTCTGTGAAGGGAGCAAAGGCAGCTTCGAAGCTGCTGGATTTGCGTAGAGGCATACAACTCTTTATAGATCAGGTAGAAAAATTGGGCGGAGCTTAACTTATGTGCTGCACAATGAAACGCTGCACAAACGCTGAAAACAGACCAAAATGCAAAAACCACATATTGAGAAAAAAAAAACCACACAACTAAAACCTAGCATAAAAAAAGGATGCAAACACCACTTTCATAAATACAAAAGAAGCACCAATGCAAAAAGTGTGTCATGTTAAAGGGAATTATCTGTAAAACCTATGCACAATTCCTAGTAATGGGCCTAAGGGGCCATACATCACTCAAGTTTAAACAAAACTACAGAGAATCTCTTTGTCGTGCACCACCCTTCTAAGACTGTACTGGGCATAACACAGTGTATAGATTTTAAAGGATTTCCAAAAATATACCCACTGGCCGCTTTATTAGGTACACCTGTTCAATTGCTTGTTAACACTAATAGTTAATCAGCCAATCACCTGGCAGAAACTCAATGCATTTAGGCACGTAGATGTGGTCAAGCCAACTTTTTAAATTTAAGTTTAAACCGATCATCAGGAAGGAGATATAAGTTACTTTGAACATGAATTCACCGAAATCCCCAATATCCAGTTGCTAAGGACATGTTTATGCAAAAGGAATACTACCACAGAAGCACAAAACACTTAAAACATAACTTTTAATAGTATGCTAATAAAATAAGTAAAAAAAAAACAAATAAAAAAAACAAAAACAAAGGGTGATACCCAATTATGACCTAAAAGCAGTAAGGACAATTGAATTGGTCCAATTATGATCGAAAGACAATAATGACTCAGGACAATTATGTTCCTCCCCCAATAACAGAAAGAACCCCAGAGAAATAACATAATTGTGGACCTCACTTGTATAGTACCCTCGACTCAACTCGTTTCACCTGTATTGTTTTATACGGGATCCTCAGGGGACACACATCCAGAGTAACCACTAAAGTAGATATGCAGCAATATAAAGTGTAACTAATTGGTTACTACTTGTCAGATTAGACACAACAATAGTCACATTGATAAAAAGAATAGGTCATAATGCAAAGAAGAGAACTGGCCCATGGTGAGGCCACTCACTGTGCTCCTCAATGATAAAATGCAGGCATGCATTTTCATCATCGAGGGGCGCAGTGACCAATTTACTGTCCTTACTTACTGCTTTTAGGTCATAATTGGGTATCACACCTTGTTTTATTTTGTTTTGTTTTGACTTCTTTTATTAGCATACTATTTAAAGTTATGTTTTAAGTGTTTTGTGTTACTTTGAACATGGCATGATTGTTGGTGGCAGAAGGCTGGTCTGAGTATTTCAGAAACTGCTGATCTTCTTGGATTTTTACACAAACTCATCTCTAGGGTTTACTCATCTCTAGGGTTTGTGGAGGAAGATACCATGTTAATGTCAGAGGAGAATGTACAGACTGGTTCGAGATGACAACAGCAACTCAAAAAAAACCTTGTTACAACCAAGGTATGCAGAATACCTGAACGCAAAGCATGTTCAACCTTGAAGCGCATGGGCAACAGCAGCAAAAGACCACACTGGGTGACACTCCTGTCAGCTAAGAAAAGGAAGGACTGAGGCTACTATTCCCACAGGTCACCAAAACTGGACAATGGAAGACTGGAAGAACATTGCCCGTTCTGATAAATCTCGATTCCAGGTGTAACATTCAGATAACAGGGTCAGAATTTGGCAAGAACCACAGAAAAGCATAGCTCCATCCTGCCTTGTATCAGCAGTCTAGACTGGTGGTGGTGTGATGGTGTGGGGGACATTTTCTTGGCACACTTTGGACCTCTTGGTACGAATTGGGCATTGCTTAAAGGGGTACTCCAGCGAAAAACATCTTATCCCCAATCCATAGGAAAGGGGATAAGATGTCTGATCACGGGGGTCCCACCACTGTGGACCCAAGCAGTCACTGGCCGGGCAGAGGCGGCATCCGGAACACAGAAACTTGGAACTTCCTTGTATGCGATGTCACGCCACGCCCCCTCCATTCATGTCTATGGGAGGGGGCGTGACGGCTAGTATGTAGCCATCACACCTCTTCCCATGGACATGAATGGAGGGATTGTGGTGGCTGTAGTCGCCAGTCATACGGCACTGAGAAGAGTTAACTCTGTGCACAGATGACGGGAGTGCCACGCCAGAGATCGTGGGGGTCCCCACTGGCGGGACCCCTGGGATCAGATGTCTTATCCCCTATCCTTTGGCTAGGGGATAAGATGTTTAGAGCGGAGTACCCCTTTAAACGTGGTAGCAAAGAATGAAGGCAGTTCTGATGGAAAAGGGGGGGTCAAACCCGGTACCTAATAAAGTGGTCAATAATTGTACATATAGAATAAAAATATATGTCTAATATACTGTAGATGTTTCTTCCTTGGTTATGTGGCAAAGCTCAGAAGAATTTTAGAGGGACCTTCCAGGGCTCGTCCTATTAGCCTAGATAGCCCAAAGTGGACTCGAAATATTGATTTTAAGAGCAGTCAGGCGCATTTGTACATTGCAGACACATCGTAAAGACATTTTCCCATTCTGGCCTCAAGTAAAATGGAATATGGGAGTTGCTTAGAATGAGGAATGTGTCCAGTGGTCTCTTTAGGTGTCACACAGGGCACTTTAGCAGTAGTACTAAGGCCATCAATTCTTGGCAGGGACACCGTATCCCTGAGAGACAGAAGCACATAATTGGTGGCAACAGCTTTCATCATCTGTGCTTCTATTTGGAAAGATCATAGGCAGTCATGTTATTGTATGATAAATGTCAGCGCTATGCTCCACGGCGCAAATATATAAAATCATTTCATGCAAAAAATAAACGAAATATTTTTTCGCCTTCGCTTAAGGTGCGCTTGCAATTATCGGTGACCTATATTTGTAATAAACAAGCGATTCTTCATAGATGTGTTGGATTCTGATGCCGGCTGTATGTTATTTATGAGATCATGAGAACAGTGGCCTCCAAACTGTGGCCCTCCAGCTGGTGCAAAATGACAACTCTCAGCATGCCCGGACAGCCAACGGCTGTCCGGGCATGCAGGGAGTTGTCATTTTGCAACAGCTGGAGGGTCATAGTTTGGAGACCACTGCTGTAGGAGAAGGACAACGATATAAACTAGAAAACTTACTCTGTAAATGTAAACACCAACATACAGTGGGGAAAATTTATCAAGGGATTTGACACAGGTTTTTTGTGTATGTTTGTCGCAAAAATGTTTTTTACGTGTGGCTTTTAGCGGTACGCCGGTCTACGCGATTTCTCACCGAACAGATGTTTTTCACGCAAATGTTCTGCTTTTCACTTTGCAGTGGTCAGTGGTTCACAACGTACGACTTTTCTTAAAATTTTAAAAAAAAAAATAAGAAAGAAAAAAGGTTGCAGATTTGTCGCACAGCCTTCAATTAGGCTAGGTGCAGACTTCAGAATTTCTGCCCACAATTACGCTTTGAAATTGCAGGCACTAATTCTGCTTACTAAAATGTACAAACTAGCAAATGGGTTTTCCGTTCACCAATTCACGCTTCGGAATTTTAAGAGCGGAATATGTGAACAAAAAATCCGCTTTAAAATGGTGTTGCTCATTCTTCAGGCGGATATATTCGCAGAACACATTGCAGTCTATTGGGGACTGCAATGTCCGCGCGGTCCTAGCGCCGACTGATTCAGTCGACGCTGGCCGCACTTGGAATCTCTGGACGGAAATTTTCCGTCTTGAGATTCCGCAGTCTGAAACTAGCCTTACACAAAAAGCCTACACCAGAGCAAACCTGGCTTACAAAACTGGCTTTCAAAAAGTAGCACAAAAATCACAGAGGGGAGTGATGGCGGGGGGGTCATATAAAGTGGTGTTCTGAAGGCAAATTTGGTGCATATATGTGGTGACCCAGTACAGAATAATGTACTCCTGCCCATCCTGTATGGCAGATGCTGCTTCAATGTCTGTCTTGGGTCCCCTCTCCTCAGGATTCTATATTTCACATTATAATGCAATGTTATGCAATGGTTAATTTATTGGTATTTTCTATGCACTTGTTACTTTAATAAATCTGTTGTCATGAACCTTGGTGTTAGGGGAGTATGCAAAGGTGGACCAGGTGACTTATCCGGGCCAATGGGATCTCTCTAAATTACTCCCATAAATAGTGTAACCAGAGTTCAGGGTTCAGATTGTTCTGAGGTACAGAGTGAAGCCTCTCTGTGAGTTAATTCTGAAGGAGGCCCGAGGCCTAGTCCAGCAACCACGCATCTACTGCAAGTTAACCCCAGTACCCAGGTGAAAGTCAAAGCCTTGCGGTAAGCACTATAGTCCGGGGATCAATTAGAGTCAAGTTAGTCAAGTCCAAGTAACTAAAGTCTAGCGTGGGCTGCATACAAGTCAAGTCAGTCATATACAGCACAATCAACGTTAAGTCCCAGCAAGCCGATAAGCTTCCCAAAGTTCACCCTGCATCTCCTTCATGCTAATCTGAGCTGTAACGGATTGTACCATCTTTCCAACCTCAGTAAAGCAAGCCAGTTAGCCGTAATCTTGCATTGGAGTGATTATCTGCCCCGTGCCTGGCATAGGAGAAGCTGGTCTACCTCGGGTGGTGTTTAGGTCAACCACGCCCTGGCATCACGAAAAGGTACATTCACACATTACCCTCATCCGACACCACATGTACACTCCAACTACACCATCAAAACCTGTGTATAAAATCAGTACACCTACACTGACTTTGATAAATCACCCCCAATAACACCACTATATAGTAACCAAATGCATCTAAACAGTAACCCGAATAACAGTACCTGAAAAACAGTGGCCAAATAAGGCTGGGTTCACATATGTCTAGCATCCGGCATAGGTGAACTCAGCCTAGATCTCGACGCAACTGATGCCACAACTAATGACAAGTTATCATCAGTTTTATGGCATTTGGCAACCATTGTTTATGGTGCCCTTCAGCGTGTCCAACCATCAAAATTAGGACGCTGGATGAAAATACCTTTATTTCATGGAAAATCTCGACTGCGGATTGCAGCGTCATCAAGGATGATTTTTCTTTCTTTCTTTGCATCCAGATTCCTGGTAGGCACTGAGACCCCATCAACCTGACACCACCTGGCTTAGCAGCCGTCCCTCTTTCTATGTAGGTAATTTTCGCTGGGGTGACAAGCGTATATCTATACGCTCACAGGTGAGTGGCTAAAGCGGTACTCTGCCGGAAAACATCTTATCCCCCATCCAAAGATTAGGGGATAAGATGTCTGATCACGGGAGTCCCGCCACTGGGGGCCTCCGCGTTCTCCAGGCCGGCAGCTTGGAGCTTCCGTGTTCGTGACATCGCGCCACGCCCCCTCCATTCATGTCTATGGGAGGGGGCATAACGACTAGTAAGTAGTCGTCACGCTTCCTCCTATAGACATGAATCGAGGGCGTTTGGCAGCTGTAGTCGTCAGTCATCTGGCACAGAGCAGAGTTCTCTCTGTGAACCGGATGACAGGTGTGCCGCAGTGGAGATCGCCCGCGTTCAGACATCTTATCCCCTATCCTTTGGAAAGGGGATAAGGATTTTTAAAGCAGAGTACCCCTTTAAACTGTAGCCCTCAATATGCACATTCATGTACTGAGGGTAATACACAAGGCACTGTCCTCTCTAGGCTAGCCTAGTTTGGAGACACTCTTTTGGGGGAACACTGTAATAGAGTGTACAAGTGTGGCGTGAATTTATGAAGAAAGACATGGCACTTTCACATGTTATACATTGATCTATTGCCTCTCAGTACAAGATTTGCCTTTAATGTTTGTCCTCAAGAAAGCCATACCAAGAGGACCTCTAGTCAGTTCAAAACAAGTTTTTATAACATTTTAAATCATTTGAGTCTTGGGTGCCCTGATTTTAAAGGGAAACTGACAGGCTCGTCACCTGCACTAAACCCAATGAACTAGGTTATAGCGCGGGGATCACCTGACCGCGAGTACCCGGAACCATTAGACAAGGGAACCGCCCGCCACCACTTTATGTCCGGAGATACGATCACATGGCCACGCGTCGCACAGTAACATGTCGGACATGACGTGGTGGCAAGCGGTTCCCTTGTCTGATGGTTCCAGGTACTCTCAGTCAGGTGATCCCCGCGCTATGTGTCGGGGGTCAC
The DNA here is from genome assembly GCF_029499605.1 of Hyla sarda. Classification (NCBI taxonomy): domain Eukaryota; kingdom Metazoa; phylum Chordata; class Amphibia; order Anura; family Hylidae; genus Hyla; species Hyla sarda. The sequence goes on along the minus strand of NC_079199.1, from coordinate 26,265,311 downwards.
GTGACGGCGGGTCCGGTTGCTGTCTGATGACGGATCCTCCACGCCACTTCGCCAGGTAAACAGCTGTGATTAATTTGTAATTTGTAAACATACACAGTGATTGGACATTCGGTATTATAAATATGCACTACCTCTATGCATAAACCACTCCCGCAAGAAGGACGCAAGTCCTAAACGGACGTAGGGGTGGATGTCGCTTAGCCGTACTCTTTTCTCGCACATGTGGGTATTATGTGTTGCTGCTTCATACTGTGCCTGATTTGTTAATTATACACTTTGCCATTGTAATCTATGCCCTTTATATATGATCCAGCATCGTACCTTTTATTATGCTGCTACAATTGCTCTCAACCTCTTTGGGGGTTGTATTTTTGTTTACATGTACCTATTATCATGGCTTAAATGGGTACTCCACTGGAAAACATTTTTTTTAAATCAACTGGTGCCAAAAAGTTAAACAGATATGTAAATTACTTCTATTAAAAAAAATCTTAATCTTTCCAGTACTTTTCGGCTGCTGTTATGATCCACAAGAAGTATTTTTTCTTTTTGAATTTTCTTTCTGTCTGACCACAGTGCTCTCTGCTGACACCTCTGGCCATTTTAGGGACTGTCCAGAGCAGGAGAGGTTTTCTATGGGGATTTGCTCCTACTCTGGACAATTCCTTAAATGGACAGAGGTGTCAGCAGAGAAAACTGTGGTCAGGCAGAAAGGAAATTCAACAAGAAAAGAACTTCCTCTGGATGATAACAGCAGCTGATAAGTACTGGAAGGATTAAGATTTTTTTAATAGAAGTAATTTACAATTCTGTTTTACTTTCTGGCACCAGTTGATTTAAAGGGGTAGTCCAGTGGTGAAAAACTTATCCCCTATCCTAAGGATAGGGGATAAGTTTGAGATCGTGGGGGGTCCGACCGCTGGGGCCCCCTGCGATCTCTCTTTACGGGGGCCAGGCTCTCCGGCCAGATAGCGGTTGTCGACCTCCGCATGAAGCGGCGGCCGACACGCCCCCTCAATACATCGCTATGGCAGAGCCGGAGATTGCCGAAGGCAGCGCTTCGGCTCTGCCATAGAGTTGTATTGAGGGGGCGTGTCAGCCGCCACTTCGTGCGGAGGTCGACACGCCCCCTACCCGCGGGCTGTCGGGGCTCCGTACAGGAGATCGCAGGGGGCCCCAGTGGTCGGACCCCCGCGATCTGCAACTTATCCCCTATCCTTAGGATAGGGGATAAGTTGTTCACCACTGGGTTCACCACTGGACTACTCCTTTAAGAAAAAATGTTTTCCAGTGGAGTACCCCTTTAAGTGACGCTCAATATTTATCAGACGCCATTCCTGTTGTATTGTGTTTTTTTTTATTATAAAATGTTTTGTTAGTTGCACTATTCTTGAGTCTGCCACAGTATCTTTTCATATAGGTTTTGTGTATTCTTTGCTGTGTTTGGCAGTAAGTCACCTATGTCCATTTACATCACCCTAGGAGCACTTTAGGGAGCATTTTACTTACCCCCCCCCCCCTCCTATATATAGGGTATTTTACTGCGTTTTTTCGGTATATTAACTGTGAAAAGTCGCAGAGGAGAGGAGGAAACATGCAAAATGGTGATTTTTTTTTTTTTTTGCTTATGTGCACCAACGTTATCAACCCCCCTTGCCTTCCCCAAAAGTCTGCATTTGTGAACAAATTTGTGCACCATTTTACCTACAAGTGTGTTTTTTGTACATGCATACTGGCCATACTAGATTGTGTGCCATGGAGCAGTGATCTCCTACCTGCGGACCTCCAAATGTTGCAAAACTGCAACGGCTGTCCGGGCATGCTGGGAGTTGTAGTTTTGCAACATCTGGAGGTCTGCAGGTTGGAGACCACTGCCCTGGAGTATCTCCTTCCCCAGTGTCCCACCCTTTTCTTTCTATACCCTTTGTACACTGATTTTATGATATATTTTTGATGCATAATAAACATTATGAGGGAGATTTATCAAAACCCGCGCAGAGGAAAAGCTGACCAGTTGCCCATAGCAACCAATCAGAACAGTTATTTTATATTTCAGAGGCCTTTTGTAAAAATGAAAGTAGCAATCTGATTGGTTGCTATGGGGGTAGAGGGAGATTTATCAAAACCTGCACAGAGAAAAAGCTGAGCAGTTGCTCATATATTTTTAGGTATAGTTGTTTTTAACCCCTTAACGACGAAGGACGTATATTTACGTCCTGCACCGACTCCCGCGATATGAAGCGGGGTCGCGCTGCGACCCCGCATCCCATCGCGTCGGTCCCGGCGCTCATCAACGGCCGGGACCCGCGGCTAATACCACACATCGCCGATCGCGGCAATGTGCGGTATTAACCTTTTAGAAGTGGCGGTCAAAGCCACTTCGAAGCCACTTGACCGCCGCTTCTAAAGTGAAAGAGAAACTATCCCGGCTAGTCAGTCGGGCTGTTCAGGACCGCCGCAGTGAAATCGCGGCGTCCCGAACAGCTTACAGGACACCGGGAGGGCCCTTACCTGCCTCCTCGGTGTCAAGGCAGGAGCAGTCAAGCGCCGATAACACTGATCACAGGCGTGTTAATACACGCCAGTGATCAGCATGAGAGATCAGCGTGTGCAGTGTTATAGGTCCCTATGGGACCTATAACACTGCAAAAAAAAAAGTTTAAAAAGAGTGTTAATAAAGGTCATTTAACCCCTTCCCTAATAAAAGTTTGAATCACCCCCCTTTTCCCATAAAAAAATAAAACAGTGTAAATAAAAAAAATAAAAAGACATATGTGGTCTCACCGCGTGCGCAAATGTCCGAACTATAAAAATATGTCATTAATTAAACCGCACGGTCAATGACGTGCGCACAAAAATTCTAAAGTCCAAAAAAGCAAATTTTTGGTCACTTTTTATACCATTAAAAAATGAATAAAAAGTGTTTAAAAAGTCCGATCAAAACAAAAATCATACCGATAAAAACTTCAGATCACGGCGCAAAAAATTAGTTCTCATACCGCCCTGTACGTGGAAAAATAAAAAAGTTATAGGGGTCAGAAGATGACATTTTTAAACGTATAAATTTTCCTGCATGTATTTATGATTTTTCCAAAAGTATGACAAAATCAAACCTATACAAGTAGGGGATCATTTTAACCGTATGGACCTACAGAATAATGATAAGGTGTCATGTTTACCGAAATATGCACTGCGTAGAAACGGAAGCCCCCAAAAGTTACAAAATGGCGTTTTTTCTTCGATTTTGTCGCACAATGATTTTTTTTTCCCGTTTCGCCGTGAATTTTTGGGTAGAATGACTCATGTCACTGCAAAGTAGAATTGGTGATGCAAAAAATAAGCCATAATATGGATTTTTAGGTGGAAAATTGAAAGGGTTATGATTTTTAAAAGGTAAGGAGGAAAAAACGAAAGTGCAAAAACTCAAAAACCCTGAGTCCTTAAGGGGTTAAGAGGTTGTTTCTGAATATAGGTGAAATGTTTGTAGTCCTGCCGGACCTTCTTTTCTAGTGTAGAGGTGACCCTTTCTCTTTGGTTAAAAGTCAACAGTGAATGTGAATTTTTCACTAGTCTGTATTATCAGTGTTCTAAACAAGTTTTGAAAACGTTAACAATATAAAGGGGGGGGGGGGAGATTTATCAAAACCTGTCCAGAGGAAAAGTTGCCCAGTTGCCCATAGCAACCAATCAGATCGCTTCTTTCATTTTTAACAAGTCCTCTGTAAAATGAAAGAAGTGATCTGATTGGTTGCTATGGGCAACTGGACAACTTTTCCTTTGCACCGGTTTTGATAAATCTCCCTCACGGTCTATATATACACATCCGCATCAGGACTAGTAATAGGAAAACAAGACAACCCTGATTTGGAGGCCAGGCTGTTCCCTCTGTGTAAATAATCCACATTTTGCACATTATCAATTAGCATTGGAGAGCCCAGGGATCTGCACCTTTGTGTACTCAGAATTGTAAATTGCTAATCCAGGTACGGCAGTAATTGGAGCCTGGCGCGGTGTGAAATGCTGGTGTCATCACTTCAGTCTCCCTCTACCTGTAAATCGGAGTTGGGATCGCACATCTCCCGACTGAAGTGACAGGCCTGACAAATCAATCCTCACGGGCTCCGTCTTCACACCAAGCGAGTGTTGCAATATACGTCAATTAATATTGCTTCTTTATTTTCAGCATGGCGACAGCCCTGGCACAATACGAGGATGACTGTCACACTGGAAACCACAGGAAGGGACAAAGAAATGCGTTGGTTTTCGGATAAAGCGTCCCGGGGGTATACGCCGGGGGTTGTGATTTCAGACAAGGCAGCACCAAGGGAAGGCAGAGAATGAGAGAAGCGAATGGCTGCTGCTTCATTTTGATACAGTTCCTTAGGAATTTCTTTTCAGATGTTTAGGGTTAATTCTACACAGAACGAAAAAGATGAAGAAAATTTGGCAGGTAGACTGTACCAGGCATGTGAATGAGATTTTATTTGTCCGGTTCACATGCAGCAGAATTTTTCTGTACAGAATTCGGCAATTTTAAAACCTATATCCGGTTTCACAGTGGATTTTAACCCTATTTATATAGCAGAGGTGAAGTCTTTGTTAAACAGAGTAATTTGTATAGGTGTTGTAGATTTTACAAAGCAGTCAAAAGTACATAAGAATCGCCTTGTGAAATCTGCCCTTGCGGAATTTACAACTACAAATCTGCAGCGGATTTGCATTGATATCGCTGTGGGCCTGGCGTAGATTTGCAGCAGGAAAAAAGCCTCCTCATCTGGCCCTAAAGGGGTACTCTGGAGGAAGAAAAATGCTTTCAAATCAACTGGTGCCAAAAAGTTATTCAGATTATGTAAATTACTTCTATTCAAAAAACTTAATCCTTCCAGTGCTTATCAGCTTCTGTATATTACAGAGGAAGTTGTGTAGTTCTTTCCAGTCTGACCACACTGCTCTCTGCTGTCACCTCTGTCTGCATCAGATGTCCAGAGCAGGAGCAAATCCCCATAGCAAACCTCTCCTGCTCTGGACAGTTCCTGACACGGACAGAGGTGTCAGCAGAGAGCACTGTGGTCAGACAGAAAAGAACTACACAACTTACTCTGGAGTATACAGAAGCTGATAAGTACTGGAAGGATTAAGATTTTTAGATAGAAGTTATTTACAAATCTGTATAACTTTCTGGCACCAGTTGATTTAAAAAAACTTTTTTCCTTTGGAGTACCCCTTAACGCCCATTTCCCATGTTGGTTCGGCAATAGGATACCTGTTTAAATCTCCTGGCAAGCAACTTTCTGGCCCAAGACTACAGCAATCAGAAAACGCATTTGCTGGAAGTCCCAAAGACTTAGTTTATGGCAAATCCGTATACTAATTGTTTTAGCAGTGGGCAAGTCTTGAGCTACGAAGTTGCCAGAAGATTAAACATACAAACATGTATGTAACATCAGAGTTACACCTTAACCCATATTTGGAACTTTTACATTAAAGGGGTATTCCAGTAAAAATCTGGCTCCAGAAAGTTAAACAGATTTGTAAATGACTTCTATTAAAAAATCTTAAAGGAGAACTACGGGATTGAAAAATGTATCCCCTATCCTAAGGATAGGGGATAAGATTCAGATCGCGGGGGGTCTGACCGCTGGGGCCCCCCATGATCTCCCGTACGGGGCCCCGGCTCTCTGGTTAGAGAGCGCGTGTTGACCACCGCACGAGGCGGCCGACACGCCCCCTCCATACACTGCTATGGGAGAGCCGGAAATTGCCGAAGGCAGCGCTTCGGCTCTCCCATAGCAGTAAATGGAGGGTGAGTGTCAGCCGCCGCCTCGTGCGGTGGTCAACACGCGCTCTCTATGCAGAGAGCCACGGCCCCGTATGGGAGATCATGGGGGGCCCCAGCGGTCGGACCCCCCGCGATCTGAAACTTATCCCCTATCCTTAGGATAGGGGATAAAATTCTCAATCCCGTAGTTCTCCTTTAATCCTTTCAATAATTATCAGCTGCTGAAGTTGAGTTGTTCTTTTCTGTCTGGCAAGAGTGCTCTCTGCTGACATCTCTGCTTGTCTCGGGAACTGCACAGACTAGAAGAGGTTTGCTATGGGGATTTGCTTGCTAAACTGGGTGGTTCCTGAGACACGTGTCATCCAAGAGCACTTAGACAGAAAAGAACAACTCAACTCCATCAGCTCATAAGTACTGAAACGATTAAGATTTTTTAATAGAAGTAATTTACAAATCTGTTTAACTTTCTGGAGCCAGTTGATATATAAAAAAAAGTTTTTTCCAAAAGTATGACAAAATCAAACCTATACAAGTAGGGGATCATTTTAACCGTATGGACCTACAGAATAATGATAAGGTGTCATGTTTACCGAAATATGCACTGTGTAGAAACGGAAGCCCCCAAAAGTTACAAAATGGCGTTTTTTCTTCGATTTTGTCGCACAATGATTTTTTTTCCCGTTTCGCCGTGAATTTTTGGGTAGAATGACTCATGTCACTGCAAAGTAGAATTGGTGATGCAAAAAATAAGCCATAATATGGATTTTTAGGTGGAAAATTGAAAGGGTTATGATTTTTAAAAGGTAAGGAGGAAAAAACGAAAGTGCAAAAACTCAAAAACCCTGAGTCCTTAAGGGGTTAAGAGGTTGTTTCTGAATATAGGTGAAATGTTTGTAGTCCTGCCGGACCTTCTTTTCTAGTGTAGAGGTGACCCTTTCTCTTTGGTTAAAAGTCAACAGTGAATGTGAATTTTTCACTAGTCTGTATTATAGCAATTTTTTAGGATATGTTCCCTAGTGTAAAACAGTCATCTCCAAACTGTGGACCTCCAGATGTTGCAAAGCTACATCTCCCAGCATGCTTAGTGTTGTAATTTTGCAGCGTCTGGAGGTCCACAATTTGGCCCCAAAAGAAGTCGATCCATTGGGGGTCGATGCATCAAGACCTGTACAGAGGAAAAGTTGAGGAGTTGTCCACAGCAACCAATCAGATTGTTTCTTTCATTTTTCAGAGGCCTTTTCAAAAATGAAAGAAGCGATCTGATTGGTTTCTATGGGCAACTGGTCAACTTTTCCCATACAAAAGTTTTCATAAATCTCCCCACGGTTTCCATCTTATGTTGACTTCAATGGGGAATGGGAGTGGGAATGGGGAAGTGGTGTGGCTTCTTTTGGGGCATCTTTGGTGCTGCATTTTTACATTAGGGGAGATTTATCAAAACCTGTGCAGAGGAAGAATGGTGCAGTTGCCCATAGCAACCAATCCGATTGCTACGTTCATTTTTAAAAAGGCTTCTGGAAAATAAAGGAAGCAATCTGGTTGCTATGGGCAACTGCACCACTCTTTCTCAACACATGTTTTGGTAAATCTTCCCTTATGTTTCCCTTCAGGCTTCTTTTGGAGCATTTTGCGAACATACCTGTAGAATAGTGTTTCCCGACCAGGGCGCCTCCAGCTGTGGTAAAACTACAACTCCAAGCCAAAGGCTGTCCGGGCATGCTGGGAGATGTAGTTTTGCAACAGCTGGAGGCACTCCAATGGGTACTCAAATGAGTTTTGTAGCATGCAAGATAGACACATTAGTTATTCTCTACACTTTCTGTCGTTATAACATAGAGTCGTGTGTGTGCAGGTATAAAACATCTAATAAAGTGCGCCCAATAAACAAGGATCTATAATTGTACGTACAAACTCTAAACTGCACCTACCGAAAGTGCTATCGAAACTGCTCACGGAATGCGCGCCATTTTCTTGTTTTCCAAATGAAGCCCACACAGCCTAATTGTTGTTAAATGGTTGCATTTTACACTGAGTGGTACCTAAAAAGACTGCGACAGATACAGGTGTGAAGTACTTTACATGGCACATTATCTAAACATCCTGCGCAGTCTTCATTACATGATGTGGACTTAACTTTCACTTTCAGGGAAAAAAAACATGAAGGGAAAAAGGAAATGTTCCCCGTTTGCCAAAACTAGGCAAAAAAATAAATAAATCATTATAGGGAGTTGGAGAATTAGTATGATTTTTGGTTTTCGTCTTTTCCATACAAAATGTGTTTAATATAATGTTACGACTCCTTTGTAAGGCTATGTTCACATGGCGGGATGTCACATGTAGCTACAGCTTAGTCCTATGGATTTCAATAGGGTTCTGCTGCCCCATGCACATGGCAGAATTTCCGCCGCAGATTCTGCCCCAGAAATTCAAATTATGGCATCCGCAAAAAGAATAAAATTTCCTAGCAGCCCTAGCGGCTGCCGTAATTTTCAAATGTGCAGAATTTCTACCTGTATTTTCCAGACAGAGATTCTCCACATTTTTGGCCATGTGAACTTGGCCTAAGGGTAGGGTAACCTGGGAGTGAATCTGCAGCGTATTTGACACTGTAATTGCGCTGCCGGCAGTCACAAGGCTATAGCAGAGCGAGCTTCCTGCTGCTGTCGTAGCTTTGTTTGTCAGGCGGCCAGAAATCCGCAGTCAGGAGCGGACACAAAGAGCTACGGTAGCTCTGTGACTGCCTGCAGTGCATCTGCAGCATCAAATACGCTGCAGATGCGCTGCCATGTGACCCTCCCCTTAGGTTGGATTTCACACTTCACATACAGTGGTTTTTTTTTAACACTGTTTTTTATTTGGTCAAAAATGTTACTTAAAAGCTTACAGAAATTTTTTGAAGAGTCAACATGTACTCCACAGAACTCAGCATCCTCTGGGTATGGCATTTTTTCTTGCCATTTTTTTTTATATAGGACTCAAAAATACCAGACAAATAGTCATAATCCAAGAAAGGTGGTGCAGAATTCACCTGAAAAACAAGTAACCTTCCTCGGTGGCTACTCCCAAAAAACCCATGCTGGTCACATTTGCATATCGCAATATTGGTTTATTCAGAAAAGAGAAAAAAACAAACAAAGGTGTTGCCTGGCGCTGTTACCCCCAAATGAATGGTATTAAGTAATAGAAGAAAATTCACTTGCCTGATGATATTGGGCTAAGAGCTCAACATCTATAATAGTCAAGTCAAATCTTTTGACAAAGGGAGCTGGAACTCCTGAAATACGTCATCCTACCAATAAACATCCCTTATTTATTTTACCATGGTGTCTCTCATCATCCCTCATGATGCCCCCCCCCCCCCATGTGCACCCCGCTAGACCCCTCTTTTTTTTGCAACTGTACAGATGCCAAGGAGTTCGGTATCTCTACAATATTGGTTTATTAAAATAGACACATTTCAATTCTCGATCAGAATCTTCATCAGACAATCATATTGATTGCCGGATGAAGATTCCGACCCAGAATTGAAACACGTCACATTTATTTTAATATACCAATATTTCTATATAAACCATAAAAGAAGGAAATAGAATAACTTGGAGGAAAATACCAATGAAATATATATTTTTAAAAAAAATTTAAATCCTGTCATATAAAAGTATACATAAAAGGGGTACTCCAGTGTAAATGTTATTTTATTTTTTAAATCAACTGGTGCCAGAAAGTTAAACAGATTTGTAAATTACTTCTATTAAAAAATCTTAATCCTTCCAGTACTTTTTAGGGGCTGTGTGCTACAGAGGAAATGCTTTTCTTTTTGGATTTCTCTTCTGTCACAACCACAGTGCTCTTCGCTGACCTCTGCTGTCAATTTTAGAAACTGTCCAGAGCAGGAGAAAATCCCCATAGCAAACATATGTTCCTAAAATGGACAGCAGAGGTCAGCAGAGAGCACTGTGGTCGTAACAGAAGAGAAATCCAAAAAGAAAAGAATTTTCCCTGTAGTACACAGCCTCTAATAAGTACTGGAAGGATTAAGATTTTTTTAATAGAAGTAATTAACAAATCTGTTTAACTTTCTGGCACCAGTTGATTTAAAAAAAAAAATAAAAATACACGGGAGTACTCCTTTAATACTACGGCCAGCATTAGTCTTTTGGGAAAAGCGCCTGAACAAGGCCTCTTGTTTCGCAGGTGAATTGCCTGAATCACTCTTCTTGGATTAAGCTACTGGCTCGTGGACACGAAACGCTGGATGGACCACCAGGCTGCTGACCCACAGTAAACCTAGATGCCTGTGGAGGTGATGTGCGCTGAGTGCAACCCCTTCTGTCAAGAAGTAGATCTACTACCTGCGATTGCATACACTGTACTACGGGCTTCACTAGGCGCACACATTCTTTTTCTTCTTGAAGGGTAAGGTCACACATAGCGTATACACAGTGTATTTCGTGAAATCTGCTGCAGAGTGGGAAATACGCTGTGTATTCTGAGCAGAATCATAGGGCAACCCGTGGCACCCCTGTGTGCAGTAAGTTTTGGAGTTGGGACCAGCATGCTGACATGACTGTGACGCAGGGGCCCGCCTCCAAACCTTGCTGCACACACAGAGCTGCCGCTGGGTAGCCCTTTGTGTCTGCTCATAGGAGAATACACTGCGCATACACTGTGTGACCCTCCCCGTACTATACAGAATAATATGCATGTTTTAAATGTTACAAAACAAAATGAAGCCAATAATTATGGTGAAACAAATACTTAGAAATGTATTTGTTTTCCCATATCATGCACACTCACTATCACTAGTCCTACAGCACCATTTGTTATATTCCAGGACAGCTGCATCTATACGTTTCATTAAAAGAACTGGGTCATGTGATCATCAGTCTGACTTATCAAATCTTCCAGTGTTTAAAGGGGTACTCCAGCGCTAAGACATCTTATCCCCTATCCAAAAGATATGCCGCTGGGGACCCCCGTGATCTTCCACGCCGCACCCCATTAGAATTAGCCCCCGGAGCGTGCTCGCTCCGGGTCTGATTACTGGCGATCACGGGGATGGAGAATAGTGACGTCTCCATAGAGGCGGGGCGTGACGTCACACAGGGGCGGAGCCTTGACATCACTATGCTCCGTCCCCGTGATCGCCAGTAATCAGACTGGGCTGATTCTAATGGGGTGTGGCGTGGAAGATCACGGGGGTCCCTAGCAGCGGGACCCCCGCAATCAGGCATCTTATCCCCTATCCTTTGGATAGGGGATAAGATGTCTTAGCGCAGGAGTACCCCTTTAAGGGGGTACTCCACTGCCCCAGCACCTGGAGTATTTAGTTCTGAACACTGGGTGCAGGCTGCGGGGGTCGAGATGTCACGGTCACGCCCCCTCAATGCAAGTCTGTGGGAGGGACGTGATGACTGTCACGCCCCCTCCCATAGACTTGCAATGAGGGGGTGTGACATGACATCACGAGGGGTGTGACCATGACGTCACGACCCCTGCAGCCCGCACCCAGCGTTTGGAATTAAATGTTCCAGACGCTGAGGCAGTGGAGTATCCCTTTAATGTGTGAAAACAGGAAGTTAGTTCTGGATTTTGACTTCCTGTAAATTACAGGATGACATCATCACCTCTCAGATCCCTTCCTAATAGCTTTCAGACCCCTCCCCTCCCAGCTCTATCTATATAGTAGTTATACACTGCTCCTGAGGCTGTGTTCACGCATTTGTTTCTTGATGGAGTTTTTCAGTTTTTTTCCATGATTTGTCCATTAGTGGCAAAAAGGTGATATTTTACCATAATTCACATAAAAAATTTGTAATGTTTTAGGGGATTTTGGTAACATCACATGTAAAAATGTAGTAACATTTTATTGTGCGAACACAGCTCAATTGGAATCATAGATCAAATCCCTTTCGCCCAATGGCAATTTTTCTCTAAAAAACACCTGGGTGATCTTTGGCACTAGCTTGATGAGAACGAACAGGTGCAGTGATCAAACACCACACCCAAAGCCAGAGGATTCATGGAAAATATAGGCTGCATTATCAAGTCATTTCAGTGATTGATTTGCAATCAGAAATGACTGAAAACTAATGTCTACCCCATTTGCTAAAACAGGTAAGCAGAAGGCATGCACAAGAACTTCTACATTATTTCTAATAATAGCCTGTGCTGCACTATATAAGAAAAAAATTCCTGGAGTGCTTATTTAACACAGCATGTCAGTGCGGACATTTATAGATCTATACAAATGGTAGCTAAAAGTAAAACTAAGTGCTTTAGGTAACAGTCATTCCATAGCCTATGTCCATGCCATTGTGTTAAGGGTCCTTAGTTGTTGTGTTGAGTTTTTCTGATCTTACCAGGCAGATTTGACTCTGGTGGGCATAAACAGATTTGATATGTGGTATACATAAACCCTTACACAACAGTAGATTTATTCATATTTGTTTTATTCATGTGTGGCTGAAGTGGGAAAAATATCATAGAGTTGGTTGGATGTTCATGTTGTGTGTGCAATTCACATTTATGAATGAATATATATATATATATATATATATATATATATATATATATATATATAGAACCAAAGAAAAAGCAAACAGGCGGCACTCCAGCATAGTAATAAACTCAAAGTGATGTTTTATTCACCCATAGTGCAACGTTTCAACCCACTGAATGGAGTCTTTTTCAAGCATACAGAAAAGTGTTCACACACAGATGTATATATATATATATATATATATATATATATATATATATATATATAGGGTATTCAATTACAATAGACTCTGCCCAATCGGGCTTGATCACAGTGACATCATCTGTCATAATACATATTATAAAGTGCGATTATAAGAGATCCGTACATGATCATATATATTCAGTGAATAAAAAATAAAGTGACATAGTGCTATAATAACAGTGCATTGAAAGCTTCTAATAATAATAATAATAAATACAAACGTAAAAATAACATAAATCCATAATTAGTGGGAGTTACCTCCGTCACATGAAACAGCCCATCTGCCATGAAGCGTGGAAGCCCCTACGTCACCCGACCTATCATGTGATGTACTTATATGAGTAGGGACTCAAACGCCACGGACATGCGCTCTATTCATCCAAGCCAAAGTGTCTCCTAGAAGACGCATCTCAGATCTTAGCGCAGTATGTCCGGACATACTATTACTAATGACATGCGCATTGTGGTCACGGAAGGCACCGCGTCCATCACAACTGAGGGCAATAAGCACTTCCTAATTTATCAACCTTACATTTGAATGATAGACCAAAAATATGTATTTTTAATATTGTGGCATATGACAAAAGGAATTTGAAACAGGGGGTATAATTGATACTCAAAGGCTTCGGGTGGCATCGATATCAGTATTATATAGCATGTCCTGGCCCACTCCTCTGCAAATAGCAGTGGGGATGTAAACAGGGCAACGGACAGTGTTGGGTTGGAGTCTATAGAGTGTCTATAACACCTCCCTAGCCCCCATTTTTCCCACAATCCTCTCTATTAACTGATGGCCACCCCAATTCATTACTCCCCTCTTCACAAAAATGTAGCCACCCACCGCTCACATTTTTTTGGGGATATGGGGTGGTATGAGGGCTCCTTTTTTACGCCATCATCTGTACTTTTTATTGATACCACATTTGCTGATATAAAACTTTTAGATCACTTTTCGGACACGGCTATACCAAATATGTTTATAAAAAAAAATGTTTACGCTTTTTGGGGGTAAAATGGGGAAAAGGGACAATTTTCGTTTTTATTGGGGGAGGGGATTTTTAACTTTTTTTTTTTTACATTTTACATTTTTTTTTTTTTACACTTTTTAAGTCCCCATAGGGGAATATCAATAGCAATCAGTTGATTGGTAATACTGTTCAGTGCTATGCATAGGGCATAGCACTGATTATTAGTATTATCAGCTATCTTCTGCTCTGGTCTGCTCAATCTCAGACCAGAGCAGAAGACGCCGGGAGACGGCCGCCATTACAGATGATCGGATCCCCGCGGCAGTGCCGCAGATGCAGTGATCTGTATTGATTACGGCATCTGAGGGGTTAATGGCGGACATTCGCTGATAGCAGCAGAGTAGGACTGCAGAGTATGACGCGAGCACCGCTCTGATGCTCGCGGTCACACACAGGACATAAATGTATGTCCTGGTGTGCTAAGTACCGCCGCACAAGGATGTACATTTGCATCCGTGGTCGTGAAGGGGTTAAAGAAGGAGTTACAGGTCTGTGAGAGCCAGAAATCTTGCTTGTTTGTAGGTGGCCAAATACTTATTTTCCACCATAATTTGCAAATAAATTCTTTAAAAAAATCAGACAAACAATGTGATTTTATGATTTTTTTGTTGAGTTTAGTTGAGGTATATCTATGATAAAAAATTTTGGAGATGATCTTTAACCTCTTAGCACCATTTATCATACTTTTATAGTAAATGGCACAGGGAGTGTATGGAGAAGGCTAAAGACCTAAACCAGGTCCATATGCAATGGTTGTTAGCTGTAGATAATTGATACTGTACGGCAATGGCCGGAATTAGAGATAACTCAGAAGTCAACCATTAAATCATTTCGTGTCAATAGCAACTACAACACCGAAGCACCTAAGGAAAGGGCTTTCTGTCACATGATCATCCTCCCCTTTTATGACATGCTGTTAGATCGTCATGGCAGCTAGATACCAATTGAAAACCACCAGGTCTACCTTCTTCATACCCCTTTTAGGACCTACCTGAGACCAAGCTTAACAGGATAACAGATACTTTCAATACACTACAATACAGAAGTGTAATCGCAGTTCAAGAGCAAAAATAAAAATAAATAAAAAAAGATAATTAAAAGCTTCAAAATCTCCCATTTTACCTACCGCATTTTTCGTCGTATAAGACGCACTTTTTCTTCCCCAAAACTGGGGGGGGAGTTGGTGCGTCTTATACGGCGAATATACACACCTATCGCGGCGGTTCCTGCGGCCATCAACGGCCGGGACTCGCGGCTAATACAGGACATCACCAATCGCAGTGATGCCCGGTATTAACCCTTCAGATGCGGCAATCAAAGCTGACCACCGCGTCTGAAGGGAAAGTGACACTAACCCAGCTGCTCAGTCGGGCTGTTCGGGACCGCCGCGGTGAAATCTCGGCAACCCGAACAGCTTACAGGACACCGGGAGGGACCTTACCTGCCTCCTCGGTGTCTGCTCCGTGCCGGGATCCCCTGCATGGCCATCGCTCTCCTTCGACGTCATCACGTCGTCGCGCATGCCGTCCCGTCATCCAATAGGAGTGGCGTGCGTAGTGACGTGATGACGGCGACAGAGAGCGTGGATCCCGGTGAAGAAGACGTCCGGAGCGTCGGGGACACCACGCGGACGCGCGACAGCGATGGAGCGACATCCAGGGCAGCGGTGACGGGTCCGGAGCGGCGGGGACACGTGAGTATTACCTCCTATCCAGTGGTCTTCAACCTGCGGATCTCCAGATGTTGCAAAACTACAACTCTCAGCATGCCCGGACAGCCAACGGCTGTCCGGGCATGCTGGGAGTTGTAGTTTTGCAACATCTGGAGGTCCGAAGGTTGAAGATCACTATTGGGTTCAGAATCTTTTTTTTCTAGATTTTGCACCTTTAAAATTGGGTGCGTCTTATATGCCGGTGCGTCCTATCGGGCGAAAAATACGAAATTTAACACAGGTACATTAAAAGAAAAACTCATTGGCCATAGAATTCAGTGACACAAAGCAATTTTTTCTAAAACTGATTTTTTTTTAAGTATTATGTAAAAATTTAAAAACACAACAACTTTGTAAATAGATTAGGATCAAGTTCATGTGTCCTTTTTTATCACACAGTCAATGCATGAAAAGCAAAGCCCAGTAAACAACAACAAAAAAGTATGTCCATTTGGATTTGGTGCTTTAAAGGGGTACTCTGGTGCTTACACATCTTATCCCCTATCCAAGGGATAGGGGATAAGATGCCTGATCGTGGGAGTCCCGCAGCTGGGGACCCCCGGGATCTTGCACGCGGCACCCCGTTTGTAATCAGTCCCCGGAGCGTGTTCGCTCTGGGTCTGATTACCAGCGACCACACGGCCGGCGGCGTGTAACGTCACGCCTCCGCGCCCGTGTGACGTCATGCTCCGCCCCTCAATGCAAGCCTACGGGAGGGGGCATGATAGCTATCACGGGGTGCCGCGTGCATGATCACGGGCGTCCCCAGCTGCGGGACTCCCGCGATCAGGCATCTTATCCCCTATCCTTTGGATAGGGGATAAGATGTTTAAGCAACGGAGTACCCCTTTAAATGCTGCCATTAAAAATACAACTTTTCCCACCAAACAATAAATTTATAAATAAATAAATAGATAGGTTATGGGTCTTGGAAGCCAGGATGGAAATTTTAAAGAAGTCACCTAAAAACAGACTATGATACCGAAGGGTAGGGCTATGTTCACACTTCGGAATTTACAAATAGAATTTTGCACGGAAATTCTACTGGAGCAGAGTCCCGCCCCGTTTTTTTCTGAATTCCGTGTCCGCAGAAAGAATGAACCTTTCCATTCTCTCTGCAGACCCTGCATGGAATGCATAGCCATCTATGAGACGGCGCATTCCGCAGTCTGCGGAATGTCCGCACAGGGATTTTTCACGCAGACATTCAGAGATGTGAACATTATAGAATTCCTTCACATGGGGGATCTTCTGCTAAATTAATGAAATCTGCCACAGCTAAACCTGCAGCTTTTTCACAGCAGAAAACTTTTAAAAGACCTGATGGTGTAACCTTACGCTAAATGTAAAACGCATTTCTCTTTAGTGACATTTTTTCATTTAGTGTCATTGCTGAAAAATTGCTGAAAAAATGCAATACCCAACTGATGCTGTGTTAAAAAAAAAGCAACTGACCCCAAAAATATAGCCCCTGAAATCGTGTCCACATAGAGATCATTTTATGACACAAGCATTCCTGCACCCCATAAAGCCTACAGTAGTTAAAATAACCCCAAGGGACTACAGACACAAGGTTGCTCTTGGAAATCCCTGTCAATCCCACATTGGTGAATTGGACAATGATCACGCAAGTACACTGCTACTCCATTCATACCTGAGGAAGATCCCAGTCTGGGATCGAAACGCGTTGTTTTATAATAAAGGATGTTTTAACTTTACCGCTATTGCTGTCCTGGGAGAAACGCAGACATGTTTTTTCTTTTATTCTGACAAACCATTCACTAAAAAGGCACTTAGGAACCTTCATTTTCATGACTCTGGGGGTCCTAGCAGTTGGGGGTCCTAAAGTGCATGACCAATTTACCACTAAAAACATTGAGCATTTATCATAATGTTTTTAGTGGTAGAACCTCTTTCAGCTGGTCATACACTGTAGATAACTGTTGGCCAGCAGCCATCTTGGCCGATTTCTCCCTATACACATACTCTGCCCAGTGGAGCATGGATGTGGCTTCAATGATTAGAGGAGGGTAAGCCACTATTAAACTCTCTTGGAGGCATCTTATCTTTCTAAGAACAATAGAATCTGTCAATTAGAATTCAAGATATCAAGGGAGAGTGAGGTGAGTGCTATAACATACAATACATGATCAGTCTCTCCCACTGTATGACCAGCTTTAGGTTAATCCTCTATTCTCACCTCATGGCTCCCATCACTGAGCAGTAACGCCAGGAGTATGGCACGTGACCACTGAGGCCATGTGTCTTCCACTTGTAAGGAAAGACTAGGGCTCCAACCAGAGCTTATAAAGTGTTTTGCCACGTTTGCGGCAATTTCTAAATTTTTTTCTTTTAACACAAATAACCACTTTTAGGGCTCATTCACACGGACAGATCCGCAGCTTATTTTACGCTGCGGATCCGCCAACAATGGACCCTACAGTGTTGAGCAGGCACAGATAGAGGGGACACTGTAGGGTCCATCATCGGCGTAAAATATGCTGTGGATCCGTCTGTGTGAACGAGCCCTTACTACTACAAGACTCCTATGTGGGATAGAATGATGGAATCACATCGGAAATTATTTCCAGATGGGGAAATTTCTGTCGGACAAAGAGGGTTTGTAGTAATTAAAGGGGTTATACCCGGGCATTCCAATTCTGCCATTTTTCCAAGGCAAGAGGGAATGGACCAATAGCTGCATGATGTCACCGTAACATCAGCACATTGTATGACTATTGGCCATTGCATGTGGGTGTTTTTTTTCCCCCGTATGTGATGATCGCAATTTAGTATCTGTCCTCTCTTGTCTCAGAAGATATACTTCTGAGATGTAGACAGGGCGTAAGTGTATTACTAGGAAGAGATGATATATTTTCCGCTCTCCAGACAAACCCTTCCATAGGGTTGTCAAGGATTTGGAAAACACAGGGGCACCGTATTGCAGCTCTGCTACATTGAAGTAAATATGAGATCTGCGAATGATTGTTTACTATTATTTTACTGTAGATTTAGTTATGAAAAATAAAATCCAAAAATAAAATAAGAAAGTGATATACAGTACGTCAGATAAGTTTCCTATACTAAGAACCAAGACTTTCAACAACAAGACTTGACTTAGTTTATTTATTTATAAACATTATGGTTCCCGATAACAATGCTGCTAACACTGAGCTCACTAGCCTCATGTATACGTCTACTTGAAGGTACATTCTGGTTTTATTGTTTGTTTGTTTGTTGTAATTAAAAAGGTGCCATCAACAGAAAGGAAAGCAAACTCACAGCCGATATAGACGCTGTTCTCCCAGTGCTGTTATTTAACTCTCGTCTCCTTTTTTCTCACACTTTCCTAATGCAGGTTTACATCACTGTCCTACATGTTTTCTGGCAGATCTCATCAAGAAATTGACAAAACTGAGAGAAACTCAAAGTTTTCTCCATTCTAGCAGGGGTTTCAGTCATCGTACATCAGGGTATGGTGACCAGACATGCTGCAGAGATCATCGGACATCTGAGAAATATTTAATATGACGCTCAAGTCCTATTGTCATCGATCTCTAAACCGGTCCAAATCAAAATAGTGTCTAATGCCCGCTCCATATCGGACTGCCTGCCAATATAGAAGGAATTGGTGTGTTTTGTTGCAGTTAATTTGATGTATGTGACCAGAAACATAATAAAATGATATAAGTCTGAAGAAAGCGCAGTCGGCACTGCTGCACCTATCCCATTATCTCACACCTTGCTGGAATAGGCCCTCGATGTAATGGTGACAACAAACTACGAGCTTGACTCGTACCGGTGCTCAGTGAGCAAAGACATATGCTTTAAAAACTTGGTAGTAGAAGAAGGAAAATAACTCACGGCACTCGATGTTCATGCTTTTTTCGTTTATTCCACAAGAGGTAACTTCACATATCGGGAGGGGGTAGAAGTGAAACGGGACGACGAGCGTTCGTTTTGCGGCTACAAGCCGCTTCTGCCGGTCCCTCAGGGACCGGCAGAAGCGGCTTGTAGCCGTGAAACGAACGCTCGTCGTACCGTCTTAAAGGTCTTAAAGAGGTACTCTGCCCCTAGACATCTTATCCTCTATCCAAAAGATAGGGAAAAAGATGTCTGCTCGTGGGGGTTCCGCTGCTGGAGACCACCATGATCTCCCTTCTGCACCCGGCGTTCGTTTAGAGCATCGGGTGCAGCGTTGGAGTCTCATGACGTCACTGTCATGCCCCGCTTGTGACATCATAGCCATGCCCCCTCAATGCAAGTATAAGGGAGGGGGCGTGATGGCCATCACGCCCCCTCCCATACACTTGCATTGAGGGGGCGTGGCTGTGTCATCACAAGCATCAAGAGCCTCCAGCACGGAGCGAAGTTCGCTGAGTGCACCGGATGTCTGGGGTGCCGCAGCCAAGATTGATTGTGGTCCCCAGCGGCGGGACCCCCGTGATCAGACATCTTATCCCCTATCCTTTGGATAGGGGATAAGATGTCTAGGGGTGGAGTACCCCTTTAAGCATAAAACATACATGGAAAGGCCTAAAGAACTAAATATGTATAGTCTGGCGGTAACAAGGTGTTAAATAGGGTTGGGGGGAATGTTTTTAGTGAGAAACTAGACACAAGGACAGGGGGGCACAATCTAAGACATGTGGGGGAAGATCAGAAGCAACATGAAAAAATATTATTTTACTGAAAGAGTAGTAGACACTTGGTTGGTAAATCCCAGTAATAAACATATGTCTATCCTAAGATAAAAAGAAAAAGAAAAAAGTGTAATCACAGACTAGATGGACCAGGAGGTCTTTTTTTCTGCTGACAATCTATGTTTCTTTGCAGGTTGCAAAAATGATCGCTGCACGCTGTGCTCCTATAATACTCAATACGCCCTTCCTTGTAATAGAAGCAATAGTAAAATGACATTGGGAAATAGCTTTAAAACAATTGCTAATATAATAAATATGACAGTGGATTCTAACTGTAACTTTATTATAAATATCCCATTTCACATCTCAATGTAAGGGAAAAAACTCAAATCCATGTTTTTTTTTTTTTTTTCACTCAGTATACATATCTCCAATATTTTCCAGTTCCGTATAAGAGTAAAGTATATGATGAGCACTGCCTTGATTGAAGAATACTCAATAGGATTATCAGGGAGCTTGTGTTTTCATTTACCAAGATGGCTTTCTGTTTTTCTTATTTTATTTTTTATTTTTTTCTGCAAGACAATATTATCATTCCAATCTCTTGTTTATTCTGTTAAGTGGTAATCTAAATAACAGATTTTGTTGAACTTCTTTCTGCTGACTGTTTTTACACTTTTTTTTACCTCTACCCTCCAACATATTTGAGACTATCTCGTAAAACAAAAAAGTCACTGCTCAAGTCGGAATCTGAAATACAGCACAGATTTCTAGAATGATATAATACACAGTGGTAATGGATCTGTGGAGAAGGCACATTCTGTCGTAGACTTGAGATTTGCTCACATACATGACCTGATATAGGCGATTTTTTTTTCTACAGCAAATTCAAATGTATAAAACCAATGTACAATAACGGTTTAAAAAAATAAAATAAAATAATGAAAGGAATAAATGGGTAAATAAAAGTACATTTTACTAGTTTAAATATTACCGTATATACTCGAGTATAAGCCGACCCGAATATAAGCCGAGGCCCTTAATTTCACCCTAAAAACCCAGGAAAAGTTATTGACTCGACTATAAGCCTAGGGTGGGAAATACATCATCCCCCCCATGTCATTTTCCCCCACTGTCATCATCCCCCCTGTCATCATCCCCCCTGTCATCATCCCCCCTGTCATCATCCCCCCTGTTATCATCCCCCCTGTCATCATCCATACCCCCGTCATTAACACCCCTGTCATCTTCACCCTGTCATTATCACCCCCATCATCATCACCCTGTCATTTTCACCCTGAAATTCCAAAGTGTGGACTGTGCAGCAATAGGATTCTGATGCACTAGAATTTCTGTGTATAATTTCGAAGCAGAATTAAGTGTAACGTCTGGCTCTGGCTGGACACGAAGAGTTAAATGATGCTGGAGCTGCTTGGAGCTCACCTGTGTGGTCTGGGTGTGGTTCTCAGCTCTGCTACCTATCAGTAAGGTGTATCCCTGATCACCGGACTATATAAGCTAGGAGCAGTGATCAGTTCATTGTCTGTGAAAGGTTATACCTTAGCTAACACCTCCTGTTTACTGGATACCTACTTGTTTATTGATCTTTGGTTTTCCTTTGACTCTTCTCTTGCTCTGTATTCCTGTACTCCGCTATTTCCTGGTACCGACCTCAACTAGACAGACATTGATTTGACTTTGTGTGTCTTAGTTTATCTCTGTTAGTTTGTGTGCCTCCAGCTGTTTCTCCGACTCCTGTTTCTCCAACTGTTTTTGTATTTTATTATTTTGACAATGCTGTCCCAGCACTTAGCAGGGAGGGTTTGTCATCGTGGTTGTCGATCTGTTACTTAGGGCGGATAGTCAATAGGTAGGGACAGTTGCTGTGTGGGAGTTTGGGCTTCACTGCTCCATGCCCATACGTGACATTAAGCTTGTTAATTCCTCAGTATGAACCTAGTCTTAAAGGTGGAGAGGGCATATCATGAGATTTTAGGAAATTGCATGGCTGTGTGCCTGGCTTTAGGACCATGACTGAGGGTGTTTTAGATGGCAGAAATGTGTCGGTCATCCTGTTAGCTGTGGGTGATATGTATTTTAATAATGCCTAAATAGAAGATTTTAAGCTGGTCAAGCTATTTTTTTCTCTAAAGTGCTTAATTTTATGCAACTGTTAGCAATTTAGCAATTTGGCAATTTGGGGTGGTGGGGGGGGGGGGGGTTGAACTACCTAATCTCCATATACATTTGGCAATATAGTGTACATCACATACAGCAGTTCTTTTAGTTCTTTTCAAACTGTATGCTCAACCAATGTGTTGGCTAAAGTCTTGTCCCATCCTGCAGCAGCAGCCACAGCTCGTCACTGTTCTTAAGTGGCCACGGCCAATGCTGTTGATCTTGAACTGGGAGCCAACACTGTGGCCACTTTAAATCAGTGAGCAGTGGTGGCTGCTAGGACTGATGAGTGATGCCCCTAAAGCCGTGCCCAAGGAGGATGTCACTCGTCAAGAGGCAGAAGTATTGTTGAAGGGGGTTAGAGGGGTACTCTGGCCCTAATACATCTTAAACCCTATCAAAAGGATAAGGCATAAGATGTCTGATCGTGGGGGTCCTGCCGCTGGGGACTCCCGCAATCTGTCATTTAGCACCCACCTTTGCGAGCTCTCCGCAGTGCTTGAGGCTTCAAGTGTGTAGCGTGACGACCACAGAGCCGGAGTATTGTGACGTCACGCCCCGCCCCCTCAATGCAAGTCTATGGTAGGGGGCATGACGGCGGCGGAGTCGTGACGTCATGATACTCCGGCCCTGTGGTCGTCATGCTGCACACTTGGAGCCTCAAGTGCTGCGGAGAGCTCGCAAAGGTGGGGGCTGAATGACAGATTGCGGGGGTCCCGTGATCAGACATCTTATCCCCTATCCTTTGCATAGGGGATAAGATGTATTAGGGCCAGAGTACCCTTTTAATGAAATGGCACAGGGAGTAATGAAGGGGGGCTGAAATGGCTTAGGGGCTGATGAAGGGGGGGGATAAAATGGCACAGAGGGATCAGGAAGGGGGATAAAGTGGCACATGAGGTAATAAAGGAGGGGTGAAATGGCAGAGGACTTGATCAAGGGGGAAATAAATTGGCACAGGGGGTGATGAAGAGGCACATGGGATAATGAAATGGCACAGGGGGGTAGCAGCTACATTTGTTATGCTGATACTGGATACTGGTATCACATTGTGTGTCTTAGAATGCGCAACAGGATATGTGCAATTGGCGAAATGTCGAGGAGTGTGTCACCAAACTATGCACGTCTAAAAAGGGAGTCACCAACATGAGGTCCTGCTGACATATAGGAATTTAGCCTAGAGTATGTTTTATATAGCCTAGAATCAGTGCCACCACATTCTACCTTCTCCCAGGATCATTGTCATGTATTTCCTGATTGACATCAGTTTGATGACTGTGTGATCAGTAGATGACATGTATCTCCCCAAGCTATGTACCGTATTTTTCGCCGTATAAGACGCACTTTTTCTTCCCCAAAACTGGGGGGGAAAAGTTGGTGCGTCTTATACGGCAAATACACATTAAAACCCTGTCCTATCGCGGCGGTCCCTGCGGCCATCAACGGCCAGGACCCGCGGCTAATACAGAACATCCGTCATCATCACCCGATCGCGGTGATGCCCTGTATTAACCCTTCAGACGCGGCGATCAAAGCTGACCACCGCGTCTGAAGCGAAAGTGACACTAACCCGGCTGCTCAGTCGGGCTGTTCGGGACCTCCGCGGTGAAATCGCGGCATCACGAACAGCTTACAGGACACCGGGAGGGACCTTACCTGCCTTCTCAGTGTCTGCTCCAAGCCCGGATCCCCTGCATGGCCGACACTCTCCTTCCTCGTCATCACATCGTCGTGTAATAGGAGCGGAGTGCGTAGCGACGTGATGGCGGCGACGGAGAGCGAGAATACCGGGCAGCAGAGACGGGGACACCTTGGGAAGCGGCGACAGCGATGGAGGGTGACATTCAGGGCAGCGGTGATGAGCGGTGACGGGTCTGGAGCGGCGGAGACACGTGAGTATTACCTCCTATACCAGTGGTCTTCAACCTGCGGACCTCCAGATGTTTCAAAACTACAACTCCCAGCATGCCCGGACAGCCGTTGGCTGTCCGGGCATGCTGGGAGTTGTAGTTTTGCAACATCTGAAGGTCCGCAGGTTGAAAATCACTGTCCTATACCTTACATTGTATTTGGGTCAGAATCTTTATTTTCTGGATTTTTATCCTTTTCTTATACGTCTTATACGACGAAAAATACGGTACTCATAAAGTGCCAGCATATGTCACAAAAACAATCTCCCATGACACCCTGCAGATCAGTAGTGTTGAGCGGCATAGGCCATATTCGAATTCGCGAATATTCGCGAATATATGGACGAATATTCGTCATATATTCGCGAATATTCGCATATCCGTGATATTCTCGTTTTATTTTCGCATATGCGAAATTTCGCGAATGCGAAAATTAACATATGCGAAAATTAGCATATAGGAAATTCGCATACTCGGAAATTCGTATATGCGAAAATTAGCATACGTTAATTTTCGCATATGCGAATTTTTGCACGCCAGTCTCACACCACACAAGCTGGAAGCAGAGAGGGATGATCACTGTGATGTGTACTGTGAATAAAAAAAAAAAAAAAAAAATGAAAATTCGTAATTACGAATATATAGCGCTATATTCGCGAAATTCGCGAATTCGCGAATATGCGATATTCGCGAATAATATTCGAATTGCGAATATTCGCGAGCAACACTACAGATCAGCACATTTATCGGCTGCGTGAATAATACAAAAAAAAAAATTATAATTATTCACTTAGATACGCAAGATAGGTAAATTGTCACTTTTTCAATTAGAATTCTGCATAGGAAGAGGTTAAGTGTGTGATATTAAACAAGACACCCTCACACATAAAAGCCACCTGAAGATGCTGTAGCCCATTCTGAAAAGCACAAGGCGCAGGCTTTCGTGGGGCTTGTTTTTGCATATTGTCACATAAAATGTGTTATCTTGCTAGCTTCAGAACCTTTTTTTTTCCTCTTTACATTACCATCTGTTGCAGGAATCTAAACTTTGAAAACAAATTTAATTGATAGAGCAAAGCATTATGGGTAAGCCTTGGCTTTATGCCGCCAACTAGAATGGCATCAGTAAAGATGTGGCTGAAGAGGGAGGAAAAAAAACAAAAGGTAAATATTTTTAGACAGCCATTTTGAATTGGAAATTTAATGTAGATGTCAATGTAGACCGGATAGAGAAAGAGGCATGTGATCTATTTATAGCATTCTTACAAATATTTAAAGATTTCTTTATTAAAACAAAAAAAAATATATTTTATAATATTGCCATAAATTAATTAATAAATTACTCTTCGTAACTCAATCCTCCTGTCTGTGTTGCGGCTGGCTTTCCCAGTGTATGGAGATGGCGCGTTTCCGAGTGGTCCTAGCGCTGGCGTGTTCTGTCATTACGCAAATATTCCTCTGTGTGAACATAGCCTAAAACTCAACCGTTCACAGAAACATTGTAACTGACGGATGCAGCTGATTATTTCAAGAAGAAGGGTGTAAGGGTACGTTCCCACAGGGCGTATAGGCAGCGCATTTGATGCTGCGCAAAATTCACGGCAGCAGCAGGAAATACGCTGTGTATTCCTTGCTCACTATACGCGCAGGGCTTTCCGGCGGCAGCCCTATGCGTGTAGGGAGTTTTGGAGGCGGAGCCGCGCGTCACAGACACGCCGGCACACGGCCCAGCCTCCAAAACTCACTACACTCATAGGGCTGCGGCCGGAAAGCCCTGTGTGTATAGTGAGCAAGGAATACGCAGCGTATGTCCCGCTGCTGCCATAAATTTTGCGCAGCGTCAAATACGCTGCGTATATGTAGTGTTGAGCTGCATAGGACATATTCGAATTTGCAATATTTCGCGAATATGTGGATGAATATTCGTCATATATTCGCTAAATTCGCATATTCGTAATATTCGCGTTTTAATTTCGCATATGCGAAAATTAGCATATATAAAAAATAGTACAAGCGAAGTTGGGAGTTGTAGTTTTGCAACAGCTGGAGGCACCCTCTTTGGGAAACACTGGTCTATGTAGAGGACAGGAGCTTCTTCAGGGTCCTGTACAGAACACGCAATGTCCTAAAAAAAAAGTAAAATGGAGCCGCCCTCACCTGATGTCCAATGGAGCAGCTAACCCTGGGACAGGTAAAGAGTGCAGAACATGTAATACCTCCCTGTACTGTAGGGGGCGCTACCAGACACCAGTCAGTGCATACACTTCAGTAATACAGGGGTTTTACCTGTGAAATGTCCATTCTGATTGGTCGGTTCTTCCAGCCATTGACACGTTTCGCAGATTCCATAGCATTGTATGTTGAGTCTGGTTTCAAGTTACAATGGTCCAGAAAAGACCATTGTATGTTGAAACTATTGTATGTTGAGGCCATTGTAAATTGAGGGATCACTGTAATACCTTAGGCCATGTTTACATACTTAAAGATTGGTCATTTTTTGCCATAAATGGCAAAAAAAAAAATAGTTTTTTTGCTCTATTTCCCCTTATTTAGCCATAAAACCGCAAAGCAAACAAAGTAGTTTTTTTTTGCAGTGTGTGAATATAGGCTTATACATAAGCAATTAATTACTGTACAGATCAGTATGTGGACCTTCTAAGCCCTTGTCTTCACTGCGGACATTCAGGCAGCAGATTTCCGCAAAGCATTTAGACAATGTAGTGTGGCATGGTTAGCTTTTTGCAGTGCCCGCAGATTTATCAACTGTGACAGGCGAATTGTCGAAAATTGAAGAGAATTGTAGTGAAACTCGCAGGGGATTTCCAGCAGCGGGAAATCCACTGCGAGTTATGTGTGAACATACCCTAAGGGTGTGTTCACACGTACAGTATCCTGCGCAGGATTTTTTGCTGTAGATTTCAATGTAAACTGAATGACTGAGCACCGCTTCTAATCGGCAGTTACAAATCCTGCGCATCAAATCTGCGCAGAATCCTGTACGCGTGAACGTACCCTAAGGGTCCATTCACATGGCAGAACTTACGCTTACAGAATTCCGCCTCAGACTTTTATGGGATTCCGCACTCCCTTGCCGCTTGCAGCATTCCACAAGCGGAAAGTCAGAAGTGTGAATGGGAGTGCGGAATCCCATAAAAGTCTATGGCCCAGATTTATCAAACTGTGTGAGAGAAAAACGTTCACACGAGCGGATCCGCTGCTGAAGGATCACAGGAGCAGATCCGCTGCTGAAGGACCACTGTATGCTGTGGCTGCACATGTGCCTGCTCGGAACAGCAATACACCGCTATGAGCAGACACACTGAAGCGATGTGCAAGTTCCAGCGCATGCGGTGGCTCCCCCTGCTCTATGAGCTAGGCTGAGAGCTGCCGCGATGTGTGAGTATACTGCGCATGCGGGCTGCGACTCGCACATCACAGTGTGTCTGCTCGTAGTGGCGTATTGCCGCTCCGAGCAGGCACATGTAAAGGCACCATACAGCAGTCCTTCTGGTTTTGTCTAAAACTACTGATCAAAATACAACATGCGCATTGCCTGAGTGGTGGGGAGTGAAGAGAAACAGGTAATAGTAAAACTTATGTATGTAACTTAAAGGGGTACTCCACTGGAAAACATTTTTTTTTAATCAACTGGTGTCAGGAAGTTAAACAGATTTGTAAATTAAAGTAGAGAAAACAGACATGGTCGCACATCCACAATTTGCATTGTGATCTAATTGCTTCTAACATAAATTCAGAAACTAACAGGTTGATCAAAAGGCACAAGCCCACTCGCCATGTTAAGGCCGCCTATTTCCACGATTACGTCCCTAGCATAAAATGGCGTAGCTCTGGGCGGTGACCACCACCGCCGCAACACCAGTGCCCACAGGAGGGACCACACACTGGCAGAGATGCCCAAATGCCACTCAAACCAGTCCCTGGGCCGCACCTCCCCATAGACATGGTGCCAAGGCAGCAACGGACGCTTCACAGCACCACACCAGTATGAACAAGGTGTAAAAGCTCACTTACCATGTGCTCCCAGTCAGACTGGGAGGCTGCCAGAAACTAAAGGGCCCTGTGTAGCTACCTGCTACTTATATAGGGTTGGGCTGAGTGGGTGGGGCAGAGTGCAGACCAAGTGAAAGAATTTTTTTTTACAAAGTTTAACTTTCTGGCACCAGTTGAAATAAAAGAGAATGTTTTCCAGCGGAGTACCCCTTTAAAAGGTATGGAGGCCATTTATCATTGTGTCTATTGAAAGCTGTTTTTTTTTTTTTTTTTTACTTTGGTTTTGCTTTCCTGGGATCTATTTGTCATAATGGTGCATGGAGGTTGCTAAAATTCAGCGCACACAGGAAAAAATTTGGAAATCGCTTCAGACACTACCTCTCTTCTGTGACTTTTCTGCGCCTTTTATCTCGATGAGGGGAAAAAAAAAAAACTTTTTTTTCCACTGCGGAATTTCCACTGAAAAATTACCTGTAGTTTTGGTGGTTTTTATTGAACAGGATCGTAATGAAATGTCATAGTACACACAAGTATATCACGTTTGTGGCACCGCTTTTCAGCCCAGCAGAGACTGGTGAATTGTAGAATTTTGCGCCACTTTTTTTTTTTTTGGCTTTAGCTGCGCCACATTTGCTTAAAATGTGGCGCACACTATTAGCGTCACTGTCTGGTGCACAAAGTGTTGCAGCTGATACCAAGTCTACTTGGTGTTAAATGATTTGCTTTTGGACTATTTGCCCCAAATTTTCAAAAGCCCAAACACACTTCTAAAAATGAGGTGCAGTGAACACTCTCTGCGGTTCAAAATAAAGAATCCTAAGAACACAAGTCTCTGAATATTCCCCCCACTGCCTTTTCCTCTTTTCTGAGAGTCTTTGGTGGTGCTAAAGAGTCAACTAGAAGATCCACCATAATCCTGCCCAGTTTGAGGAATGCTCCCTCCAGTTCTTAGGACCATTTGAATAGATTCCTATCTCGACATAAGTCATTTGCTGTCAAAGGGTTAACACCTTATCTTCTAGCACAAACAAACCTTCAGTAAAGTCACAAGGTAAAATGATTCCTTTCCTCCACAGGTGTGAAGAAGCCTCTCAGATTAAGTATTTGATAAGAAAAGCACTTGAGAATCAACACCTTGAGGAAGATAACATTTTGAGATTAGACGCCGTTCATTCCGCCTCCCCCTCTGTCAGTCTTTCCATTTCATTCACTGCTTGGGGCGACTAAAACAAGGATCTTCCTCGGGTCGATTCCTTTGAGAGGCTAAACACCTTCTGAGTATAAAGCCGGGTCCGAGCTCCGTGGAAATTTTTCTCACATGGCGAATTTGCAGAAAAATGTGTTACATGATTTCTTTTCTTTTTTTTTCTTATGTTTTAGGATTTGTGACTCTTTTGTCCAAAATGTTGCATATTGGTACATGCATTTTTTTGTGCATGTATTTTCTGATCATTGATGCCTATTTTGAGCCATATTTTTACTGCTCAAAAAGGCAGGGTTTTTTTTCCCCCAGACTTTTTTTTTATTTTAAATGTTTTGCTTTTGGGGTATATATTTGCTTTTGGGGTATATTGTGACCTGATTTTGTGACTTTTTGGACTTAAAGGGGTACTCCTTTGGAAAAACATTTTTTCATGTCAACTGGCTCCAGAAAGTTATCATGCTGGAGTCCTAAATCTCAAACTGCAGCCGGGACACAGACAAGCTGAGCACTGCTCCCTGGCAGGGAGCAGTGCTGAGCTTGTCTGTGTCCCGGCTGCAGTCTGAGATTTAGGACTCCAGCATGAGTCTGAAATCTATTTAAAAAAAAGCTTGCGGCAGGACTGGTAGGGAGACCCCTAGTGGACATTTTTTTCAAAGTGGAAAATTAAATAGAAAGAAGCATATTTTTAATAACATGCTATTGGTAAGTTATTCTGCATACATTAATCTATGATATATCAAAAGTATTATTAATGAAAGGTACCCTTTAAAATTGCCCTATTTTGACCACCTATAACTTTCACATTTTTTCGTATACAGGGCTGTGTGAGGGCTCATTTTTTGTGAATTGATCTGTAGTTTTTTTTTTTTGTACCCTTTTGTGTATGTCTGAGTATCTGGTTGCATTTTATTTTATTTTTTTTGGAATGTGATGTGACCAAAAACACTGACATTTTGGACATTCTTTTTTTTTTTTTACGTTTACGCCATTCACCGTACAAAACCATTTACATTATATTTTGATAGTTCGGACATTTACGCAAATGGCAATACCAAATACGTTTAGTAATTTGCTCACGTCATGTATAGGATGTAAATGTATCTCCAGCTATGCGAAGTCCCAATGCATCAGGACGTACATTTATTTCCTATATCCTTTAAATTAAAGGGGTACTCCGGAAGGAGCAAATGTTTTCAAATCAACTGGTGCCAGAAAGTTGCACAGATTTGTACATTTTAAATATCTAAATCCTTCTAATACTTATCAGCTGCTGTATGCTCCAGGGGAAGTTGTGTAGTTCTTTCAAGTCTGACCACAGAACAGGATAGGTTTGCTATGGGGATTTGCTTAAACTCTGAACAGTTCCTGACACGGACAGTGGTGGCAGCAGAGAGCACTGTGGTCAGACTGGAAAGAACTACACAACTTCTTCTGGAGCATACAGCAGCTGATAAGTACTGGAAGGATTAAGAAACAGACATTATTTACATATCTGTATAATTTTCTAGTACCGGTTGATTTAAATACATTTGAATTCCTCCAGAATAGCCCTTTAACTTTTTTTCCCCCCATTTTTTACAGAAGCCCAACATGGAACCTGAAGTGTATGGACTGGGATATTTAAAAGAAGTGAATTGCATAAATACAAAGTCTAACATAAAATAAGTCCTAGAAAAGACAGAATCCTACAGTTGCATTGTTTCCTCTGTTTGACTATGTGGCATTTTGTTGTCTGTTTGAGTAGAGAGTGTTCACTGTTTGTTATTTTTTACACTTTGTCATAAGGGTATTTAGAGATAGGAGCCTAAGGAACACACACTGTGGACGTACACACAAAGACTTCCCGGCTACTACCCTCCTTGGCTAATCTTTATGTCAAAGATCATTTAGCTTCTTAAATTACGTCTTTCAAGCACTTAGAAGGGCTTTAAGTGACCACTTCACCATCATAAACATTTTAAACGCTGTCACTCACAGACCACGGCTTGCACTTTCCTCTTGTTTATTTTTCTTTTTAATTATGTACAGAAACAGACAAATAGCCACTTCACCGAAACGTCTGCCGAGAATCCCCGAGTGCCATGTGCATTATCTGCAAACAAAGAGAAAGCCAAACCAAACTTCACCTTGTAGACATTCTAGACGTGGCCTCCATTCCGGAAGAAGAATAGAAAGGTGTTCTATCTTTATGCTTAGTATTTATCTGTGCACAAAGATATATTAGACCGGTCTCCAAATCCAAAATGGCAGCACACAAAATCCCCACCCTTGACTTTTAAGACCTATTGGGTGCTCTATGTACCATGAAAAGATGCTTTCATAAGCCACCCTATTCTCCCTACAACCAATACTTCTAGGAAAGAATAGCTCTGTATGAATCCATGAGAAAATATACACAGAGGTACAGTATGGGGCAACCGCAATATAAGGGCACCAGAGGTGTAGCTTGTAGCTTTAGGGCCCAATGCAAAATCTGCAACAGGGCCCCATGTGCCAATTATACTACTGGTCTCTTATGGGACAGATGTGCTTTGGGACCCGCTTAGGCACCAGGGCCCCGGTGCAACTGCTACCTCTGCACCTCCTATAGCTATGCACCTGATGGGCACCATAGTATAGATCCATATATGCTCCATGGGCTTAAAAAACTTAAATGGGCACTCTCATTAAAAAAATGTTTGCTATTGCACTCTGTATGGTAAATAAAAAATCTTTCTAATGTACTTTGTTTAAAAAAAAAAAAAAAAAAGAAAGAGGTTTTCTATGTTTTATTTGTGTTTAAAAAAGCTACCACTAGGTGTCTCCCTACTTCTCTAGAGCACATTTTCCTCCATCTTTTGCACAGACTTTGGACTTCTTCTGGCCTGGCCGAAGTCCAAAATCAGGAAATGCAATCTGGAGTGCTGAGGGGTGTGTGTGCAGCCTTAGCCAATCATAGCTCATCTCACACACTGAACTGCTGTGGGCTCTGTGTAGCAGAGTGAGGAAGTTCTCCCCTGTATGGCTTCAAATGATGTCACGCCTGCTGGGTAACGCCCCTTCCCAGTCTGAATCTGACTGAGACTGAGCAGAAAATACTGAGCAATATCAAGGTAGAAAACGAAAAAATAGTAAAAATAAAGGCAGGGGTGGTTTATCATGATGGGGGGCAGTGAACTGGGAGGATTATAAAATTTAACAAGATCACGAGAGGTACTCTTTAAGAGAAGGTATGGACCATTATTACAGATGCCACTGAGCTTGTCTACATTCTGCACACCTATGTATGGGCCATGCCTGACTTAGTAGAATGAGAGGGAGTAGAGGTGGGAGGGGTCAAGGCAGACATAGCGATGCTCCTTAAGATATAGTAAGAGCATCAGATTGGGAAATTTCCAACCACTGGGAACCCCTCCCCCATCTTAAAAACTGGGGCCAGAATCTCCCATGGGAATGGAGTGGCAGGTCGCACATGCACAAGGCTTCTCCGTTCTACCTCTCAGCTATCTCTGGCTCTCCCATAGACAAAGAAAACTGTGGCGGTGCACAGGTACAACTAGCCCCTCCACTCCATGGTTCCACTCAGGACCCCATTGTCAAGATCCTAGCAGTCGGACCTCTTGTGATCTGACACTTGTGCCCTCTCTCTATTTTAGTCTCTATAAAGGGAGTCTACTACCGGTGGGGGGGGGGGGTCCTCTATCATCTCCCTCTCATTTTCCTAGGTCAGGCAAGGCTGTAGAAGAAGATGGGAGGGGTCCAGGTGGTCATAGCGGTGCACCAAAGAATTAATTTATCTATTAAATAAAAAACTTTTCCCGCACTATAACACCGCACATCATGACACTAATTATTACACAATAACGTCTTCTCTTTAGCAACTTTATACGGTTGGCCAAACCAGCAGAAAACATTGGGTTCAGATGACTATAGATGTGGTCTTTAGGTGTTGTTGCTGGGAGTTGTAGATTTGCAACATTTGGAGCTCCTCACTTTAGAGACCCCTGGGCTATAGTCTAAGGTGCATGGGAACCTTTAGACTAGGCTCACATTGCAGTTGTTCTCCGCCCAGTTCTGGGTCCGTTCGGGCACTTTTTTGCACCGAATGGCCCCTAAACTAGTCGGAGCACAACTGACACCACTGAGTTCCAACGGATCTTATTGACTTGAATGGGGTCCATCCGGAAACTGTGTCGGATAGAAAAAAATTGTGCATGCATTACTCCAGTGGTTATGACTGACTGTCTAACGGAGCTCCATAAACCGGAGCAGGACGGCGATGTGAACCTAGCCTTAGTCATATTCATTATCATACAAGTTTATTTGTGTTTTTGGTTATTTTTTATTTAACACTCTAGTAATTATTAGTTGTAAGTATTAGATGATTGGTAAACGAGAATAAACTAGAGATAGGACGGGGTAGAGGCATCTATTTTGCGACCTCACGTGGGAGCCTGCATTTATGTGAAAGAGAAATCTATGTCTGCCCGTGGTATGGCAGAGAGAAAGAAAGGATCAACAGTGAATTCCTCAGCTTTGCCTGGAGACTTTAGGTCATTAACAGGCCACTAGAGCAGGTTGGAGTTACAGTCAATTGAGATGCGGAAATATCCTAAATGGCTCTAATGCAGCAACTAAGTGCTTCTTAAATTCCAGAACTTTTACTAGAGCAAAGTGAATCTGCAATGCTATCTGTATATGCTATGTGCTTTAAGGAGGGGAATGACATGGGTAGAGGGAGATTGCTGGGGATGGGGAGGAAGGGGGGGTTATACTGAACACAAACACGGGCTGAAGTCGCTTGTGTTATGTTTAGGTGTATGAAACTAATTTGTCAGTTTATGAAGGGGAAATTGAGTCTGACCTGTTGTATTAAAACAAGAGGAGCTGGAATGCCTGGCCATGTTTTAATGGAGTACTCCAGCGCAGGAACAGGTATCCCAAAGGATAGGGCAATGTTTCTCAGCCAGGGTGCCTCCAAGTGTTGCAAAACTACAACTCCCAGAATGCCTGTGTAGTAGCGGGGTGTGATGAGGGCACATGTTGTTACCCTAGGGGCAGATGGAATTAACCCCTTGTATTCGTGTCGCCAGGGCATGGTTTATCCTCGATACCACCCAAAGGTATACCGCTAGATCCTGGGCTAGGCACGGGGGCAATAATGACTCCGACACCAAGTTACGGATAACAGTAGCTTTACTGGCGGTAGACAGATGGTAAAGTCTATAACGTTCAGCCAGGGCCCACCAGTGACTCAGAGACCTTAAGGGCTTGCTGGGACTTGTAGTAGGACTGGACAATTTAATGCAGGCCACGCTGACTTGACAGTTGCTGACAGGGACTGACTTGACTTGACTGACGACTGACAAAGCCATGACTGTAGCTTACTTGCAATTGATTGTGGCTGCAGACTTGACTTGAGGCCTCCAAGACTCCAGACACATACGCAAGGACTCTACTTGACTGGACCTCAGCTTAGCAGAAAAAGCAGAGCTCAAAAAGAGTGAGCTAGGTCCTCCCAGGGCTTATATAGGGGAGACTATCAGGGAGCCCATAGGTCACCCCTGGGATCACCTGGTCACTGGTACCTCCTGGGTAACAATCACATGGCACATTTCTTAAAGTAGCCACTACAAAAAGTGGCTAGAAAATATACCCTACTAGCAGCGGAAGAACTGTACGGATGATAAAGACTTCCATGAACAAGCAGGGATCCTTAAAAAACGCTTTAAAGCAAAGAAATATCTCACCCAACTACTTTCAGATGCATTGGAAAAAAAACAAAGACTCTAACCCAAGAAGAGTGTCCCCAAGAAGGGGACACAGCACTAATGTCATACAGTTTTTTAACATGTTTGTAACTTTATGCATAGTTTGTCTATTTTTAAATCCAGCTCCATGCGTAAGATGGGTTGTGAATGACCTAATTGACGTGCCCTTTACAAGGACACCGTGAGGCTATTTATTGTTTGTCTTGCTGTCTATGCCTGAGGAAGGGTCCGTTACGGACATGAAACGTGTTGCTGTAGTTCAAATAAACCTGATTTTAGGACATAAACCTTGTGTCCCAACTACTTTAAACCTATTGGACCAGCGCCTAGAGGCTCAGATTTTTTCCCACTTTCTACCAGTGTACACTACTTCCTGGAAGTACTGGAATGTTTAAGATTTTTAAATAGTCATTTATACATCTTTATACCTTAAGGCACCAGATAATTTGGGATAAAAAAAAAAATTGTACATTCAAAATTAAGTACATATGATCTGTTTGTAGCTGTGTATTATGCATTAGTGTACAGAGGATATGTATATAACTTTCTTCATTACTACTCTGTCTTCATTTAGCAACATATAAATAACCAACAATCCCTTAACTTCAGGGGATCAATGAGAGATTATGATTGTCATTATGATGACCCCTTTTGCAGCTAAACACTGAGCAGCTGACCGCCTTGGGTATGGCATCAGAAAAGATGAACTCTTATTGACAGGGGACATGTGGCCAGCAAGAAATGTAGGAATACATGGCAGGAGGTGAAGAGGGAATGTTTCACAGTTATTTTATTGGATAAAATACTTTGTAAGGCCATTCTTATTTGGAATTTTTTCAAAATTAAATTCTAAACGTGAAGAATTTTTGATCCCTTTTTTTTCTTCCTTTTTTTTCTATCATATATATATATATATATATATATATATATATATATATGCAGAGAAACAGCGGCTTGCGGTAAAAACATTAGCTTTATTGAGGCTTTACATGAACACAGCTCGCAACAGTCCAGACACAGAGTGACGCGTTTCAGCGGAGGTGTCTGCCTTAGTCATACTGATTCCACTAAAGATCTGCCCAGACTATATAAGGGGAAGCTCACAGCCACAACAGGTGGAAGCACCTATCCTGGTTAGGTCTCCTCCTCCCTCACATAGTTCAGGGCTAACATGGAGACAGATATACTGACATAATAAAGTGATTTCACACAACACAATTATAAAAATTACCACCATAAGTGATATGTCTTATGTGGTAATTTTTATAATTGTGTTGTGTTAAATCCCTTTATTATATCTGTATATCTGTCTCCATTTTAGCTCTGAACTATGTGGGGGAGGAGGAGACCTAACCAGGATAGGTGCTTTCACCTGTTGTAGCTGGGAACTTCCCCTCATATAGTCTGGGCAGATCTTTAGTGGAATCAGTATAAGGCTGGGTTCACATCACGTTTTCTCTCATAGGGGAGCGCATACGGCAGGGGGGAGCTGAAACCTCGCGCTCCCGTATGCCTTTCTATGTGCTCCCGTATGTAATTCATTTCAATGAGCCGGCTAGAGTGAAACTTTCGGTCCGATTGGCTCATTTTTGCGCCGCATGCACTTTTTCCCTGGACCTAAAACTGTGGTCAACCACGGTTTTAGGTCCGGTTGTAAAAGCACATACAGCGCAAAAATGAGCCGACCGGACCGAACGTTCCACTCCGGCCATCTCATTGAAATGAATTACAAACGGGAGCGCATACGAAAGGCATACGGGAGCGCAAGTGTTACGCCGAGCGCTCCGGGTCCCCGCTCCTCCCCGGAGCGCTCGCTTCACTCTCCCCGCGGCAGCGCCCCGGTCACGTCCTCTGACCCGGGGCGCTGCGATTCCGCTGCCAGCCGGGATGCGATTCGCGATGCGGGTAGCGCCCGCTCGCGATGCGCACCCCGGCTCCCCTACCTGACTCGCTCTCCGTCTGTTCTGTCCCGGCGCGCGCGGCCCCGCTCCCTAGGGCGCGCGCGCGCCGGGTCTCTGCGATTTAAAGGGCCACTGCGCCGCTGATTGGCGCAGTGGTTCCAATTAGTGTTTACACCTGTGCACTTCCCTATATCACCTCACTTCCCCTTCACTCCCTCGCCGGATCTTGTTGCCTTAGTGCCAGTGAAAGCGTTCCTTGTGTGTTCCTTGCCTGTGTTTCCAGACCTTCTGCCGTTGCCCCTGACTACGATCCTTGCTGCCTGCCCCGACCTTCTGCTACGTCCGACCTTGCTTTTGCCTACTCCCTTGTACCGCGCCTATCTTCAGCAGCCAGAGAGGTGAGCCGTTGCTAGTGGATACGACCTGGTCACTACCGCCGCAGCAAGACCATCCCGCTTTGCGGCGGGCTCTGGTGAAAACCAGTAGTGGCTTAGAACCGGTCCACTAGCACGGTCCACGCCAATCCCTCTCTGGCACAGAGGATCCACTACCTGCCAGCCGGCATCGTGACAGTAGATCCGGCCATGGATCCCGCTGAAGTTCCTCTGCCAGTTGTCGCTGACCTCACCACGGTGGTCGCCCAGCAGTCACAACAGATAGCGCAACAAGGCCAACAGCTGTCTCAACTGACCGTTATGCTACAACAGTTACTACCACAGCTTCAGCAGTCATCTCCTCCGCCAGCTCCTGCACCTCCTCCGCAGCGAGTGGCCGCTCCTGGGATACGCTTATCCTTGCCGGATAAATTTGATGGGGACTCTAAGTTTTGCCGTGGCTTTCTTTCCCAATGTTCCCTGCATCTGGAGATGATGTCGGACCTGTTTCCCACTGAAAGGTCTAAGGTGGCTTTCGTAGTCAGCCTTCTGTCCGGAAAAGCCCTGTCATGGGCCACACCGCTCTGGGACCGCAATGACCCCGTCACTGCCTCTGTACACTCCTTCTTCTCGGAAATCCGAAGTGTCTTTGAGGAACCTGCCCGAGCCTCTTCTGCTGAGACTGCCCTGTTGAACCTGGTCCAGGGTAATTCTTCCGTTGGCGAGTATGCCGTACAATTCCGTACTCTTGCTTCAGAATTGTCCTGGAATAATGAGGCCCTCTGCGCGACCTTCAAAAAAGGCCTATCCAGCAACATTAAAGATGTTCTGGCCACACGAGAAATTCCTGCTAATCTACATGAACTTATTCACCTAGCCACTCGCATTGACATGCGTTTTTCCGAAAGGCGTCAGGAACTCCGCCAAGATATGGACTCTGTTCGCACGAGGCGTTTCTTCTCCTCGGCTCCTCTCTCCTCTGGTCCCCTGCAATCTGTTCCTGTGCCTCCCGCCGTGGAGGCTATGCAGGTCGACCGGTCTCGCCTGACACCACAAGAGAGGACACGACGCCGTATGGAGAACCTCTGCCTGTACTGTGCTAGTACCGAACACTTCCTGAGAGATTGTCCTATCCGTCCTCCCCGCCTGGAAAGACGTACGCTGACTCCGCACAAAAGTGAGACAGTCCTTGATGTCTACTCAGCTTCTCCACGTCTTACTGTGCCTGTGCGGATGTCTGCCTCTGCCTTCTCCTTCTCTACAGTGGCCTTCTTGGACTCTGGATCTGCAGGAAATTTTATTTTGGCCTCTCTCGTCAACAGGTTCAACATCCCGGTGACCAGTCTCGCCAGACCCCTCTACATCAATTGTGTAAATAATGAAAGATTGGACTGTACCATACGTTTCCGCACGGAGCCCCTTCTTATGAGCATCGGATCTCATCATGAGAGGATTGAACTTTTGGTCCTCCCCAATTGCACCTCGGAAATTCTCCTTGGACTTCCCTGGCTTCAACTTCATTCCCCTACCCTGGATTGGTCCACTGGGGAGATCAAGAGTTGGGGGTCCTCTTGTTCCAAGAACTGTCTAAAACCGGTTCCCAGTAACCCTTGCCGTAACTCTGTGGTTCCTCCAGTAACCGGTCTCCCTAAGGCCTATATGGACTTCGCGGATGTTTTCTGCAAAAAACAAGCTGAGACTCTACCTCCTCACAGGCCTTATGATTGCCCTATCGACCTCCTCCCGGGCACTACTCCACCCCGGGGCAGAATTTATCCTCTCTCTGCCCCAGAGACTCTTGCCATGTCCGAATACGTCCAGGAGAATCTAAAAAAGGGCTTTATCCGTAAATCCTCCTCTCCTGCCGGAGCCGGATTTTTCTTTGTGTCCAAAAAGGATGGCTCCCTACGTCCTTGCATTGACTACCGCGGTCTTAATAAAATCACGGTTAAGAACCGCTACCCCTTACCCCTCATCTCTGAACTCTTTGATCGCCTCCAAGGTGCCCACATCTTCACTAAATTGGACTTAAGAGGCGCCTATAACCTCATCCGCATCAGAGAGGGGGACGAGTGGAAAACGGCATTTAACACCAGAGATGGACACTTTGAGTATCTGGTCATGCCCTTTGGACTGTGCAACGCCCCTGCCGTCTTCCAAGACTTTGTCAATGAAATTTTTCGTGATCTGTTATACTCCTGTGTTGTTGTATATCTGGACGATATCCTAATTTTTTCTGCCAATCTAGAAGAACACCGCCAGCATGTCCGTATGGTTCTTCAGAGGCTTCGTGACAACCAACTCTATGCCAAAATTGAGAAATGTCTGTTTGAATGCCAATCTCTTCCTTTTCTAGGATATTTGGTCTCTGGCCAGGGACTACAGATGGACCCAGACAAACTCTCTGCCGTCTTAGATTGGCCACGCCCCTCCGGACTCCGTGCTATCCAACGCTTTTTGGGGTTCGCCAATTATTACAGGCAATTTATTCCACATTTTTCTACCATTGTGGCTCCTATCGTGGCTTTAACCAAAAAAAATGCTGATCCCAAGTCCTGGCCTCCTCAAGCAGAAGACGCCTTTAAACGTCTCAAGTCTGCCTTTTCTTCGGCTCCCGTCCTCTCCAGACCTGACCCTTCCAAACCCTTCCTATTGGAGGTTGATGCCTCCTCAGTGGGAGCTGGAGCTGTTCTTCTACAAAAAAATTCTTCCGGGCATGCTGTCACTTGTGGTTTTTTCTCTAGGACCTTCTCTCCAGCGGAGAGGAACTACTCCATCGGGGATCGAGAGCTTCTAGCCATTAAATTAGCACTTGAGGAATGGAGGCATCTGCTGGAGGGATCAAGTTCTCCTGTTATTATCTACACCGACCACAAGAACCTCTCCTACCTCCAGTCTGCCCAACGGCTGAATCCTCGCCAGGCCCGGTGGTCTCTGTTCTTTGCCCGATTTAATTTTGAGATTCACTTTCGTCCTGCCGATAAGAACATTAGGGCCGATGCTCTCTCTCGTTCCTCGGATGCCTCAGAAGTTGAACTCTCTCCGCAACACATCATTCCACCTGACTGCCTGATCTCCACTTCTCCTGCCTCCATCAGGCAGACTCCTCCAGGAAAGACCTTTGTTTCTCCTCGCCAACGCCTCGGAATCCTCAAATGGGGTCACTCCTCCCATGGGCCGAATTCTCGTATAACTTCAGGGTCTCTGAGTCTTCCTCCAAATCCCCATTTTTCGTGGTGTACGGCCGTCACCCTCTTCCCCCCCTCCCTACTCCCTTGCCCTCTGGTCTGCCCGCTGTGGATGAAATTTCTCGTGACCTTTCCATCATATGGAGAGAGACCCAAAATTCTCTCTTACAGGCTTCATCACGCATGAAGAAGTTCGCGGATAAGAAAAGAAGAGCTCCCCCCGTTTTTTCCCCTGGAGACAAGGTATGGCTCTCCGCTAAATATGTCCGCTTCCGTGTCCCTAGCTACAAGTTGGGACCACGCTATCTTGGTCCTTTCAAAATTTTGTGTCAAATTAATCCTGTCTCTTATAAACTTCTTCTTCCTCCCTCTCTTCGTATCCCTAATGCCTTTCACGTCTCTCTTCTCAAACCACTCATCCTCAACCGTTTTTCTCCCAAGTCTGTTCCTCCCACTCCTGTTTCCGGCTCCTCGGACATCTTCTCGGTCAAAGAAATTTTAGCTGCCAAAAAGGTCAGAGGGAGAAATTTTTTTTTAGTGGACTGGGAGGGTTGTGGTCCTGAAGAGAGATCCTGGGAACCTGAGGACAACATCCTAGACAAAAGTCTGCTCCTCAGGTTCTCAGGCTCTAAGAAGAGGGGGAGACCCAAGGGGGGGGGTACTGTTACGCCGAGCGCTCCGGGTCCCCGCTCCTCCCCGGAGCGCTCACTTCACTCTCCCCGCGGCAGCGCCCCGGTCACGTCCTCTGACCCGGGGCGCTGCGATTCCGCTGCCAGCCGGGATGCGATTCGCGATGCGGGTAGCGCCCGCTCGCGATGCGCACCCCGGCTCCCCTACCTGACTCGCTCTCCGTCTGTTCTGTCCCGGCGCGCGCGGCCCCGCTCCCTAGGGCGCGCGTGCGCCGGGTCTCTGCGATTTAAAGGGCCACTGCGCCGCTGATTGGCGCAGTGGTTCCAATTAGTGTTTACACCTGTGCACTTCCCTATATCACCTCACTTCCCCTTCACTCCCTCGCCGGATCTTGTTGCCTTAGTGCCAGTGAAAGCGTTCCTTGTGTGTTCCTTGCCTGTGTTTCCAGACCTTCTGCCGTTGCCCCTGACTACGATCCTTGCTGCCTGCCCCGACCTTCTGCTACGTCCGACCTTGCTTTTGCCTACTCCCTTGTACCGCGCCTATCTTCAGCAGCCAGAGAGGTGAGCCGTTGCTAGTGGATACGACCTGGTCACTACCGCCGCAGCAAGACCATCCCGCTTTGCGGCGGGCTCTGGTGAAAACCAGTAGTGGCTTAGAACCGGTCCACTAGCACGGTCCACGCCAATCCCTCTCTGGCACAGAGGATCCACTACCTGCCAGCCGGCATCGTGACAGCAAGGTTTTAACTCCCCCCTGCCGTATGCGCTCCCGTATGGGAGAAAACGTGATGTGAACCCAGCCTGACTAAGGGCTGGTTCCCATTACGTTTTCTCCCATACAGGAGCGCATACAGCAGGGGAGAGCTAAAACCTTGCGCTCCCATATGGGAGCGCAAGGTTTTAGCTCTCCCCTGCCGTATGCGCTCCCGTATGTGAGAAAATGTAATGGGAACCAGCCCTAAGGCGGATATACACAGTACTATTGTAACTCACCGCTGCCCAGTAGTCCCAGTATCCAAACCAATACAAAGTTAAATCGTGATATTCTTTTCAAAATACCACATTTGTTCTATTACAGATTTTCCTGTAACACATTTTCAATTCCCTCTAAGGCCACCTTTAATGTTTGTAAACCAAAACCGCCAGTGCTACCTAAGGAAAACTATAATAGAAAGATTTGCACCTCTTTCATGTTCTAGATCTGCTCCTAGTTTCAGCTGTAAATGTTGACACAAGATACAGACCAAAATACTGTTGTGTGAACAAGGGCGTAACTAGGATTCATGGGGTCTTATGGCAAAAGATGACCCCCCCCCCCCCCCCCCCCCGCCACCACCACCACAAAATGACAGGAAACTGAAACTGCAGCAACTAATGGTATGGATACTAGCACCATATATATTGAAAAACCCACATAGTAGTTCAAAATGGAGAAAGTCACAGGCTCGTTATTGTTTACAAAAAGATACAATGGGGGAGATTTATCAAAATGTGTGTGTGGGGGGGGGGGGGAGAGTGGTACAGTTACCCATAGCAACTAATCACATTGCTTCTTTCATTTTTAAAAGGGCCTCTGAAAAATAAAAGAAGTGATGTGGTTGCTATGGGAAACTGCCCCCTCTTCATTTACACAGGTTTTGATACATTTCTCCCAATGTCCTTGCACCTCAGTAGCCCCTCCCGTAAACACTGAACCCCATAGCAGCTACTTTGCTTATAGATATATACCCATTACTGTGGAAGAGGCTCATGGGTAAATGCATAAACAGTGCTTTTGCTGTATTTTTATGTTTATGCCTTTTTGATGTTTTGTTTCTGTAGTGTTTATTTCGGGTCAAATATGTTTGTTTTTAAAACACTCCAGGGGAGATTTATCAAAACTTGTGCAGAGGAAAAGTTTCCCAGTTGCCCAGAGCAACCAATCAGATCGCTTCTTTCATTTTTCTAAA
The DNA here is from genome assembly GCF_029499605.1 of Hyla sarda. NCBI lineage: Eukaryota > Metazoa > Chordata > Amphibia > Anura > Hylidae > Hyla > Hyla sarda. Next base: position 26,222,308 of record NC_079199.1, on the reverse strand, counting down.
GGGCCTATGCAAAATGAAAGAAGCGATCTGATTGGTTGCTATGGGCAACTGGGAAGTTTTCCTCTGCAGAAGTTTTGATAAATCCATGCTCTGGATATGTTTTCTTTTCTTTTTTTGCTCCCAGGCCTCTTGGCAGGACTTCAAAAATGGCTGGAAAAAGGCCTTCTTATAATGTAGCCAACTTAAAAAGCAAACTAAACAAACAAAAAACCTTGCATTACACCTGCTATAAAAAAAATAGAAATGCCTAGTAATTTAATAAATTTTTTTCAAATGTGGATAAAAAGCACTGTATGACTGGATTTAAATATGGTATTTTGTGCCTTATTTTGGACAGTAGTGTGGTATGGGGTGTGAGATGAAGGGCAGAGGGAATTACTATAGGGGCAGATGGCATTAACCCCTTGTATTCATGACGCCAGGGCACGTTTTATCCTCAGTACCACTCAAAGGTATACCGCTGGATCTGGGCTAGGCACGGGGGTAATAATGATTTTGACGCCAAGTTACGGACAATGGTAGCTTTAGTGATTGACAGATGGTAAAGTCTATACAGTGTAGCCGGGCCCACGGAGGTGACCAGTGACTTCAGAGACCTTAAGGGCTTGCTGGGACTTGCAGTGGTTTTGGACAATTTAGTGCAGGCCACGTTGACTTGACAATAGATGACAGTGACTGACTTGACTTGACCGGAGACAGACTAAGCTGTGACTTTATCTTACTTGTAGACTTGTAACTTGTGGCTGCATGACTAGGGGATATTATAGCTGCTAAGACCCCCACCAGATCATCTATCATTTAACACCTTTAACTTAATTTTAGCTTATTCCCTCCCATAAATGACATAAGACATGTGTTGGTTAAACAAAGGCCACAGCAGCCCATTTATTAAATAACATAAATAATCAATTACAACATTGTAAACCGATGTATGAACGTCATACATAACAATATAACCTGTCCTAACATTAGGATGTCTATTAGCGCAGGAGAAGAACCTGAGGGGCACCGTTACCAGACCACAGGTGATGGGATCTTCACTTGCTCCTAGCCGTAGCTCACCTGCACAGGAGCACCATTTTGTGAAGCCCACCAACCCGAATTCCACCTTCTGGCTGGGAACCGCTCCCAGCCCACCTCCACACCATCCAAGATACCATGCCCATCCACTGGTGCCTCCCCAGATTCCTCTCCTGACCCCGCCACTGTGACAAAATTAAGGGCGGGCGGGCGGGACACTTCTTCAGCCACGCAGATTGTGACCCCCGTATCAATGCCCTCTCCTATATACCCTCCTTAACTCCTCCCTACTCCCTCACTAAAAGCCCGCGCTTCCCTAGCTCCCTCCTCTAAACTCCTCACATTTAACCCTTACCTTCCCGCATAATACCCCTGTCATGGGGCCCCTCCGTTCCCATTCTGTCCCCTCCAGGGCTTTCTTGACTAGGGGATATTATAGCTGCTAAGACCCCCACCAGATCATCTATCATTTAACACCTTTAACTTAATTTTAGCTTATTCCCTCCCATAAATGACATAAGACATGTGTTGGTTAAACAAAGGCCACAGCAGCCCATTTATTAAATAACATAAATAATCAATTACAACATTGTAAACCGATGTATGAACGTCATACATAACAATATAACCTGTCCTAACATTAGGATGTCTATTAGCGCAGGAGAAGAACCTGAGGGGCACCGTTACCAGACCACAGGTGATGGGATCTTCACTTGCTCCTAGCCGTAGCTCACCTGCACAGGAGCACCATTTTGTGAAGCCCACCAACCCGAATTCCACCTTCTGGCTGGGAACCGCTCCCAGCCCACCTCCACACCATCCAACATACCATGCCCATCCACTGGTGCCTCCCCAGATTCCTCTCCTGACCCCGCCACAACGGGGACAAGTGACCCCTTACTTGTCCCCGTTCCTCCACAGCCTCAATGCCCTCTCCACTGTCTCCTTCAACTCAAGAAGCCACAAATCCATACCCATCCCATTAAGATGAATACCATCCGAGGCCACAAAATCCGCACCCCCTTCCTCCAAATCCCGGTGTCGCGCCACCAAACCACCATTCCTGGCCACGAACTTACTCACCGCCTTATTCACCTTAATTCTCGCCTTGTTAATTGCTACCACCGACCGAGCCTGCCTCCACTTCTGCCTGGCAACCATCTCGGACCACACCAGGACCAAATCCGGGAAAGAGGACCACAAACGCAACAGGTCCAGTTTAATGTCCCTGATCAAATCCCGAGACCTGCGCACACCCAAATCATTCCCACCTAAATGGACCACCAATATATCTGGGGACCGGTCCAGCTGAACAAAGAACTGGACCCTGGACAACAGTTCTGACCACCTCATGCCCCCCTTTCCCAACCAGCGAACCTGGGCCACCGAACCGTCCAATCCCAACTGTCTGCCCGCCGGCCGAACCCCTGCCCTCACTGCCCCACGCGTCACATACGAATGGCCGACAATCCAGACAAGCCCAGCCGCTCCACCTGAAACGACAAAAGAAAAGAATACAGTACAACCCACACTCGCAAACACACGCACATCACAACAAATGAGGACGAACGTACAGCCTATACCTCTCCGATTCCCACCTCCCAATCTGCTTAACCATTTCCGGTCCCAGGCCCCACCGAGACGCCTCGGTCGCCGCACCTATCCGGAAGGAATGAGAACTGTAGTCCTCTGCCACGAATCCCCCCGCGCGCAAACACTTACGGAAAACCCCCACAAACTGAAAACGAGACAGAAAACCCCCGTCAGCATGGACCAGCAACGGACCCACAATCCCCACCCGCAAAGCCAAAAACGCGGAGTAACAAGCCACCGGGCACATCTCCGAACTCCCCAGGCGCGCCAAACGCACCACCGCCCCCCGACCCAACTGATCCGTCTTTGACCGCCGAACACGGCACTGCAAAACCCCCTCCACCAAAACCACATCCGAAAAAAGAAGCCCCCCGGCCCGACAACGACTAGGCGACACCAACTCCGATATACGAAAAGCCCCAAAAAAACGCCAACGCAAAAGCCAAACGGAACAAACATAGCTCATATACCGAAAAACACACCCCAGCCAATAAAGAACCCAAGCGCAACAACAACGAAAATGTCACCGGTTTGCGCAAATCCCTAGAACTAGCCCCCTTACGAAACCCCCGCACCGCCTGCCGCACCAAAAAAGACTTCGTCCCATCCGGCACTCCCCGGACCTTGAACCAAAAGGCCAAAGCCGCCATCCGGCGACCCAGACCCGACGGGGACACCCGCTCACAAAAAGCCCTGCCCACATAAAATAAAAGAGCCGCCTCCCATTCCGAAGGGGCGCCCGTAATGGAAAGCTGCCGAAGCAATAACTCCCAATCTGCCCACCACCGACTATAAGACTCCCACGTTGACCTGGTCACAGACCGTCCCACAAGGCCCATCGCCACAGCTAAACCAGCCTCCACAGCCACTCCGGACAAGGGATCCCCCGCTCCTCGGCCTCCGGTGCCAACTCCCGAAATCGGTCCCACTGCAAACGAGAGAGAGCATCAGCGACTGAGTTAACCACCCCCGGCACATGCAAAGCGACAACATGCGAATTAAGCTCCAAACCCTGCAACACCAGGTGACGCAGTAGCGTAACAACCGGCGGAGAATTCGCCGTCTGATTATTGATAGCCTGTACCACCCCCATGTTATCGCAATGAAAGCAGACCCTTCTATTGCGAAACAAGTCCCCCCACACCTCCAGCGCCACCACAATCGGAAACAATTCAAGCAAAGCCAAGTTCCGCGTCAAACCCGCCACCCGCCAGACCTCCGGCCACTGACCCACACACCATTGACCCTGCAAATAGGCCCCAAAACCACAACCGCCCGCCGCGTCGGTAAACAACTCCAAATCCCAATTAGAAACCGGGCAACCCATCACCACTGACCGACCGTTGTACCTGCCCAAAAAATCCTGCCAAACCCGCAAATCCGCCCTCAAGTCCGCCGACAACCTGACATAGTGGGTAGGCCGCGAAACCCCCGCGGTAGCCGCCGCAAGCCGCCGGCAAAAAACCCTCCCCATAGGCATGATCCTGCAGGCGAAATTGAGACGACCCAGTAGTGACTGGACCTCCCGCAATTGCAATTTCTTAACCCTGCATGCCCTATTGACCTCCTCCCTCAGCTCACTCAGCTTCTCATCCGGCAACCGACACTCCATCGCCACGGTATCAATAACGATCCCCAGAAACTTAACCGCCGTAGACGGGCCCTCCGTCTTGTCCGGCGCCAACGGGACGCCAAACCACGTTGCGACCCGCTCCATCTCCTGCAACAGCACCGCACAAACCCGAGACCCGGCCGGACCCAAAAAAAGAAAATCATCCAAGTAGTGCAACACCGAGTCCAACTGGGACTCCCGCCGCACCACCCATTCTAAAAACGAACTAAACTTTTCAAAAAATGCACACGAGATAGAACAACCCATGGGCAAACAAAGGTCAACGAAAAAACTATCACCTAAGCAGCAACCCAACAAGTAAAAACTGTCAGGATGAACAGGCAGCAGGCGAAAAGCTGCCTCTATGTCCGTTTTCGCCAACAAAGCCCCCTGCCCAAAACGCCGCACCCACACCAACGCAGCGTCGAAAGAAGTGTACGACACCGCACACAAAACCGGGTCAATGCCGTCATTCACCGATCCCCCTTCAGGGTGTGAGAGATGGTGAATGAGGCGAAACTTGCCGGGCTCTTTTTTGGGCACTAGGCCCAAAGGCGACACCCGCAAACCCTCAATAGGAGAGCCAGCAAAAGGACCAGCCATCCTCCCCAGCTCCACCTCGCGCAAAAGCTTTTCTTCTACCAGCTCCGGACGGGCCCGTGCCGAAACCAAATTCCGCACCTGCCCCCCCGAACCCGCCGACCCGGAAAAGGGGATCCGAAAACCCTCCGCGAAACCCAAACGCAACAGCTCCGCCGCCTCCCTATTTGGGTAAAGCGCGAGGAAAGGCAACATCCTTTCCACCCGCACCGGCGTCACCCCTCTTCTGGTCAGCCTCTCCCGGCTTACCCTTCCCCCGCCGGAAACAGCGTGACAAACCGTGTCCCCCACCCCCGCAACCGGAACATTCGTGCTTGAACCGGCAATCCGCCCCGAACTTGCAGCTCCCTTCGTTGAACTGCCAACAAACCCCACGCCCGGCCCCCCCTGACCGCCCTGACCCCAAACCCGAACCCCCGACACCGTCCCGAAAGGACTGCGGCCCGGTCCCGCTACGAGGAGCCGCCATCAGCCGCATCCACAAACCGATATCCTTATGCTCCCAACGCAGATCCGGACGCACCGCCATGCGTTGTCGGAACTGCTCGTCGTACCGAAGCCACGCCGAGCCCCCATAAATCCGATACGCCTCCCCCACCGCATCCATGTAGCAGAAGAGACCGGAGCAGGACTCCGGCGCCTTCTCACCCACCACGCTAGCCAAAATGGCGAAGGCCTGAAGCCAATTAGAGAACGTCCGCGGTATCAGCCGATACCGCCGACGCTCTTCCTCCTCCACCTTTTCCAACCGCTTAGACTCGTCCGGCCGGACCCTGTCCAAGTTGAACTTATCCAGCGGCAGGAGCGAAAAAATGTCGACATACTCCCGCTTCCAAATTTTATCCCGGACTTCCGCCTTGAGATGAGCGCCCAATGGGCCCTCAAAACAAACATAAATCTCCCCCCTAGCCGCATCCGCTAGTCGAACACCTCCCCCAGAGCCCGACACCGCCACCACAGGGGCCCCTACCGACGAGCCCGACCCAGTCCCCCCAACCGGTCCTGACACCCCAGCACCCCCCCCGGCCAGCTGCACCCCCCCAGCCCCCCAAACAGGTACGGGAGACACCTGGGACCCCCCCGCCCCCAGACCACTCCCCCGCAGTAAAGCATGCAAGCCATTAAAAAACAATTGTAAATCGCCCCCCCCCCCCCCCAAAACCCCCCAGACTGGAGACAGTGGTAGACTCACCCGACCTCACCGGCTCGGAACCAGCGGCCGTAACTCCAGAAGAAGGGCGACTCCGGACATCACGGGCGACAGACACATCTTCCAAGGAAAGGACCGGGGGGACCCCGTCCGACGACTCCGCAGCAGCAGAATTCGCCCCACCAGCGGCTTGGACGGACAGTGGCGGCGACCGGACCCCGCTGACGTCAACACCTGCTACAACCCCGGAGGGGAGCAGGGGACAAGACAGCGGGTCCAGGGTCTCTGTAGAATCTCCAGCCAGCAGCAGCAGATCATCTTCACTGACCTCACTGAGAGCAGCCTCGATCTCGTCTCCTCCCAGAAGCACCGCCCCCCTGCCAGCAGCAGCAGCAGGGGACACTGCAGAACCAGCCCTCCTGCTCCCCCTGGAAGAGGAAGCAGAGGGCGCAACGTGAATCACGGCCCGGGTAGCAACCAGGCCTGCAGGAGACTGCCCCCCCGACCGAGGGGCAGAGGAAACAGCAGCTCCGGATCTCCGCCGGGCCCGCCCTCCAGAGCGGGCCGCACCACGCACCGGTCCCTCACCGAAGCCCAGGGGCGCGCCGACAGCACGCCCCGCACCGCTCCTCACAACAGGCCGACCGAGGGGTGCCTGACCGGACCGCCCCCCGCCCGACGCTCCGGACCCACGGCAGGAAGCGGCCGGAGAAGGACTCACCCGTCGGCGCCTGGGAACAGGGGAAGCTGCAGGTGACAGGCGCTCCGGCGGGCGAGAGCGCCGACCGCTAGAACGGGGCCCGGACTCCCCCGCCGAAAGCACCGGAGAGGCGGTGAGGGATGGGAGCGCGTCCTCCAGCCACTGGGAGCCGCACCGGAGGACCTCATCCCGCACGCGCCGCAGAATCGCTTCCATGTCTGCCATGGCACAGGTAGGGACACTTCTTCAGCCACGCAGATTGTGACCCCCGTATCAATGCCCTCACCTATATACCCTCCTTAACTCCTCCCTACTCCCTCACTAAAAGCCCGCGCTTCCCTAGCTCCCTCCTCTAAATTCCTCACATTTAACCCTTACCTTCCCGCATAATACCCCTGTCATGGGGCCCCTCCGTTCCCATTCTGTCCCCTCCAGGGCTTTCTGACTTGACTTGAGGCTCCTATGACTCCAGACTCTTAGGCTCTGGAGAGAGAAGAGACTCCTCCCAGGGCTTTTATGGGGGAGACTCTGGTGGGATCCCATTGGTCACCTTTAAGTCACCTGGTCACTGATACCTCCTTGGTAACAATCACATGATATCTGACAACTGAAGATCACATGGGAACATTTCTTAAAGGTATAACACTTCTTTACACACTTTACAGCATAATAAATGCCAAATCATTTGTACATGAGGGGACGGGTGTAAGGGGGCCCAGGGGACACTGCAGGGAGGCTGCCTGACAGGGCAGCAAGGGTACGGGCTAACAACTCCTGTACTGGGCTACAACAGTAGTTTAACCAAAATCATCTTTTTTGGTTAAGTAATAATACTGACCAAAATAAAGGCTCAAGCACAGTATTTTGAGCCCCATTTTGGTCACAATAGTAATTATAGAGGATTCATGTAATAGGGTTTTGAAAAATATTACACAATGTCTTGTTAAGAAATGACATCAGGTGATGCAATTTAGGATTGTATATCAACTTTTCTATTCACCTCAGGATTTATTTAATGGGGGACTCCGGTGCTTACACATCCTTTGGATAGGGGATAAGATGCCTGATCGCGGGAGTCGGGAGTCCCGCAGCTGGGGACTAGTGTTGCTCGCGAATATTCGCAATGCAAATTTTATTCGCGAATATCGCATATTCGCGAATTCGCGAATATTTGCGAATATAGCGCTATATATTCGTAATTACGAATATTTGTTTGTTTTTTTTATCTTTTTTTTCACAGTACACATCACAGTGATCACCCCTCTCTGCTTCCAGCTTTAGTGGTGTAAAGAAAGCTCCAATACTACTGTGTGAGACTGGTGTGCGAATTTTCGCATGTGCGAATTTCCGATATGTTAATTTTCGCATACGCGAAGTTTCGTATACGCGAAAATAAAACGAGAATATTACGAATATGCGAATATTCGCGAATATATGACGAATATTCGTCCATATATTCGCGAATATTCGCGAATTCGAATATGGCCTATGCCGCTCAACACTACTGGGGACGCCCGTGGCACCCCATTTGTAATCAGTCCCTGGATAGGGGATAAGATGTGTAAGCACCGGAGTACCCCTTTAAATGTAACTGTCTCAACAACTCTAAATGCCCCTAATATGACAAGGTGCACTCCAACTTTTTGCACATGATCTGGGAGTGTCTGATAGTAGGGATTTTTTGGGCTGGAATAACACAACTATTGGGGAAAAGAAGGTTCCCACAATATTCAGATAATAATAAAAAAAAATGCTACTTTGGGTGATGTGGAGGAATTTGACCGATTAAATCAAATATTTACATTATAGTTCTTTATTGCTTACATTTTTAACTATTAATTCTGAGAAAATTGTGTGATAGGGTTGCACCCAAAATAAGAGGAAATGAAGGGATCCTGGCAAAGGCATCTAAAAAGGCTCATAAAAGGTAAGCATTAAAGGGGTACTCCGCCCCTAGACATCTTATCCCCTATCCAAAGTATAGGGGATAAGATGTCTGATCGCTGGGGGTCCCGACAATGGGATCTCCCTGCTGCGTGCGGCGTTCATGTAGAGCCAGAGCCACGGGTACAGCGCCGGAGGCTCTTGATGTCGACTTGTATTGAGGGTCGTGGCCTTGACATCAAAAACTGGGTGTGGCCTTGATGTCACAAGCCTCCACCCCGCATTGCCAGTCATCCAGCACGGAGCGAAGTTTGCTCCATGCACTAGATGTCTGGTGTGCTGCAGCTGAGATCGCGGGGGTCCCCAGCGGAGGGACCCCCTCGATCAGACATCTTCTCCCCTATCCAAAGTATAGGGGAGAAGATGTCTGATCGCTGGGGGTCCCGCCACTGGGATCTCCCTGCTGCACACAGCGTTCATTTAGAGCGACGGGTACAGTGCTAGAGGCTCTTGACGTCGACTTGTATTGATGGTTGTGGCCTTGACATCACAAGCTGGGCGGGGCCATGACGTCACAAGCCTCCACCCCGCATCGCCAGTCATCCAGCACGGAGCGAAGTTTGCTCCGTGCACTGGATGTCTGGTTTGCTGCAGCTGAGATCGCGGGGGTCCCCAGTGGAGGGACCCCCTCGATCAGACGTGTATAGTGGATAAGATGTCTAGGGGCGGAGTACCTCTTTAACGTGGGGCCATTGGTAAGCAAAGATAATAAAGTTGGTAGAAGTCTTACCACTCTCATACATAAGAAAAGAGATATCGGTGTTGAGATTTTTAAATACAAAAAATTGGTGGTTAATACTATTTTTTCCCATGCATTGAAGTCCAGGGGTAAAGTAGGGGGATATAAACCTAAAAATATTGATTATGGTATTGGATATAGATTGTTATGTTTTTTATGAACATATGTAGGTAAAATAGTTTTTATATAGCTGCTTTCATAAATAAAGCTATGCCTCTCTTGGGCCAGCAATAAGCCTACAAATTCTGGACATGTACGATCAAGTTATTCCCTACTTAAAACCACCTAGGGGAATGGGTGGAATACACAACCAAAATGGAGGCAGCCATTCCACCAAAATAAAAAATGGTCAGCACATCCAAAAAAAGTTGCCACAAAAGTCACCATACCGTGGTGAGATGGAACGCACTATTTGATCACATAGAATGCTAAGAACCTCTATTTTTTCTGTGGCAATAGTGCAGTTTGAAATATATCTTTGGATGGTCCGACCATTTTTCCCCCCCAAAAAATAAGGCCCAAAATACTAAGTGTGAACCCAGCCTAATACTGTCTGTTGAGAGCTTTACAACTCTTGAAGACCATTTAAGAGGATGTCCAGCCACATTTGTAAAATATACATTAAGTACAGACAGATTAAAGGGGTATTCCACCCACAGACATCTTATACCCTATCCAAAGGATAGGGAATAAGATGTCTGATTGCGGGGGGCCCCCACGATCTCCATGCAGCCCCTAATGTCTAGAATGTTGGGTTCCCATGGCGGGAGACATGACATCACGTTGTGCCCCCTTGTGACGTCATGCCATGCCCCCTTAATTCATGTCTATAAGAGGGAGCATGACAGCCATCATGCCCCTTCCCATAGACATTAATGGAGGGGGCGTGGCATGATGTCACGAGGGAGCGTGGCATCGGGAAGGAGGCTTGGTGTGACGTCACATCTACCGTCACGGGAACCCAGCATTCAAAACATGCTGTTTAAAATGGCAGTTGCTGCATGGAGATCGCAGGGGGTCCCAGCACCAAGACCCCCGCGATCAGACATCTTATCCCCTATCCTTTGGATATGAACATGTCTGTGGGCAAAGTACCCCTTTAAAGAAAGAGGACTGGGGCCAACCATTTACTCATATAAGGGCAAAAAAAGAAAAAAAAAAGGAAGAACAACTTTTTCTGAAGATTAATTATAATAATTCTTTTAATTCTACTTCAAATTAGCGAATAATTATAAATAAACTTTATGGGGATAGAATAATTAAAGACATGAGAACTGATTAATTGAGGATGAAATAGACAAAGTTTCATCCAATACTTTTTAGGAACTTCTTCACTTTTTCTTTCGCTTTTCGTTTTATCTACAATTTCTAGCATGGTTTCTTATTTTGTCTGTGCTGAATGAGGTTTGTGGATGGCTAGAGGGTAGCAGAGGACAGTGTGGGAGAAATGAGATATCCAGCACTAAATCATGTGTCTACAAGAATAGTAGAGAACGTCCGCAGGCAGAGGATTCACAGGGCTGTTTGACAACATTACACAAAGCCTTCTTTGATCCTTCATTACCTGGAACATCATCTCTCTGTGTCTTATTTTGGCATGGACTGCCAGATTACTGCACATAAAGAGAGGGTGCTTTTGTCTGGTGCTCTCAGTTTAACAGCCCTATTAGCTTCTCATACAGTAGTTGAAAAAAGAATCCTTGAGTCCAAAAACATTAGTCCAAATACTATTTTCTTAGAATTAAATATATATATATATATATATATATATATATATATATATATATATATTTATAGGTGGAATCCTGGCCAGAAGGGAAAAAAATATTTTATCTTTAAAAGGGTACTCTGCCCTTAGACTGATCACGGGGTCCTGCTGCTTGAAAGCCCATGATCTCCCTGCTGCACCTGGTGTTTGTTTAGAGCGGCAGGTACATTGTCAGAGGCTCTAGACATCACGGCCACACCCAGCTCTTGACATCATGGCCACGCCCCCTCAATGCATTCCATAGACTTGTATTGAGAGGGCGTGGCTGTGATATCATGAGTGGGGCGTGGTCGTGACTTCATGAGCCTCCGCCCCACATTGCCAGTCATCCGGCATGGAGCAAAGTTTGATCCGTGCAGTGGATGTTTGGGGTGCCGCAGCCGAGATCGTGGGAGACCCCAGTGGTGGGACCCCAATGATCAGACATCTTATCCCCTCTCCCTGTTTACAGTCATGCTCGGCCGACCAGACAAATGTATGGCGGCAGATTAGGAGAGAGAGAGCTGTCAGCCAATAGCTATCCTAGGCCTCCTTTTCATTGCTCCAATAAACCCATGCCGGATGGCAAATAGCCTGAATGGTTCATAGGTCTGTCCCATGCCCCATTTCAGTCTATGGGGCAACAGATAGGACATTGGATACAAAAGATCTGGCTTGATGCATCTGGTATTTCCATCCAAGACAGTGATGTATATATGTAAGCCGAATGCTACACAAATATGCAAGGTGTTACGGTGCATAGATTCTGTTACAGTATAATTGAACATGGCATCATTTACAACTATTAATAAAATGAGTTAGTTGGTATATTTCATGAAATGTTTACAAGAAGGGAAGTCATACACAGTCAGGTCTAACCATGTTCACCATCTTGGTGGGGCCCCATCATATATATATGAGCCTTCCCCCAGTATAATGTACAAGAAACGCTGGTCAATAATTCTATGGCTTGATAATGGCTTGTGCCCCCTTCCGTTTAATGTTAAAACTACAGCATTCGTTTAATATTTTGGATAAGATGCTCCTACCTCTTTGACACACCCATGAGGACTGGAAATATGGAGGGAGATTTATCAAAATATGTGCAGTGGGAAAGTTGACCAGTTGCCCATAGCAACAAATCAGATCGCTTCTTACATATTTAAAAGAGCCTTTGAAAAATGAAAGAAGAGATCTGATTGGTTGCTATGGGCAACTGGGCAACTTTTACACACGTTTTGTTTAATTTATTATTATTATTTTGATAAATTTCCCCAATAGTAATTTATGAAAGGAAAAGCTTCGAAAAATAAAGCGTCATTATTTTACCATTTCTGTGGTGAACCTAAATTTTAATAAGGGAAACTCTACATTGCAAAACACTACACAAAGGATTTGTCATTATGTTTACACCAGTGTTCGTGTGAAAAAGTACATTTTCCAGCAACTTCGTTACCCGAGACAGGTCCAAGACTACAGCGAATCAGGATACGGGTTTGCCTGAAGTCCCATAAACTTGCATGGGACTTCCTGTCGGGAAATGGTAATTGATATCCTACCTCCAGAGCGCGATTGCAGTTCCACTTTAAAATCTGTGCTTTTTGGTTTAACCCAGAAAGGAGCACACGTCAGTACACACAAAGCTTCTCACTGTAGCACCATAATAGAGCTGATGTATTGCTATTCCAGGGAAGTATTTCCAAAATTCTCACTACTCAGGGCAGAATCGGATGATATTACAGCATTTCGCATGTGTGATTTGGGTGAGATGTGAAAATCACACAGAAGAAATAGCATGTAAATGGTGTGATTATGAATAATGCCATACAATTTAGTGGCATTTATGGATAAATCCCATAATCACATGCCTCCGTTAGTGCCGGCTGGAAAAAAAAAAAAAACAACAAAAAAACTAAACAAAAAAAAAAAACAAGACCATGTAGTTAAAATGCAATATTTTTACATGGTACAAAATGAAGGTCTATGTAAGGCAGTAAGGTAAAAGTCCTGATATAAGCTTTCAGATGGAGCTCTAGCTTCTAGCTACTAATATATATGTGGAATGTATGTGCTGTGTTTTGCTCCTACTCAGGACAGTTCCTAAAATGGACAGAGGTGTCAGCAGAGAGCACTGTGGTCCGACAGAAAAGAACTTCCTGTGGAGCATACAGCAGCTAAAAAGAACTGGAAGGGTTAAGATTTTTAAATAGAAGTAATATACAAATCTGTTTAACTTTCTGGCACCGGTTGATTTAAAAAAAAAATGTTTTCCAGTGGAGAACCCCTTTAAGTAGCCTTATCCCTATAATAATATATCCTCCAGGTACAAGATCTACATTTCATAGCTATGCATAATTAAATAAATAAAATTTTAAAAAAAAATGTCACATGACTCAAAGAAAATTATTTGTACAGAAAACACAACATTTCTAAATATTTCATTCAATAATATTTCAGTATCATATTTCAGTATCATTTGACCAATCGTTGTTGCAATATCGCCTTTTTAGATTTAGGACTACGTACGGAGGAGCTCAATGTCGTCCCTCCGGGGCAGCCGGAAACCTTGCTGCAAATTCCAAAACAGAGGAACTTCACATGCCCAAACCTTAAATATTACACCAAAGCAATCACACTGTCACTGCCAGCCTCTTATTACAAGAGCTTGGAGCTCGGTAATAGCAGGTAACAGCGCCGGAGCTCTTTCCACTGCGAATGTGAGAAGGGAGGGAAGAAGGGGGGGTTGGAAATAGAGGAAGACCAGGCATCATTTTTTCCCTCTCCTAAGAAATCCATTATATCACATTAAAAACATTTTATCTTGTTAGCAATTTTCCATGGTGCTTTACAGGGTGACCGCTTGGCATTAGAATCTAGGTAATAAGATATAAAAGTCTCCTTTTCAGATGGCTTTGAATATAATTTTAAGGCACTGTGAAACCAATACAGGAGTTTTAGATAGCATTAGGGAACTTTTATTTTTTTTTTTCCCCCCAGAAAGACATTTCGTGAAAGTAACAGCAGAACTTACATTGGCCTCAAGTATAAGATTGTATTTGTTGACAGGCGCAATAGCGGCACAGGAAGAACGAAAGACTCCCGGTCCCTCGGAAATTATTTTAACAATTCCTTTGCGGTCTTTAACTTACCCTTACTGTATTCAATGAAAAAATTGCCCATAGGTGGATTTTGCTTGACAGCTATGGATTATTCCCACTTATATATATATATATATATATATATATATATCTATAGATAGATATGTGAGTCATATATGGGAGTCAGTGGACATTTATTTTAAGGGTTTACAATTACAGATGGAAAAGAAAATGGGGTTTGAACATTGCCGTGTTAGTCTCCAAACATAAGGTACACCAGTGCTTCCCAACCAGGGTACCTACAGCTGTTGCAAAACTACAACTCCCAGCCTTCAGCCGTTCTGGCATGCTGGAAGTTATAGTTTTGCAACAGCTGGTTACACCCTGATTGGGAAACACCGCCCTACACCATCATTGCTCGATGAGGCATCTGCTGAAATTAAAGGGTTAAAAAAAAATGTTTCAAATAAACTGGTGCCAGAAAATTATACAGATTTGTAAATTACTTCTATTTAATAATCTTAACCCTTCCAGTACTTATCAGCTGCTGTATACTACAGAGGAAGTTGTGTAGTTCTTTCCAGTCTGACCACAGTGCTCTCTGCTGCCACCTATTCCTATGTCAGGAATTGTCCAGAGCAGGAAAGGTTTGCTATGGGGACTTGCTCTTGCTTTGGACAGTTCTCTACTTGATTTTAATCATAGGTTTTGGACATTTAAAGGGGTATTCCAGGAAAATATCAACAGGCTCCAAAAAGTTAACCATATTTGTAAATTATTTCTATTAAAAATCGTAATCCTTCCAATAATTATCAGCTGCTGAAGTTGAGTTGTTCTTTTTTGTCTGACAACCGTGCTCTCTCCTGACATCTCTGCTTGACTCAGGAACTGCACAGAGTAGAAGAGGTTTGCTATGGGGATTTGCTTCTACTCTGGACAGTTCCCGAGACAGGTGTCATCAGACAGCACTTAGACTGAAAAGAACAACTCAAATTCAGCAGCTCATAAGTACTGAAAGGATTACGATTTTTTAATAGAAGTAATTTACAAATCTGTTTGACTTTCTGGAGACAGTTGATAGATCTATATATATATAAATATATATATATATATATATATATATATATATATATATATATATATAGATGTATATATATATATATATATATATATATATATATATATAAATATATATATATATATATATATATATATATATATATATATATATATATAAATAAAAAGCTTTTCCCTGGATAACCCCTTTAACTCCTTTTCTGGAAGCTGTACACTACTTGCCAGGAATCGGTCCCTGCTCTACTCTTCCTATGGACACTGCATGTTCTTTGAGGGATTTTTTGCTGTAACTTGTAATTCTATTTTGCACTATTTTATACAGAAGAAAAAGTTATACCAATGTATATTGGCTCAATTGATGGCAAAAGGAAACTTTGTCAGGTAAATGGGCACCTATGACTTAAGCAGCATTCCTGCACATCTCTCTGCTTTGGGACACTGCATAAAATATTCTCCTGACTAGTGAAGAGGTAGTCCTGAATCCCCCCCCCCTGCTGCTGGAGTCCTGGGTGCTGTCAATTGTCTCCAGGTGGACGGTCCAGGTGTTCTAGATCTTGCTCGGCTGGACTGAGCTGATTGTGGACAACTCATTGGCTCTGTGTTACTGCATTATTCTTGTGCCAAATTCTAGGAGCAGGACTGGTTATTTAAACAAGCGATGAGGCACAAGGCAGCCATAGCACTTGATCCATTAGCAGTGATGCTGCCTGTTTATTAGTGTTGAGCGGCATAGGCCATATTCGAATTCGCGAATATTCGCGAATATATGGACGAATATTCGTCATATTCGCGAATATTCGCATATTCGTAATGTTCTCGTTTTATTTTCGCATATGCGAATATTCGCGTGCGCGAAAATTTGCATATACGAAATTAACACAAGCGAAAATTTGCATATGCGAAGATTATCATATGCAAATATTCGCATATGCGAAAAGTCACGCACCAGTCTCACACAGTAGTATTAGAGCCTTCTTACACCACATAAGCTGGAAGCAGAGAGGGGTGATCACTGTGATGTGTACTGTGAAAAAAAAAAAAAATAATAAAAAAAAAGAATATTCGTAATTACGAATATATAGCGCTATATTCGCGAATATTCACGAATTCGCGAATATGCGATATTCGCGAATAAAATTCGAATTGCGAATATTCGCGAGCAACACTACTGTTTATGGCTGTAGCACTGGTAGGCAGGGATGTTAAAGGGGTTCTCCACCATAAATTGATTTTAGTACTTACCTGCCAGACAGTTTTGGACATGCTTAGGAAGGTTCCGTGCATGTTTTGGGGATAAATGGCTATGTTGTGAGTCCAAAATAAGGCTGCTGTTTTCTATTTGTAAACTAGCTATTTCCTGTTGGAGTTCTCTCCCTCAAATTACAAGTTCCAGGATCCCTTGTTTGTAAGTGTGAGGTTACTTTTCTTCCTCTTATACATCAGCTACCCCACCCAGTCAGGCACAGCTGAGCTGCCTTGCATGCTGTTCTGTGATTAAAACTATAATTTCCTGCAGCCCTGTGGAGAATGATCTTCCACCCACCCAACGGTCACTTCACCCACTGAAGCACAGACACGCTCCCCTTCAACACCTGACTAGTGATGTAATGTCTCGAGCTGCACTGCAACCTGGAAATAGCTGAGACAACACTTATTCTTTATGCTGCTAAATATCAAAAAGGGCAAAGATCACATAAGAATTGCAAGACCAGTCATAAAACATGGGTACAGATACTATACTATGAACTACATTAAAGGGGTACTCTGATGGAAGACAATTTTTTTTTTCAAATCAACTGCTTCCAGAAAGTTAAACAGATTTCTAAATGACTTCTATTAAAAAATCTTAATCCTTCCAGTACTTATCAGCTGCTGTATGCTCCAGAGGAAGTTGAGTTGTTCTTTTCTGTCTGACCACAGTGCTCTTTGCTGACACTTCTGTCTGTATCGGGAACTGTCCAGAGTAGGAGTAAATCCCCATAGCAAACCTCTTCTGCTCCCAACAGTTCCTGACATGGACAGAGGTGTCAGCAGAGAGCACTGTGGACAGACTGAAAATAACGACACAACTTCCTCTGTAGCATACAGCAGCTGATAAGTGCTGGAAGGATTAAGATTTTAAAATAGAATTCATTTACAAATATGTTTAACTTTCTGACACCAGTTCATTTGAAAAACATTGTTTCCCACTGGAGTGGCCCTTTAACTTTACAGCCCCTGCAGCACAGTCAAATAAAAAAAAAAAAAAAAACAGAATACCCCTTTAAACATAAAAAATAAATGTGTACACCCCCTGCTCCATGCAAATGTATTACTCTGCAGGCAAAGACCTGAAGCAAAGTGACATAGGGCATAGTAAGTGAAAAATACAGAATATATGTATATATATATATATATATATATATGCTTGAGAAAGCCAGTGAGAGACCGGTGAAACGTTATATCACTTTTTTCTGCATGGGACAATAAATCACCTTTGAATTGTTCTTGGAGTGCTGCGGATTTTTCTGTGTATGCATTATCTGGACAGACCGTGACGGGGTCTGCTCTGCCGACACCCATTTTTTACCTTTGCATTTTTAGGTTGTGCTGCCAACTACAAGTTTGTGTGTGTGTGTGTGTGTGTGTGTGTATATATATATATATATATATATATATATATATATTGAGCAAAATAATATGTTCAATGCCATTTAGTTACGGAATGTTTACTTAACCACTAGCGTTCTCATCGACCATGAGTGGAGCAGCTTTTACAGATAAACCTGCCATATAGCCATGACTTCACGCACTCATTACTGGGCTGGCTTTAAAGAGCTAATCTCCCCGCCATTGTGTCATTCATGTTATATTTATCTACAAATAGAGCATTTAGTACTCATTTTTCAAAATACTTCCCTGTCACTTTTGAACTTGAGAGACCATAAAGAATGAATGTTGCCTGAAGGCCTGAATTTGACAGGGGGGAAAGGAGAAGCCTCTTATTGATAGCTAAAAGGCCAGTGGTTGCCTGACGTCCCTGCATCATATTACACAGATTCATTCACAGACGGGCCATCCTGTTGTTGCATGCATTATTCACTTGTCTTGGTGGGCCGAGGTCTGTCCATTTTTAACTAGATAAGAATTTTATCAAATGCTATCACTAACCGTTTTCGTGACACTAAGTCTAAAGCCTTTTCAGAAATTTTTGGTGGCGGAGACATAAATATTTAGTGAAATTATAGATTACAGTCCAGAATAAATAGTTACTTAGGCTGGAGGGACGGGTTTCTTCTTTAGGTTCCCTGATGTTTTGGGGCCCTGAGGGGATGAGCTGCTGATCACAAGGGGTATCAGTCGCCAGGCGTGCCGGGTCTCGAGTGACAGAGTACAGGCAATGCAATTAATCTGATATGACAAGTAACAATCTGTTATGTTTTGTGTCGAATGCAAACATACAAATGTTTGCAATGAGCTTAGGGGCTGGATATGACAGCTCACATCATTTTTATTACCTTTTCCAGTGCCACGCACTGTGTTAACTACATAGGAGCTGGAGGTTAAGAAATGAGGGTAGAAAGGGCAAGAAAGAAGTTAAGCTTAAGAAATCAATATATTTTGTGAAGATAATGTGCGAAAGAATCTCTACAGTCCCTCTCAAGTTACTATGTTGACCTTAGTCACGGAGAAGTACAGCAAAACCATATTGACAATAGAAGAAAAAATTTATACAGAGTGGCATCTACCTAAATCTTGTGGAATATTAATGTTTTTACCATACAGAACCGTGCAGGTGATAGGATGATCCAGCGTCCATGTAGGTAAATGAAAAACTGTATAGTTTATATTATAGCCAACAATAAAAACTGTGGCTAGATATAAGCCGACATGTTTTGAATAAACATGTGTTCTTATTCACTGGTATGACACATCTCTGTTCATAACGTGTCAGCTTGTACCGGGCCACAGCTTTTAATGTTTAAAATGAAATAAATGATACTGTTTTAAATTTACTTACCTGGGTGCTGGATCATTCTATACATTTTACTATTTAATTTCCTCACCCGTTCTCTGAGTTTATCCTTACACCCTTCCTTAATGTAGTATTTGACTATTAAACCTTGGTAATCTGCTGACTATTGCTTCACATATCTGCTGGTTCTTATAGTGTGCGTTTAGATTAATAACAGTGTAGTAGACTATGTAGTCAAAGATTAGACCAATTTAAAGTTGGCTTACTCTTAAGCCAAAAATGTGCGCCAAAAATGTGTCACTTTTGGTGCACAAAGTCACATTTAATATATATCTCTTTGCCAAGAAAGGTGCAAAACTCCATTGTTTTTGTCTAAAAAAAAATCTGTCTAATAGTACAGGCGCCAATTGCTTCAGAATTGTGGTTCATATACTTTTCTTTATCTTCCCGTGTAAGTTTATCTTTAACTACATATTAGAAGGGCTGGAACATCAATTCAAAGAAAATGTGTTCATGTTCGATATCCATGAATACGTTTTCTGAAAAAGAAGATTATTACTGGTCTGTACAACCTAGCCCGTGGTGCTTCTATTGTGCCAATATATTCATAGCGGGGCTCAAGTTCAGATTTCTCTATCTCAGATAAACACCCCATGTTCAATAAAATCTATTTCTTAGAAAACCAATAAATCTAGCCATATGATTCTGTGATTCTTAGTGTAGAATGAATCCAAGTATACAGAGAAAACCCATTTAGTCTCATGGAGACTCATTGATCCTGATCAAAATGAGTGTCCTTGTCATTTCAAAAAAATGTTGACATTTTGATTGATCAGGGTCTCAGTGTTGAGCCCGTCACTGATCAGTAGTTTCTCATGTTATCATAATTCTCATGTTATCAACTATTAAGAGTACAATTCAAATTTTATTGAACATAAAAATCTTACAATGCACTGTTCCAAATTATTACCCACAGTACGTTTGAAAACACTTTATAGGGAGTAAAGATAGGATTGAGGTCAGAGGAGGATGGAGGCCACACCATAACTTTCTTTCCTTTTATCCCCATAGCAGCCATTGATGCAGTATTCTTTACAGTTTTAGATGTTGCATTGTCATGCATGAAGATGATTTTATTATGGAAAGCATAGTTCTTCCTTCTGTATCAGGGAAGAAAGTGGTCAGTCAGAAACTCAACATACTTTGCAGAGGTCATCTTTACACCTTCGGGGACGCTAAAGGGGCCAACCAGCTCTCTTCCCATGATTCCGGCCCAAAACATGACTCCACCACCGCTTTGCTGACGTTGCACGTAGTGGTGGCAGAATAGAAGGTTTATGCACAGTTGCAAGACTCTGGAGGACTCTACACCTTGATGTCTGTGGGACCCCAGAGGCACCAGCTGTTTCAAATATCTGTTTACTGCTATATAACGGTGTTTTAGCAGCTGCTCTCTTGATCCAATGCATGGATCTGGCAGAAATCTTCCTCAATGTGCCTTTATCTGAATCAGCCACAAATCTCTTAATAGTGGGATGATGACGCTTACGTTTTCGTGAAATATCTCATGTTTTCACACCTCGTCGAAGGCATTGAACATTCTTTTTGGCAGCAGAGTGAGCCGCTTTCTTCCCCATATTGCTTGAAAATGGTGCTCTGCTTAATAATGGGGAACACCCACCATTAGTAGTTTTTCCTTAAATTGGGTTCACCTGGCAATCTAATTATCACAGGTGTCTGAGATTGTTTTCAGTTAAAAGAGTCCTGAGACACGATGCCTTCCATGAGTTAAACTGAAAAACAAAATATGTTATCTTTGTGACACTTAAATAAAATTTGCATCATAATTTGGAACAGGGTGCTGTCAGGGACCGACCGGGGTAAGGGAGAGTGAGCCCTAAACTGACCCTAAAACCGCTCTCCCTGCCTACTTGACCATCCACCCTAACCGGTGAATCGACTACTGGGCACCGGTCCCTCCCTGAGCTAAAGCGCAGGGGCCTAATAAAAACACATACTAATAACTCGTATATAGATAAGCGGCCATGAACAGAACTCCAAAGATGTGAATAAAGAACTAATAAACATATAGATTTCAAAACACCAGACAGGAAAACGGATAAGTCTGAAACAGACTGTAACGTTATGCGCTCCGGCCACACACGCTGGCCGTGAGCGCATGGTCCCCTTACCTCATGCTGCCGACGGGGCTGGGACTTGCATCGCGGGACGCGCCCGCATGCGAGCCCCAGTTCGTCGCTCTCCGGGTGTTTCTCCTGCCTCTGCCTCTCTCCTCCAGTGCATGTGTCCCCTTCCCCCAAGGCACGCGCACGCCGGAGCTTTAAGATTTAAAGGGCCAGTACGCTCATTAGTGGAATTCACCTGTGGCTCATTTATACATTTTTCCACCCTCCACACTCCCCTGCCAAATCATTGTTGTCTTGTGCCTTAGAGAAAGCGTTCCTCAGTATTGCCTTGCCGTGTATCTGATCTCTTGCTTTGTGACTTTGACATTGCTCCTCTGCCGCCTGCCTACAGAACTCCTGCTACGTCTTGACTACGCTACTGTGCCACCTGCCCTGACCTTCTGCTATCCAGACTATGAGCTGCCTTATCTCTCCTGTGCCTCAAATCTCCTCAGCCACCTGTGTGGTCGAGCCGTGCCAGAGGTAGTGACCTGGGTGCTGCCTGCCACAGCAAGTCCATCCCACTTTGCGGCGGGCTCTGATGAAAATCAGCGGCACCTTGGACTCTGCTCCCTGGTATGGTCCGAGTCATTTGCCACACAAGTCCAGCGGATCCACATCCACCGGTGTTCCTGTCTTCTGGAATGTGAGTGTTACACAGACTCCAGGAACAGACAGGAATATAGCATAATCCCCCAGAACCTCCAGTACCATGGACCGGTAACAGGGATCTATAGTTAAACAGGAATATTCGCAATCACACATAAAACCTCCAGTAGACACGGAGTCCCGATGGACAGGTAGTCAGGTAGGTAAAAAATCCCTCTTTAGGCACTGCTTCTCCCAATGGATACACTCGAGTCAGGTAGTCGATTAAAAGATACATTTTATTTAAACCAATGACGCTTTTCGGGTAATAACCCTTTCTCAGATTGGTGTCTCAGAAGGGTTATTACCCGAACCGCGTCATTGGTTTAAATAAAATTCATCTTTTAATTGACTACCTGACTCGAGTGTATCCATTGGGAGAAGCAGCGGGGTGAGCACAATATTAACCATCTTTTTCATTTTTACTGCTATCTTGGGATAATGCACTAGGTGCCTGTGTGTTTTTTCTTTTTGTCTCTTATTTCCGATGGACAGGTAACAGGGATGCCTAAATACACAGGATATATTTATAGAACACTGTTTACACTGAACACAAGACAGGAATAATCGCAATCCCTGCAGAAAACCTCCAGTAGAAGCAGGAATAACAATACCCTCTGAGTCCCCATGGACAGGTAACAGGAATGCCTAAATACACAGGATATAATATAGAAACACTGTTCACACTGAACACAAGACAGGAATAATCACAATCCCTTCAGAACACCTCCAGCAGATGCAGGAGTCCCCATGAAGTGGTAACAGGGATCTAACATAGGACACTGTTCACACTGAACACACAAACTGAACACTCCACTCCACTAAAGGAGTAGCCATAATAATAAATCATAATAGACTACTGGCAAGCGGCACACCCAAAAGTGTGGACAGGATGCTGGCCCAATAGGAAAACAGAAGTATAAAACACAGAACTTCTTAAGAACGGATACAGGTGAAAACACAGTGTGAACAGACACATAGCAGAAAATATATATACATCCTAAAACCGACTATACAAACACAGATTAAAATTTACTATAAGCATGCCACCTAACCATGGCTAAAACCAGAAAATACAAAGTGCATGCTAAGACAGAGATAGTAGATTAAAAGCTCAAATAAAGAGTGTTTCACCAAGAGCTCCAAAGCAGCATGTCCAGCAAGTTAGCAAGTCAGGATGTAATGCTCTCAATCACCAGCCCAGAGGCTAGACTGGGCTGACTTTAAATAGACACACCCTAGATGCTATTGGCTTGCAAGCCAAAGGCTTTTATCTATTCCCTGACCAGGGAACATAAAACTGTTCACACACAAGCATATCCAATAACTGTATGTGAACACAGACCAAGACAGACATGACAGGTGTATGTCCTTGCTTCATTAAATGTCCCATTGACTTATAATGGGGCCACAAGATAGAAATCGCTGCAAGCTGGGGAGTGGAGTACACCACTGCATGCTTCTCTCTGCTTGTTCTAATAACTGGTAGGGGTCCCAGAACTGTGACTCTGCACAATCGAAACTTTTTACATGTCTCATCTCATTGGCTCATCCATAGGCACCAATGTGGCAAAAAAAAGGCCAACATTCACAATCTCTTATTTTAAGTTCTCTTAAGTAAAATATATCTGAAATCTTACAAAACAAATATATATATATATAATTAATATAACAGATGAAAAATGACACATGGTGACAGGACTCATAGAAAAAATTTATTTTTCTGTCGGCACAATGCCAATCATATGTGTCTGGTTGCTAGGGATTCATGCCCAACAGCCACAGAGTTGACAGGCAGCATGTCCCTAGTGATCAGACTGCCTCAGATTGCTCAGGACATTAGCTCAAAATATAAGGCCAGAGAAGGGTCAAAGAAATTTGGTAAAAACTACAGTTTCAGGGTTTTATTTCTGTATTTGTAAAGTCTCAAAAGTCACAGAAATCGGCACTACCTCATCAAAGCACGAACTCCGCTCCCGATTGTATTCCTTCCTCGATCAGGGAGTTTATAGGTGGTGCTAAACATTTTAATATATTTGCAAAGGAACATCCATAACGAGAAATAGTAAAAAAAAAAAAAAAAAAAAAAAAAAAAACGAATGTAGCCATTCACCATTGAATTCTTCAGAATTTATTGCGTTACAAAAATGCACGGATTAAAATTGCTCCATAGTAAAGTTCTCTTGTGCAGATGCCAGGGGCTGGAATGCTCAGCGCTTGCTGTAATCAGATGATGGCGTGACAGCCTCCCATAGGCTTGCATTGAGGGGGCGGAGCGTGACATCATGATGGGACGGGGCTATGAACAGTTTGTTCCAAACGCTGAGCAGCGGAGTACCCCTTTAATTATATTCATCTAACTTTTGTTGTTCTCTTTAGCTGATGTCAGAGGAGGTTACGTACTTCAGGGCTGGCGTTCGGCAGATTGTCAGATCTGTTGAAGAGTGTGAATCTTGTGAAACGGCCGTCATCTGATTACAGCAAGCACTGAGCCGGCCAGCCCCAGGCATCTGCACAAGAGCACTTTACTATGGAGCAATTTTAATCCGTGCACTTTTGTAACGCAATAAATTCTGAAGAATTCAATGGTGAGTGGCTACCTTCATTTTTCGACTATTTCTCGTTATGGATACTTCTGTATTTGTACTAGAGGTTTTACGATGACCTTATGTAAAATAATAACCTATCCAGATATATTACCTAGAGCACCATATGATTAATAGCAATAATTTAATTCGAAATTATTTTCATCAAGATTGCAGTGAGCATGTAGCACCTTTTCAGCTGGTAACTGTCAGGGGTCAAGTGTGGGAATTCACCCAAGATTTCCACTCAAGGGTGTTCCTGCTGTAGAAAAAGTTCAGGAACTCCATTCCCATATGTTCTTGCAGGACATGAGCCCTGGTTACTGCCTATAAAGGATGAGTTTCAGAGATTTTTAGGTTACAAACTATCCCAGGGAGGATGAAACATCCAGTTCAACAGGTTTTAATATTAATAGAGTACCATAGTAAAACCTACTGTCTAATAAACTTCATGTAAGGAACTGAGTATTGGTTGAAGAAATTTCTGCCAATGAAAATCGATTAAAGGAGTACTCCTGGATATGAAAACGTATCCCCTATACTAAGGATAGGGGATAAGTTTCAGATTTAACAATGTGAATATACCTTTTAAAGAGACATAAGAGGGAGGGTACTTACAGATGAGCTATCCGAGAGAAAAGAGCCAATGTACTATTCTTGCATCGCGAACCTCTGCTATCTGTGCCCACCCCTGAGATGGTTATCATATCAAACATACAGGGGGGTAGGGGAGTGATTCATTATTACTATGTTTTTAGAATTCTGGCACATCCAAAATAAGATAGGTGTTGTTCAGCACCAAGTTAACATTTTTTGTCATTCCATTAAAAAAAAACTACTGGTTGACAGTCTCCAGAGTTATTACGTGTTTTGGGTTCATGCAACCCTTACTCATATACAGTGAGAGAGTGATAGTAAGTGCATACCACCATCATTCTCCATCTGTCTACAAATTAGGGTCGCGTAGACCCAAAACATGTCAGAACACTGTAATGAAGGGATTTTGACCCTGAATCCATACATACAGCTCAATAGTTAATTGATCCCTCCAGCACCAAGATATAAATGTTAACAAAATATGCAAATTAGGATTTGGAGACCACTGGTCATTCCCCCTCACAGCACAGTTCACCAGTTAAACACTCATCTAAGTGACTAATTGGTGAAGGGGCTGAACTGTGCTAGACTCTAGAACCAAGGGGAATGCCCAGTGGACTCTGAAGCCTAATTTGTATATTTTTTAAAACTCTAATATCTCAGGGCTGGAGGGGTCAATAAACTAATGAGAGGTAGGTAGGGATTCAGAGTCAAAAGCTCTAACTTTATACTCTAATAACATGCTGTCCTGACAGGTCCACTTTAAAACAATATTATAATATAAAGTGGTTAATTCATACACTGAATTTATCATTGTGTAACATATTTTTACCTGAAACACCATAGTTTTAAAAAGAGTTATGGTAAAATAAGCTCTGCTGTTTCAGCAAACTTTGTAAGAATCATTTGTACAAGAAATTTTTGTAATATAACTTATCAGAAAATTTTTATTCTCTTCTCTCCACAAATAAGTCTACTTTCCTGGCCCTCTACCTCTTCTACATTTATTTTTCACTCCTCAAAAACTGTTTAAATGAGATGGACCAGCTCACTGATGGATCAGGTTACAGTTGCCTGTTGAGCTTTATGTTGTGGAGTTGAGAAAGGAGGGGCGTGGCTGGAGAGAGCAAAAAGCAGACAGAAACATATGTAAATTCTCTAACAGCTTGTAATGAGTACTGTATATCTCCCCAGTGCTCTATTCACAGCCTACACTGCTTAGTATTGCTGTATAATGTCCTCTCTGCTGCGGCTTCTGTGTGTGCAGTGTATGGGAAACATCATGGCAACTAGTCTCCACCCACTAGCTTAGGAAGAACTATAAATTTGACATGGGAAAACTGGTAAAAAAAGGCCATAAATAGTGCTACTCCTCATGTAAAACACTTAAAGTTGTTTCTATAAATATTGACTCTATTTGAGTATGTATTGCCTGTATTGTACAAACAATGCTATTGATGCATGACCTATGTAGGCAGAGAAAAGTGTTCAAGGTCAGACCTTTATTATATTGCCCAGTTTAAGTAACCACAGGTATACTCCTTCTTTTACTTGACTTTATATATTAATGCTGAGTTGTCTTTGTTATTGTTGTTATTGTTATTGTTACTATATACAGTATACAATAAGTAAGATTCTACTTTGCATTCAGATGGAAAGGTAATAGAAAAAAAGGCTAAAACATCAAAATTTTCAGTAATTGGAAACATTCCAAAGGGTGAAAAGGGTCATCGCCCCATCACAAAGTCATTTTATAAGGGTGTGTTTGGGACGCATTCTTAAATTTCCTTTTGCTCAAGGGTTGAGAAAGACAGACAATAGGCTGCAGTGCTGGATGAAATATCAAGTTGTCTGCCAGGTTACATTGCCTTTGTTCCTTTGGAGATTTATTTAGCATTTGTTTACTAAATTCCTACTAGTATTCCTCGCCATGTATGTTTTTTTTAAATGTTTAAAGCTCAGATCTGCAGGATTATTGGAGCATAAACACCATTGGTCTAGCAAATCAATAGTCATTTATATAGAATTTATATGAAACTTTTGAGCTTCTAATAAGTTTGTTCCTCTCTACGTTAAGTGGTCTTATGTAGTGTATTACCTGAGAGAGTGTTCGTGTTTATTCAGTGACAGAAAATATCAAGTACCAGTCACGTAATGAACATCCTTTGAGCTATCGATAGCTATAGAACATAAACATAAATCAGCAAGAAGAATGACTTGCCCTGAAGTAATGACATTTGGAAGCCTTATAGGGTAATGCTCGTAATATGGACTATACAGCGGGATTGTTAACTTAGATTGAGCATTGGGAAGAACGTTAATGCCCCATAATGTTATATTGTCATAATTACAGTCTCATAATATACTAACAATGTAAAATATTAGGGATCCTAATTAAAGTATTTCTATTTGTTGAAAGTATTATTAACAGATGTACAGACTGGCCCTGTTAAAGGGGTACTCCCGTGGAAAACTTTTTTTGGTGCCAGAAAGTTAAACAGATTTGTAAATGACTTCTATTAAAAAATCTTAATCTTTCCAGTACTTTTAAGGGTCTATATATTACAGAGGAATTGCTTTTCTTTTTGGATTTCTCTGATGTCATGACCACAGTGCTCTCTGTTGACCTCTGCTGTCCATTTTAGGACCTGTCCAGAGCAGGAGAAAATCCCCATAGCAAACATATGCTGCTCTGGACAGTTCCTAAAATGGACAGCAGAGGTTAGCAGAGAGCACTGTGGTCATGACATCAGAGAAATCCAAAAGAAAATCATTTCCTTTGTAGTATACAGCCCCTAAAAAGTACTGGAAGGATTAAGATTTTTTTTTTTTTTTATAGAAGTAATTTACAAATCTGTTTAACTTTCTGGCACCAGCTGATTTAAAAGATTTCAAGATTTAATAAAAAGTTTTCCACGGGAGTACCCCTTTAACAACCTAACAGATTAGGTGTAGTGATGAGCGGCATATGCCATATTCGAATTCGCGATATTTCGCGAATATGAGGACGAATATTCGTCCCATATTCGTGAAATTCGAATATTCGTTATATTTGTGACGTTTTTTTGAATTGCGAAATTTCGCTATTGCGAATGTGAAATTAATAGCGAAATTCGCTCGTCTGCGGACGTTACTAAGCTCTGACAACTGTGCCTGCAGAACTCTCATTGGCTCACAGGCATAAGTAGGGCGGAATTTCCAGGAATATTCGCATTGCGAATATTCGTATTGCGAATATTCGCAAGCATAAACCTTTCGCCTCACAGTCTCATCCCTGGGTCTTTACTGAAATGATACAAGCATTGCATTTATCAGTCGAAGGAGATCCCTACAATGTGTTCAGTTTTTAAAACAGTTTGAAAAAAAGACGAATATTCGTAATAGTGAATTTTAATCGCAAAATTGGTAATATTCGCGAATTCACAAATATGCAATATTCGCGACGAATATTCGAATTGCGAATATTCGTGAGCAACACTAATTAGGTATATTATGGTTTATTATTTTCAATAACAGCCATTCCTCCTGACCACCAATACCCATTCATGTGTGAGTGTACTCCAAAAAGAGAGACTACAGCTGGCCATACACAAGTCCCCACAAGTCCTATGGGATTTTACAGTCATCTGCCAGACTAAAGTGGCAGGTAATAGCGGTTTAAAAAAACAACAAAAAAAGCTAAGGCAAACAAAGGGCCACATTTGGCCAGTTGTGCCATATACTGGTGTTCACAGCCAATCATGGCCAAAAAAGTCCAGCATTGTTTGTTTGTGTTTTTTTACAGATGATAGTTGGCCCCTTGATAAAGCCTTAGCGAAAACGCGTTCGGGGTGAGGTGAGGTATTGTATGTGGGGTATATGGTGTGGCCGGTCCATATTGTTATCTGTGACCTTCTTTTCCTCCAGACTTCACCCCTGTATTGTACAATTATTATTGTGTTAGTTGCTCTTGCGCCGTTTTCACTTTCCTAGATATAGTACAGTGGTCCCTCAATATACGATGGTAATCCATTCCAAACAGACCATCGTTTGTTGAAACCATCGTATGTTGAGGGATCCGTGCAATGTAAAGTATAGGACAGTGGTCTACAACCTGCGGACCTCCAGATGTTGCAAAACTACAACACCCAGCATGCCCGGACAGCCAACGGCTGTCCGGGCATGCTGGGAGTTGTAGCTTTGCAACATCTTGAGGTCCGCAGGTTGAAGACTACTGGTATTGGAGGTTATACTCACGTGTCCCCGCCGCTCCGGGCCGTCACCAATGCCCTAGATGTCGCCCTCCATTGCTGTCACCGCGTCCGCGGGGTGTCCCCGACACTCCAGCAAGGCCTCTGCTTCCCCAGCATTCTCGCTTTCCGTTGCTGCCATCACGTTGTTACGCACGCCGCTCCTATTGGATGACAGGACGGCGTGCGCAGCGACATGATGACGATGATGGAGAGCGCCGACGATGCAGGGGATCCCGAAGAGGACAGATAAGTGATCGTCAGCGGACCACACGGGGCACCGTAAAAGGCTATCCGGTGGCAGCTGAAGCAGTCTGCGCTGCCGGATAGCCTTTTATGCGATGGCCCCGATATACAAAAGCATCGTATGTTGATGCTGCCTTCAACATGTGATGACCTCTGATAGGTCATCATATGTTGAAATGATCGTATGTCGGGGCCATTGTAGGTCGGGGGGTCACTGTATTTATTCATGATCCTGCTTTATGGTTCTACCTATTATTATGTAGGTTGATAACCCTTATTAGGTGCCTTATGCGATATCCTCACCTCTCTTTTCTGTGTGTGTAACTGTCCTCTTACTGATGTTGTTGTTTTAATCTGTTCAGTTGTTTTAAGTATTTTTGTAATAAAGATTAATACTTTTATGACCATCCTTTATTAGAAATCATGGCTAATCTAAAAAAAAGAAAAAAGAACAGAGAGCAGGTTGCAGAGCAGCCTTCAGTTATTGTAGGAAGAGATCTAGCACAGCACAGCAGACTCAGGGATGAAGTAAATGCATCGTGAGTGAGGGCGGGCTCAGTGCTCACCTTGGACACGCCCCTTCCTGAGCAGTTGATGTCAGAATGAGGGAGCAGCAGAACAGAGGGATTTGTGAGCTAAATACAGAAGCTAGACACAAAAAAGAGATGTAAAGAATCTGCATGACTTAGTGAGTAACATATAAAAGTCTTTTTTTTTTTTTTTTTTTTTTCAGTGATATGACAGGTACGCTTTAAAGGATTGGCCAGTACTGGGTTAAAAAAAATATAGTGATTAGCTAAGCAGGCACTTCCTTGTGTTGAAAGGGAAATAAGAAGTAGTGAGACCTATTAGTATAGGTGTCTATTTAAAGGGGTTCTCCGATGCCCTGCCTTTCGGAGCTCCGCACGCAGCGTCCGGAAGTTCATTACGCCGAACGCTGTGTGCGGGCTTCCGTGTTCGCGGCCGTGGGCTGTCACGCCCCCTTCCCATAGACTTTCGTTGAGGGGGGGGCGTGATGTCACGAGGGGCCGGGTGTGACGTCACGCCCAGCGGCCGCAAACACGGAAGCCCGCACACAGCGTTCGGAGTAATGAACTTCCAGATGCTGCGTGCGAAGCTCCGAAAGGCAGGGCAGTGGAGAACCCCTTTAAGTGACTGTGTGCATGCATACATATATTTTTTTATTATTATTATATTATTATTACTGTATTATTATTATTATTATTATTATTAATACTACTATTATTATTAATTATTTTTTTATTTTTTCCATTGTGTTACTTTGTTACAATAATCAACTAAAATTATGGAAAAAATTGGTCATGTGTTTGTAAACATTTATTCCATGGCACACGTTGTCAGTGTTATGTAAATGAGCAGGCGCACTGACATCAGGATGATCAATTTGTTGGGTCTATAATGCACGAGTTATAATCTGCATTAGCCAATAGCAGTGTTTCCTGACCAATGTGCCTCCAGCTGTTGGAAAATTTAAACTCCCAGCATGCCTGGACAGCCGAAGGCTGTCCGATCGTGCTGGGGGTTGTAACTTTGCAACAGCTGAAGGCACTATGGATAGAAAACACTGACCTGTAGTGTGGGAATCATTTTTGTGCATCTCCAGGGTGTTGTTGCCAGCTTATGTGTTCTATCTATACTTCCATATACTGTACAGTGTTACTAATGAGGTCAGAATAGACAATTTGTTGGGTCTATAATGCACACAAGCTATAATGATCATTAGCCTATGGCAATGTTTAGCCAGTGTGCCTCCAGCTGTTGCAAAACTACAACTCCCAGCATGCAAAACCTTTGGCTGTCCGGGCATGCTGGGAGCTGTAGTTTTGCAACAGCTGGAGGCACACTGGTTGGAAAAAACTGCTATATGCTAATGAAGACACAAAAAGAATTCCCACGCTATAGGCCAGCATTTTCTATCCATAGTGCCTCTAGCTGTCACAAAACTACAACCCCCAGCATGCCCGGACAGCCAAAGGCTGTCCGGGCATGCTGGGAGTTGTAGTTTTGCAACTACAGCTGTTGAAAAACTACAACTCCCAGTATGCCAGCCTTTCTAGTTTTGCAACTACAGGTGTTGAAAAACTACAACTCCCAGCATGCAAAACCTTTGGCTGTCCGGGCACGCTGGGAGTTGTAGTTTTGCAACAGCTGGAGGCACACTGGCTGGAAAAAACTGCTATACGCTAATGAAGACACAAAAAGAATTCCCACACTATAGGCCAGCATTTTCTATCCATTGTGCCTCTAGCTGTTACAAAACTACAACCCCCAGCATGCCCGGACAGCCAAAGGCTGTCCGGGCATGCTGGGAGTTGTAGTTTTGCAACTACAGGTGTTGAAAAACTACAACTTCCAGCATGCAAAACCTATGGCTGTCCGATGCATGCTGGGAGTTGTAGTTTTGCCTAACTCCCAGCATGCAAAACCTTTGGCAGTCGAATTCATACTGGGAGTTGTAGTTTTGCAACAGCTGGAGGCACACTGGTTGGAAAAAACTGCTATATGCTAATGAAGACACACAAAAAAATTCCCACACTATAGGCCAGCGTTTTCTATCCATAGTGCCTCTAGCTGTTACAAAACTACAACCCCCAGCATGCCCGCACAGCCAAAGGCAACTACAGCTGTTGAAAACCTACAACTCCCAGTATGCTAAAGGTTGTAGTTTTGCAACAGCTGGAGGCACTCTGGTCGGGAAACACTGACCTAATGTGTGGGAGGAATTTTTTGTGTGTCTTTAGGGCGTTGTTAGCAGGTAACATTTGTATTTTTTTCCTGTTAAAGTTCTATTTATGCCTCCATATTAAAGGATTCCGAGTCTCGTGCTTTCTGCCACTGCAATTGTATTGAACAGAATTATTTCCGGACACTGTGTAAAATCGCTGCAGCCCGAGCGCCATAATAGCCGTATACGAATTTTGCTCTATAACACTGATCCGGCAAACAGCTGATAGACGGGCTTTGATGACAACATGACTGAGCACTTTACATTGTCACGTTCCATAAGCGTCGTAATGTGTTTTCATTTGGTTGCCTGTATGGAACTACAAGAATAACAATTATGACCAACCGGGCGATAGTTTGCATGACTTTCGCAGGTGCTCGATTCCCGTATTCTCGTAATATTCTATAAATGCGATGTCGGCGGATGCCATGTTCAGGGCATTGGTTATTAGCTGGAGGAGCGCATCTCGAAGACGAGACAGTTGGGAAAGTCATAAAGACAACTGGTGTTGCTAGGAAACCACATCTTAGGCCAATTTAGCTGGGTTTTATTTTCTCTTCTTTCCTTCTCGCTCTGAAGAAACATGGTCTGCTTTGATGTGGAAACAAATGAACAGCCGTATAAGCATTAACATGTGTCCAGCAACTCATCATGGGCACTTTTGGTCCGAGAGTGTTGGGCGCTAGAGGTCAAACCAGCACTCACGGCGGAGAAAAGATAAAATAACACTGTTGACTGTGTGGCTTTAAGAATTGCAGATTTCTTTCACCTCTCGGGTATTAGGAAGTCAAAATTTTGATTGCCAAAAATCTACAGAATAAATGTTATCAACAGCTGAAGAGCGAAGGTAAACCAGCTCTAGCCAAATAAATCAGAGAGTAGGAAATAATTCCTCTATCAGCACTTCCCCACATATGGATACAGGGGTAATAGGTCTTTTGTATCAAAGAAATTATTTATTGATTAACCAATGACGCGTTTCGGGTACAACCCTTCATCAGGGGGTGACAATCTGATGAAGTGTTGTACCGGAAACGCGTCATTAGTTATTCAATGTTGATACATAAGAGCTATTATCCCTGTATCCATACAAGGGGCAGCACCTATAAAGGGAATCTTTCCTACTCTCTGATTGTCTTTATGCGGATCGGTTCCTATCGACTCCCGCTACCTTATGGCACTCTAATGGATGGTGTGATGTGCATATTGTATATATGCTCCAGGTGAGCAGTATATTGTAATCAATCAGAATCTTTATTTGTGTCTCATTTAACGTACTAGGCGCCCTGCTGGTAGTTTTTGTCTTATTTTTTTTATTAGCACTAGCCAAGTAACATCCGCTTTATATGCTTTTGCAGTAGACCTCTGAAAACTTGTTCAATTTGAGTTAACAGGTGGGAATGTAAATGTGCTTAGTTTCTCAAATAGGCCAGATGTCTTCACCACATATGTAAATTTATACATGTGTATGAATGCCTTCTGTGGGAACCTTAGTGGGAAAAGATTTGCTCCTTACAATCTGGAGAACAACCCTGGTTAAATGAGGGCTCCAAGGCTTCCAGCTAATGCTAATTCTAGTTCTCCAAGGGAATACAGGGATTGCAAGTGCATTGTTACAAGTCTGACAAATCTCAGGTCTGTCCAAAGGGAGTAATGGAGTAAGTTTCCCATTGCTTCGTACATGTATACTGTACGTGATCCTATAATTTTCTTTGTTCCATTTTTGGTAGAAAAATGGCTAAAACTTTGTAATGTTAAGAAAGTACTGAAAGATATGTACATACAGGGAGGGAATTTTGAAAACAATTATGTGAGGTTTTGGGAAAAATCTTTGACTTTTTGATGAGTTTACATAAAAAGGTGGGCAAAGTGCAACATATGGCAATCATATCGATATACTTTTAGTTACACCATTAAACTGACCAGTACTTCAGTACTTAGTTTCAATAGTGCCCAACCATAGGACATCACAGAAACTAATAAGAGGAGCAGGGACTCCTGACATTTTTACAGGAGTCCCTTTTCCTCTACAGTCAGCAGCAATGTGCTATGCATCACTATGTACTGTATTGGCCTTGTCTCCTCTGCCCCTGCTCCAGCGAGTACAGGAACGCATCCAAATTGGTGAACCAATCCGAAATTAATCTCACAGCCGATACGAGAAAAACCTCCTGGGATAAATTTCAAGAGGTTCATTTATATGTAGCACCACTAGAACAAACATGTGACAAATAATAAATCACTGTTGCTGTGGGTAACTGCATCATCTAAATTGGCCCATAATACAAAAAAGGGTACCTTCCATATGAACCCTGTCCTGGCAGATGAGGTAGCCGTCAGATACTGCATCCATATAAAGAATTAGTTGAGATGCATGTGTGCACTGGTGTTACCTTGACTCCCATATAAGTGCAAGAAAGAGAGACACCAACTTCTCAAACCATTCTTCATCCTTACATAGTGGCCTTCAGCAGCACTTTATTTTTTGGGGGCGGGGGGGCAATTCTGTAGAGACTATGGGAGCAGGTCTCAGAGGTGGCACCTGCATCTATTAGACATTCATGCCATAACTGTTACGCCTAGCGCTCCGGGTCCCCGCTCCTCCCCGGAGCGCTCACGGCGTCTCTCTCCCCGCAGCGCCCCGGTCAGTCCCGCTGACCGGGAGCGCTGCACTGTCATGGCCGTCGGGGATGCGATTCGCACAGCGGGACGCGCCCGCTCGCGAGTCGCATCCCAGGTCACTTACCCGTCCCGGTCCCCTGCTGTCATCTGCTGGCGCGCGCGGCTCCGCTCTCTAGGGCGCGCGCGCGCCAGCTCTCTGCGACTTAAAGGGCCAGCGCACCAATGATTGGTGCCTGGCCCAATTAGCTTAATTGGCTCCCATCTGCTCCCTGCCTTTATCTGACCTCCTCCCTATGCACTCCCTTGCCGGATCTTGTTGCCTTGTGCCAGTGAAAGCGTTTAGTGTGTCCAAAGCCTGTGTACCTGAACTTCTGCTACCCATCCTGACTACGAACCTTGCCGCCTGCCCCCGACCTTCTGCTACGTCTGACCTTGCCTCTGCCTAGTCCTTCTGTCCCACGCCTTCTCAGCAGTCAGCGAGGTAGAGCCGTTGCTAGTGGATACGACCTGGTTGCTACTGCCGCAGCAAGACCATCCCGCTTTGCGGCGGGCTCTGGTGAAAACCAGTAGCTGCTTAGAACCGGTCCACTAGCACGGTCCACGCCAATCCCTCGCTGACACAGAGGATCCACTACCTGGAAGCCGAATCGTGACAGTAGATCCGGCCATGGATCCCGCTGAGGTGCCGCTGCCAAGTCTCGCTGATCTTCCCACGGTGGTCGCTCAGCAATCGCAGCAGATTGCCCAACAAGGACAGCAGCTGTCGCAGTTGACCGCCATGTTACAGCAAATTCTGCCTCTGCTACAGCAGCAACCATCTCCTCCACCAGCTCCTGCACCTCCTCCGCAGCGAGTGGCCGCTCCTAACCTCCGCTTGTCCCTGCCGGACAAATTTGATGGGGACTCCAGACTCTGCCGTGGATTTTTGTCTCAGTGTTCCCTGCATATGGAGATGTTGTCAGACTTGTTTCCTACAGAACGGTCTAAGGTGGCGTTCGTAGTAAGCCTTCTTTCAGGAAAGGCCTTGTCTTGGGCCACACCGCTCTGGGACCGCAATGATCCTGCCACAGCCACAGTCCAGTCCTTCTTTGCTGAAGTCCGAAGTGTCTTTGAGGAACCTGCCCGAGCCTCTTCTGCTGAGACTGCCCTGCTGAACCTGGTCCAGGGTAATTCTTCCGTTGGCGAGTACGCCATACAATTCCGTACTTTTGCTTCTGAACTATCCTGGAATAATGAGGCTCTCTGCGCGACCTTTAAAAAAGGCCTATCCAGTCGCATCAAGGATGTGCTGGCCGCACGAGAGATTCCTGCCAACCTCCAAGAACTCATCCATTTGGCTACCCGCATTGACATGCGTTTTTCTGAGCGACACCAAGAGCTCCGCCAGGAAAAAGACTTAGATCTCTGGGCACCTCTCCCACAGCATCCTTTGCAGTCTATGCCTGGGCCTCCCGCCGAGGAGGCCATGCAAGTGGATCGGTCTCGCCTGACCCAGGAAGAGAGGAATCGCCGTAGAGAAGAAAATCTCTGTCTGTACTGTGCCAGTACCGAGCATTTCTTGGTGGATTGCCCTATCCGTCCTCCACGCTTGGGAAACGCACGCACGCACCCAGCTCACGTGGGTGTGGCATCTCTTGGTTCTAAGTCTTCTTCTCCACGTCTCACGGTGCCCGTGCGGATTTCTCCTACAGCCAACTCCTCCCTCTCAGCCGTGGCCTGCTTGGACTCTGGTGCCTCCGGGAATTTTATTTTGGAGTCCTTTGTTAATAAATTCAGCATCCCGGTGACCCGTCTCGCCAAACCGCTCTACATTTCCGCGGTCAACGGAGCCAGATTGGACTGCACCGTGCGTTACCGCACAGAACCCCTCCTGATGTCTATCGGACCCCACCACGAAAGGATTGAGTTCTTCATTCTCCCCAGTTGTACCTCTGAGGTCCTCCTCGGTCTGCCATGGCTCCGGCTTCATTCCCCCACCCTTGATTGGACCACCGGGGAGATAAAGAACTGGGACTCTGCCTGCCATAGGAAGTGCCTCTCCCCCCCTCCCAGTCCCGTCAGGCAAACCTCTGTGCCTCCTTATGGCCCCCGTCCTGGTGTCACACTGCCCCGTGCCAGGCTTCGCCCTCTGCCCTCCCTCCCCATTCCCACTCCTGCTGTACTGCCTGCCGTTGAGGAAACCCTCCATTCTTTCCCGGTGTCCTCATCCCAGGGGAGGCAGTTGCCGGTCAAAGAAAAGGGGAGACCTAAGGGGGGGGGTACTGTTACGCCTAGCGCTCCGGGTCCCCGCTCCTCCCCGGAGCGCTCACGGCGTCTCTCTCCCCGCAGCGCCCCGGTCAGTCCCGCTGACCGGGAGCGCTGCACTGTCATGGCCGTCGGGGATGCGATTCGCACAGCGGGACGCGCCCGCTCGCGAGTCGCATCCCAGGTCACTTACCCGTCCCGGTCCCCTGCTGTCATCTGCTGGCGCGCGCGGCTCCGCTCTCTAGGGCGCGCGCGCGCCAGCTCTCTGCGACTTAAAGGGCCAGCGCACCAATGATTGGTGCCTGGCCCAATTAGCTTAATTGGCTCCCATCTGCTCCCTGCCTTTATCTGACCTCCTCCCTATGCACTCCCTTGCCGGATCTTGTTGCCTTGTGCCAGTGAAAGCGTTTAGTGTGTCCAAAGCCTGTGTACCTGAACTTCTGCTACCCATCCTGACTACGAACCTTGCCGCCTGCCCCCGACCTTCTGCTACGTCTGACCTTGCCTCTGCCTAGTCCTTCTGTCCCACGCCTTCTCAGCAGTCAGCGAGGTAGAGCCGTTGCTAGTGGATACGACCTGGTTGCTACTGCCGCAGCAAGACCATCCCGCTTTGCGGCGGGCTCTGGTGAAAACCAGTAGCTGCTTAGAACCGGTCCACTAGCACGGTCCACGCCAATCCCTCGCTGACACAGAGGATCCACTACCTGGAAGCCGAATCGTGACAATATCCTGTAGATATCCCATAAATGTCTGAAGTGGGAATGCATTGTACTGTAACACTGCACGCACACAGCAATTAAAGTTTGTTTCCTCTGTGTCTTACATTACAGTATTTGTATCTTACATTAAAAAAACTTAAAATGTAAGTAACATATTTATAAATCGAATTATAAGTTTTCATTCTGTTATGTACATAGATTTTATTTTTATCCTGTCACAGGTGTATTTTTGTGCTTTTGTATATGAGTTAGTTTCAAGCTGCCATCCAAGAGGTATGAACTGGTAGGGCCTCCTGCTGTGTATAATTTTTTGCTTTCAAAAGGAGAAGAGAAATACGTTTCTGGGAATATAGAATGAATGT
Source organism: Hyla sarda (assembly GCF_029499605.1). NCBI lineage: Eukaryota > Metazoa > Chordata > Amphibia > Anura > Hylidae > Hyla > Hyla sarda. The sequence goes on along the minus strand of NC_079199.1, from coordinate 26,183,889 downwards.
ACAGATAATTATTTACTTATTGAAATCCTAATAAACACTTCAAAGTTGCCTTTTAAAAAATAAAAAATAAAATAAAAAGAGCCCTCAGAACTACTGACAGTTCCATACAGGGGGTGAGGGTTAAAGGATAGGGTATAAGTAGCTGATTGGGGGGGGGGGGGGGCGCAATTCATTCCTATGGGAGTGCTGAAAAGACCTGAGTACAGCTCTCAGGCATCATCGGCGCTCCCACAGGAATGAATGGAGCGCATGCCATCTACTAGTAGATGCCAAGCGCTCCTTAATGAGATCACTGGAGTCCTGTCCCGGTGATGGCGGTGGGCCCCAGCAGTTGGACCACCCACAATCAGCTACTTATCCCCTATCCTATGGTAGAGTTATTATTCGCATGAGTACTCCTTTAAATCAGTTCTGGTTATGAAACTTGCATTTGGTAGCATCCCTGGTAACTGTATTGCAAGTGCCCAAAACGTGGATCCTTCATGCAAAGTGCCAAGAGTTCTCATCATTAAGCACCCCCTTTATGCAACAGGTACAAAGGCAACTTTATGTAGAGAAAAATGGTATTGTCCAGCATCAGGTAAATCCAGTATCCAATAAAAAATACATGATAGAGTATACGATGAACACCAACGTGTTTCAGACTCAATGGTCCTTAGCCATGATTAGTGTTTAGCGGCATAGGCCATATTCGAATTCGCGAATATTCGCGAATATATGGACGAATAGTCGTCATATATTCGCGAATATTCGCGTTTTATTTTCGCATATGCAAATATTCGCACATGCGAAATTAACATATGCGGAAATTTGTATACACAACAATTCGCATATGCGAAGATTTACATATGCAACAATTCGCATATGTTAAAATTAGTGTATGGAAATATTCGCATATGCGAACATTCGCACGCCAGTCTCACACAGTAGTATTAGAGCCTTCTTTACACTACACAAGCTGGAAGCAGAGAGGGATGATCACTGTTATGTGTACTGTGAAAAAAAAATGTTATTAAAAAAAAAAAAACGAATATTCGTCATTACGAATATATAGTGCTATATTCGCGAATTCACGAATTCGCGAATATGCGATATTTGCGAATAAAATTCGCATTGCGAATATTCGCAAGCAACACTAGTCATGATGTCTGTGATGACTAAGGAAGATCATTGAGTCTGAAAAATTGTATTTTCCAGCACCAGGTGAATCCAGTATCATATAAAAAATACATAATAGGGTATACGATGAAACACTGACGTGTTTCAGACTCATTGGTCTTTAGTCATGATGTCCATGATGACTAAGGAGGACCATTGAGTCTGAAAAGCGTCTGTTGTTTCATTTTGTACTCCATCATGTGTTTATATTGGATTTGTCTGCTGGCTTGTCTCTGTACCGGAGGTTTACGAAGGGGGAGGTGAGCTATTACTATTTTGTGTTTGAACCGTATCTTTAGATATATTTTAACTCCGATCTTTTTTTTTCTATAAAGATGGTTCAAAACTGGTAAAGATAGGAGCTGCTATAGATACATTTCCATCCATATAGTGAAAGGGTATGTTCATGGGCAGGTTTGCTGCCAAAATGTCTGCCACCATTCCTTCCATCTGAATGTTCTTTGCAAAAATCCATGTGCTTACAGTCAGAACAACCCCATTCAAATGAATGGAGCAAATCTCAATGTGAATATACTCTATAGAAGTGGTCTTCCAGATGTTGCAAAACTACAACTCCCTTCCTGCCCGGACAGCCAAAGGCTGTCCGGGCATGCTGGGAGTTGTAGTTTTGCAATTTCTTGAGGTCCATAGTTTGGATACCACTGCTCTATAGCATAGGGTAGCTCCTTTGGTGTCCCCTAATTCCTTGACAGCTAGTCACTAGACATCAAAGGAGTTACCCTACACTATAGAGTAGTAGTCTCCAAACTGTGGACCTCAAGATGCTGTAAAACTACATGTCTCGAGGGCCCCATTCACCGTGAGCACCAGTGTAACAGCGCATCAGGGTTTTCATCTGCTGCCTTTTAATAACCCAATAAATTGTAGGATACCGATATCCCCATGACGAATGAAAAATGCCAGACTGGGCAAATCCACAATATCAAAAGAACAATAACCTCCAAATCACTGCATCAAATTTTGTTTCCCATATCTGCCTATTACGAAAAACCTTGTTGTCAAACACACTCGATAAGTCCCCGGGGAACCGGCTAAGTAAGGGCAACAATTGACCAGGTTCTCGTTTCCATTCAATCACCTGAGAACCATTCTGTAGAACATCATCTGTCACCACCACAAGGCTTATGTTACCTGTTGTACTTATTGTTTACCTACTTAACTATTTTCTTCCTCGAGTCAGTTCTAAATGACTTGTTGACGACAACCACAACAAGCTGTTCCATAGGGGCAGCCCCTTCTCTTGCCTATTTTTTTTTCTTTTTGCCATAGCATTCATCTGTCTTTATGTTGTTGTTTTTTTTCCCCCGTGATCTTTTTTTCGTTTCTTATGTTTCTGAGAATTTTCTCCCCTAGCCAGATGTTATCCGCTTTTGTTTCTCTGCTGCTAGCATAAACATTATAATCACATACAGACAACAGCACAGCTACAATATTTAGAAAACATTTTTCACACCTCCTTATTAAGAGAGATTATGACTCATAGCTATGCCATTGTCTCCGCCAGCCTCCCCGCAGCAGCCAGCCCCAGACCGGCGTATGAAAACACACAAGAAGCCGGATGAAAAGCTCTCGCAGACCTGAAACGGTTCCACTATTGTTTATGCTTATTAGTCTATAAAACGTTTATATCCTTTTATATCTAGAAATCCCGTGTACTACCTACACGTAGAGCTGGTCCTCGTCTTTGCGATGACTGGAAGGGCGAATGAAATGCCTTGTTTTCACATGTTGTTGAGTAGGAACAGAAGGAGTGTACAGAACAGCCAGTACGGGGGGGGGAAAAAAAACCAATAATGTTGCTAATGGCAACCGATGAGTTAATTGATTACATTTTCAAATATTTACAGTCAGCCTAACAGTAGGATTCTGGGTGATTGCCATGGATGACATTGGTTTTTATAAATGCGCTGTACAAGTAAAAAAAAAAAAAAATGTTGTAGAAATTGCTTGTTTAGATGTCTACAAAAAGAAAATGCACACACATTTTTTTTTTTTTGGGGGGGGGGGGGCTTTTTAAATAATTACTGTTGTTTTTAAATTCTTCCTGTTATGCAGTCACATCAAAGGTTTTGATCGGTCAGGGCGCTGACACCTGGACCAATCTGTACATACAGCCAGGAGAAGCATGCGGCAGCGCTCTTCACTCTCCGACTTGGGGTTTCCTCTGATTCCCTGAACGAGACAAGCTCCAGATTATAATAGAGCTAGTCTCCTTTCCCATTGTTAATGTAGGTGAGTTTAATATTGGACCCAGTTCACACTACGGAATTCCGTTTTGTGAATTTCATTCAGAAATTCGGAGGCATGAAGGTAAAATGCAGGTGGAATTTCCGTCAAAAGATTTGGATCAAATAATTCCGCCAGAACCTTGAACCTGCTCAATGTTCTGGCGGAATCTGTGCCACAGACATTACTGTCTATCAGGATAGCAATGTCCTAGCGGGCCACACTCGGAATCTCCAAGGTGTGAACCAGGTCTCAAGTCCTACAGGAACGCGTGGGAACTGAGTTCCTGCACTTTTTCCACAGCAGGAACATTGTTCCTATTAGCAGGAGTCCTGCAGGACCAACCCTTGAGTGGAAATCTTGGGTGAGTTCCCACAGTTTTTTCCCCAGGACTTGACTCCGGGTGTGACCCCAGCCACCAAGCCTTAGTGCCAACAGTTTTCTTACCAGGGGCTTTATTCACAGATCATGATCTCTGTTCCTTTAGTTTGATTTCCTGACCTGCATCAAAGAGGATCAGTCAGCTGCAATTTACGTTCCAAACTGCTGACGTTGATAAATAGAAAATGGTTTTATTCTCAAAGTGTCAAAAAGGTGTCTCCAAGCCCCTGAAGTGCTGAGGGCTACAACGCCTCCTGGCTCCCCTCCGTTCTCGGCCCCTGTTTGATTGACAGTCAGCTGGAGGCTGAGCCCTGTTTCAAATCTCAAACCTGCCCACAATTTGCATGCTCATGGCAGGAACAAGATTTAAAAACAGAGTTTGGCGTCCAGCTGACTGTCAATCATGCAGGGACAGGGATTGTAGGGACAGCGAGGAGGCATTTTAGCCCCCAGCACTTCAGGCCTCTTTGACACTTTGTACAGGAGAATTAAAGCATTTTTCTATGTTATGAACGCACAGACTGATATATGAAAGGTATCATGTGTCTCCTTGCCCTAACAGCTATCTTTCAGTGTCTGCATTTTGGGACATAATTTGTACCTGACCAATTTCTCTCTAAATTACACAGTGTCCTCTGTGTGGGTCAGAACTTAGGGGGAGATTCATTAAAATTTGTGCAGAGAAAAACTGATCAGTTGCCCATAGCAACCAATCACCTCCCTTCTTTCATTTTTGAAAAGGCCTCTGAAAGTTGAAAGAAGCGATCTGATTGGTTGCTATGGGCAACTGGTCAACTTTCCCCCCTTAGTCTCTATGTGTATTCCATTGTGCATCTTAAAGGGGTACTCCGGTGGAAAGCATTTATTTATTTATTTTTAAATCAACTGGTGCCAAAAAGATTTGTAAGTGACTTCTATTTAAAAATCTTAATCCTTCCAGTACTTCTCAGATGCTGTATGCTCTACAGGAAGTTATTTTCTTTTTGAATTTACTTTCTGTCTGACCACAGTGCTCACTGCTGACACCTCTGTCTATGTCAGGAACTGTCCAGAGCAGGAGAGGTTTGCTATGGGGATTTGCTCCTGCTCTGGACAGTTACTGACAAGGACAGAGGTGTCAGCAGAGAGCACTGTGGTCAGACTGAAAAGAAATTCAAAAAGAAAAGAACTTCCTGTGGAGCATACAGCAGCTGATAAGTACTGGAAGGATTAAGCTTTTTAAATAGAATTCATTTACAAATCTGTTTAACTTTCTGGAATCAGTTGATTAAAATTATTTTTTTTTCCACTGGAGTATCCCTTTAAAAGAATATACAATAGAGAAAAAAGATGCTGTTTGATTCAGAAGATCAAACATGATCAAGCAGAAAAACCAGAATGGAGTTAATAATTTAGAAATAACTTAATGACTGTTTATCTCCTCCTATGTTACCAATGAGGCATTTAAAATAAAAAATAAATCATTTTGGAGGGCTTCTTTGAACAAAATATGTGGACATCACAACCATAGACCAGATCTTAATCAGAGAACAATGGGGGAAATTTATCAAAACCTGTACCGAGGAAAGGTTGCTAGGTTGCCCATAGCAACCAATCAGATCGCTTCTTTCATTTTTGAAAAGGCCTCTGAAAAATGAAAGAAGTGATCTGATTGGTTGCCATGGGCAGCTCAGCAACTTTTCCTTTGGACAGGTTTTGATAAATTTCCCCAAAAAAATTTTCCACTCAGCCCTCTGTACCAGACTGGGGTTTCTAGGGCCCACTAGAAAAATGAACTCTGGGCCCTCATTAAGATATACTACCCCTTTTAGACCTTTCGTATGCAGCAAAGCATCCACAATTTACACTGGCCATAATTTTGTGCAAATAATAGCAAAATGAAGACGTATTCAGGGGCCCATTGGGAGATTCACCTGTGGGCCATTGCTAGCCTAGTATTTATTCCCCTGCTTTATTATCTGGTAAACCACATCCAATGAAGAAATCTACGTCCTCTCAACAGCTTAGTATTTTGAGTTATTCATTTCTCAATTTGTGTTACCGTATATACTTGAGTATAAGCCGAGTTTTCATGCAGAAACCGCCACCCTCGGCTTATACTCGGGTGAACTCTCTGCCTGTCAATCCCTTCTCAGTGGTCTTTAACCTGCGGACCTCCAGATGTTGCAAAACTTCAACTCCCTGCATGCCCGGACAGCCGATGGCTGTCCGGGCATGCTGGGAGTTGTAGTTTTGAAACATCTGGAGGTCCGCAGATTGAAGACCACTGCCGGGCTTTCGTCATCATCCAGATCCCCCTTTAGTTTTCTACTCACCTCCCCTCAGTGGGAAGGAAGGGTGAGCTGGTCTATGCTGCAGGGACCGTCCGGGACCGTCTGGTGGGGAGGGTTAGTCGTTCCGGGCTGTCCATTTTCAACGGGAGGCCCTCTTCTCCACTCTGGGCCGGCCCCGGCCTAGTGACGATGCCTTGACGACGACGCACAGGGACGTTCGTGTGCAGCAGATGTGCCTGCGCATGAACGTCCCTGTGCGTCGTCGTCAAGGCAACGGAGAAGAGGGCCTCCCATTGAAAATGGACAGCCCGGAACGACTAACCCTCCCCACCGGACGGTCCCTGCAGCATAGATGGCCCGGACCAGCTCACCCTTCCTTCCCACTGTGGGGAGGTGAGTAGAAAACTAAAGGGGGGTCTGGATGATGACGAAGGCCGCAGTGATCTTCAACCTGTGGACCTTAAGATGTTTCAAAACTACAACTCCCAGCATGCCCGGACAGCTGTCCGGGCATGCTAGGAGTTGTAGTTTTGCAACATCTGGAGGTCCGCAGGTTGAAGACCACTGATGAAGGGATTGACAGGTGGTGATGATGAAAGGGGGGGCGGGGATGATGATAGGGGGTGATGATGATGAGGGTCTGGATGATGACAGGGGGGGTGATGACAGGGGGATGATGACGGGGTGATGATGACGGGGGTGAAAATGACAGCGTGATGATGACGGGGGTGAAAATTACAGGGTGATGATGACGGGGTGATAATGACAGGGTGATGATGACGGGGGTCTGGATGATGACATGGGGGAGGTGATGTATTTCCCACCCTAGGCTTATAGTCGAGTCAATAACTTTGAAATTAGGGGCCTCAGCTTATATTCGGGTCGGCTTATACTCGGTATTTATATACAGTATTTATTTATTTTTTTATTTTAGCATTTAAAAGGAATTTCTCTCCAAACTGCGACAAAATGTTTTCCCATTTTACACTTTCAACGTAATCTTGGTAAAAAGTTCTTTCATTGCCAAAGAAAAAAAATCGAATGCAGTGCAACTGAAATGGGACCACGTTGTATAATGTCTAATGTTTTCTCCTGGAACCCACATTGCCTGCACAGTAAAAATACATTTTCAGGGAAAACAAAGATACAATTTGATTGGTTTTGTTGAAGGAAGCGTGATATCAGGGATGATCATTTATACGAGGCTTTTTTTTTTTTTTTCTATCATCCACTTTTTCTTCAGTCAAAACAATAAAGCTGAGTATTTTCCATTCTCTTGGGAGGTTTATATAGAATTTATATCAGCAATGACTAGGGTAGGGAGAACAAAAGTAGGGGGGGGGGGGGGAATTACGGATTTCCGAGGATGCAAAGCACCTCATTGGCGAGTCTTCCTATGCGTCTGCTGACAGCTGATGACTAGATTACACAAAAGACCAGTAACTTGGGCTATTAGCACCAGGCAATCATGGCCCCATTATTCTAATTACACGGGTATTTGCATACAATCACGTTATGTATTTCACATCCCTGTTGGAGAAATCCTTTACTTACTGGGGTTTCTGTCTATGGTAATGTGCAAATATTTATACTGCTTTTTCACATGTTCCCAAAGAACATGCACATTTGTATTGGCACAGACCCTTGTAGCATATCTATTCCTAGAAAATGAACTCAATCACATGGCTAACACGAAATTCTTCAATACATCCTTCACAAACACGCTTTTGTTTTTTATTTCTTTGTTTTGTTTTTGCCTTTTTGGCCCCTAAAACATAATTGTTTTTTTAGGGTGCTGTAATACCTTTTATCTGTAGCATTATTTCCATTACAAATAATTTGTAATTTGTTTTACCCAAAGAGGTTTTACAGAAAGAAAGAAAAAAAGTGCTGGAAAGATGCCATGATGATTTTTGGCTTTTAGTTTTCGGAGAAAAAAAAAATCTCACTAAGTTAATAGTGAAATATAAAAAAAAAAACACCAAACCCAGGATGCTTTTTTTGTTCATGGCATTTTTCTCCCTCCAGTGGTGTTGTCCAGATCAGTAGCCGTTATTCCTATACGCAGCTGTGGTGAGCCATGGGGTGTGATGTGAGGTGTAGGGGCAGCTGGTGTTGCCCAGGGGTAGATGGTATTAACCCCTTCGTGTTCATGACGCCAGGGCGTGGTTTGCCTATGTATCCACCCGAAGGTAGCAACGCTAGTCCTAGGTTAGGCAGGGCAAATAATAGTCAAAGGCCAGATTAAGGGTAACGGCAGTTTTTACTGAGTTAAAGAAGATTGCGGGAGGCACTCACCATACTTCAATAATGAGCAAACTTTATTCTTCATCCGTGCAATAAGGTAAGCATGGACAGGTGCAGACACTGGAAACCGGGCTTCACAACTACAACCGTTTCACTCCGCCGTGGAGTTTCATCAGGTTGTGTTGTGTCTTTTACTGAGGTAGACAGATGGTACAGTCTTTACAGCTCAGCCAGGATCCCAGAGAGGTGACCAGTAACACAGGGGACCTCTCAGCTTGCTGGGACTTTCAGTGACTTGACAGATTTTAGCGCAGCCACACTGACTATAACTGACTTGACTTGACTGAAGATAGTGACAGCAAACAAAGATGACTTGACTTACTGACTTGTAGCTGCAATTTAGGCTTGAGGCCTCCAGATGTGTTGGACACTAGTTCTGAGACATCTGGACTGGACTTGACCTCAGGATCTAAGAGAGGTGTAAGAGAGAGATTGTAGTACCTCCCCCTCTTATAAAGGGGGCTGAGCAAAACGCCTGTAGGCTAGTTGCAGGTCATCTGGTCACCTGGTATTCTCTGGGTAACAAAACATATGACTTAAACATGTGACAACCATTATTAGGTGACTAACAATCATGTGACCATATCAAAGCTCCTTTACACTAAATACACAACCTATACACAATATGGGGGAACACTGTAGGAGAGCCCTGAGGACATACAGGGACTCAAAAAGACAGGACTGTAGGAACATATCCCATACTGGGACATCACAAACCCCCCTACTTAAGCAAAGTCACCCTTGACGTCCGTCCTCGAAGGCTTTGAGGAGCGAAACGGCCATTTCCAGGTTGTTGTTGAAAAAACTGATAATACAAGAGAGTCTCTGCATCAATTTCCATACATGCACTGATAAATTGTATAACTGAATAACCATGGATTACTGGAGAATAAGAATTATGTATAGCAATGACAATATACCTATGACTATAGTATAAACATGACTTATGGACTATGACTATGCATATTATGACATCTGACTATGCATATTATGACATTTGACTATGCATAATATGACATTTGACTATGCATATAACATTTTCTACATATGACATGACACTTGCGGATTGGGTTGCTGGAGGCTTTCTGCCCAATGCCTTTACTACTGGGGTCCCTTAGCATTACACACTTCTCGCCAGAACACTAGATATATTTAGACATTTGATAGATAACATTTGACACTTGTTACCTTTGACTTTTTAGGTTACATGCTTTGTGGGAACAGGAATACCTTCTGGACAGCAAAGTATCCTGAGCATGTGGACACAAGAAAAATCCCATTAGACATTTTAGACATAGGAGACATTGGTATGGACTGTGTAGTTGTGAGTGTTACAGCCCTAATGTTCATGAGACATGTGTACATGACTTTATGTGTACTATGTATGAACTATGTGTAGTACACGACTTTACTCTTTATTTAGCTTTGACTCTACATGATGCTAGTCCTTCTATCTTGTGGGTAGATGACCCTGGGTAGACCATTGGGATTTACGCAGCACCACCTCTTGCGACTTAGGAACACTTCCCTCTTCGGGAGCTCTTGGCACGACTGGAGCGATAGAGGCCTCTTGAAGATCCATTTCCAGAGTTGAAGCTGGTTCTTGACTATCTGGACTCGGGCTGGCTAGCAGAGATACTGGAGATCCGGAAACCGGAGTGTAGACCGGTGCCAATGGTGACAGGACTTGAGCTGGTGAGGTGACTAGAGTTGTTTGCACTGGCCCCTGAGATGGCATGATACCAAAGATTGCAGGTTGGCTGGGAGAGAACATGGGGACATCCAGGGATGGGTGGATCCCCTATTCAGGCACATACTCTCGTGTAGGTCTGACAGCTGGTGGAGAAGGTACAGGAGGTTCAGGCAGGTCTTCCTTGCAACACCACTTTACGACTCGGCTTGTACCCAGGTTTCTGTATTGCGTACACATCTGAGTCTGGGTAGGGTACAGCCATCACCATGTAGAGCTCCGTCTCCCAGATGAAGTCCAGTTTGTGGACTCCTCGGGAATTTCCGCAGCCAGTCCTTGTTGCCTAACTGGAGGGTTTTGGCGGAGGCATGACGGTTGTAGTCTTGCTGTTGCCTTTGCAATCTTTTGTTGACAATCTCTCTGGCTTCCTGGATCCTTCTTTGGTGATCAGAGACCTACTCCATAGAAGCTTGCGGAGAGTTGTTGAAGGGAGCTTGGAGTCCAAATGTCCGGTCTTTTGGCAGCTGCCCTTGTCAACCCATCATCAAGTTGATCGGGGTATATCCAGTAAAACAGTGGACTGTGTTATTATAAATTTCCAGCAATTCGGGCAACAACCATGGTCATTCTTTGTGCCTTGACACAGACGCTGCTCGCAGCATGTGGATAAAAACTTGATTGATACGCTCACAGAGCCCGTTCCCTTGAGGGTGGTAAGCAGTAGTCCGGAGTTTCTTGCAGGTGTTGAACTGACACAGCTCCTGAAAGAGTTGGGCCTCGAAGGCCGTTCCTCAGTCTGTTAGGACAAACTCTGGACACCCAAGGATTTGCACCCAATGAGAGTAGAACATCTGGGTCGTGGTTTTGGCTGTGAGGTCTTTAACTGGCACTACGACAACCCACTTGGAGCAGTGATCCACCATGGTGAGAGCATAAGTGTACTCGGACCTGGTAGGATACAACTTGACATGATCTAGCATGACCAACTGGTCAGGCCTTTCACTCTGGATGGAGTGGAGGGGTGCTCTGGCATCTTTGCGCCCGTTCTTTGTGACGTTGCAGATGGCACACTCACTGCACCAATTCTCAATGTTGCTCCGCATCCCAATCCAGTAGAACCTTCGTCTGACAGTAGCTTCGGTTTTGTGGATTCCAAAGTGTCCCGACTGATCAAGATATGTATTGAGGACCATTTCCGCATCTCTTGGGGGAACCAGATTTTGATAAGTCGATCACCAGAAACCGGATCCAAAGAGTTTCGGTACAACAGTCCCCTGTGCACGAACAGTTGCTTCCTCTGTCACCACAGACGTTTCAACTCGTAGCCCCACTGGGCCTGGCATAGACGGGTTGGTACCTTTTTCATCAGATGGTAGTCCAACAGATCCCCCATGATTTAATTTTTGTCTTGTAGAGTCTCCCACGTGTATAGGTCTTCCTGGACCTTCACGGACCTGGGATCACCCTCTTCAAGGGTGGTCACAGTATTCTGACTCATGAACCTCTGGAAAAACTGGGGCATCTCCTCATCTTCCCACTCGTCCTTGACAGGTGGTTCTTTACAGGGGACATTCGAGACAGTACATCGGTGTTGAAATTTGACTTGCAGCTTCTGTCCTTGGCAAAATTGTAGTTGGCCAATCTTGAGGCCCAACGCTGCTTGATGGCACCCAGTTTGGGAGTATTCAGATGGGACAAAGGGTTATTATCCATGTAGACAGTGAATGGCGTGGCAGCCAAGTAGTCTTTAAACATTTCAGTTACAGCCCATACGAGGGCAAGGAGTTCTGGCTTGAAGGAGCTGTAGTTGGCATTGTTCTTCTCTGCTCCTCGCAGATTACGACTGGTATAGGCTATCACTCGCTCTTGCCCTTCTTGAACTTGGGACAGGAGAGCTCCCAGACCTTTAAAGCTGGCATTAATATACAACTGGAACGGCTGTCTGTAGTCTGGATACGCCAGAATGGGTGGTTCTGTCAACAGGTGTTTAAGAGCTCAGAACACTGTTTCTTGCTCTTCGGCCCACTCAACAGGTTCTACTGTAGTTCTCCTTCGCCTTACCCCTGAGGAGAGCCATGAGGGGTTCTGCAATCTGAGTGAAGTGGGAAATGAAGCAGCGGTAGTAGCTGGCAAATGCTGTCTTTCACAGTGCGCGTGGTAGGTCAGTTCTTGACAATCTCTACCTTCTAAGGATTAGGCTGGACTCCCTCGGCGCTGACAATATGACCTTGGTAGTGTACCTGAGATTTAAGCAGATGACCCTTTGACGGCTTAATCTTTAGCCCATGTTTGATCAAGACTTGGAAGATTGACAGGTGACTAAGGTGCTCCTGGTAGGAATTAGTAGCTGTAGCTGTCCTGTGAGCAACTGCACCTGTTGATTAGGAGGGAGAGAATAAAAGACAAACAAACTCTGGATCCTCTCCTTGAATTCCCTCAGGGTGAAGGGGGTCTCCATTGTAGGTAGGGAGGACAGGGTTCCCCATGAATATTGGTGCTGACATCTTGTAGACTTTTTGAGTACACCGTCCCTTTAAGATGAATTGAGTGCGCTGTCGCTTTAAGAGGAATTGAGTGTGCTGTCGCTTTAAGAGGAATTGAGTGCGCTGTCACTTTAAGAGGAATTGAGTGCGCTGTCCCTTTAAGATGCTTGATAAGTTGCTGCAGCAGCTTAGTCTTGACTGATGGGAACACTTTGGGTGGCGCTCCCCCCCGATGTGGTAAGTAACCGGGGACACTGCTAGGCACTAGAGGGTTAATGCCGGGAGCCACCGGCACCAGAGACTTACTTGTAATGATTGTTAGTGTATGCAGAGTCTGCGCTGCAGCGGATGCTTGACTGGGGACAATGGAGCTGGACGCAGCCGCCAGAACCTCCAATATGGCTGTGCCTGGGGAGCTTCCTGTTTTGCTCCGGTCGGTAAAGTCTTCCCCTGTGCAACACAGGGCAGACATTTAGTTCCTCCCTGCAACACTGAAGAGGCGTCGCTGTTGGGAACTGACTGGGCGGAGCTGCAACCGCTCCCGCGCACGGGAAACATTAGACTACATTTAACCCTTTCAGGTACTGACTTTGCACACTCCGCAATGTCAATTAACAGTCTTTCCTTCGCCTCCCCCACTATTTTACCAGCGCCTGCCAGTAAAACTTTGCAGTAACAAAAGTCCCGTACACTTTTCTGGCGCAAACTTTTTCACATCAGCATGCGATTTTTCTTGGACACAGTTCAGACTAGGGGGGAGGACTTGTGGCTTTGTGGCATATGGCACACACCTGAATCCTGTTTGTGATGGCAAAAGATTGTGGTGAGCCACTGGGTGTGATGTGAGGTGAAGGGGCAGATGGTGTTGCCCAGGGGTAGGTGGTAATAACCCCTACGTGTTTGTGACGCCAGGGCGTGGTTTGCAATGTAACCACCCGAAGGTAGCACCGCTAGTCCTAGGTTAGGCAATGCAAATAATAGTCCAAGGCCAGGTTAAGGTTAACGGTAGCTTTTACTGAGGTAGACAGATGGTACAGTCTTTACAGCTCGGCCAGGATCCCAGAGAGGTGACCAGTAACACAGGGGACCTCGCAGCTTGTTGGGACTTGCAGTGACTTGACAGACTTTAGCGCAGCCACACTGACTATAACTGACTTGACTGAAGATAGTGACAGAAGATAAAGATGACTTGACTTATTGACTTGTTGCTGCAATTTAGGCTTGAGGCCTCCAGACGTGCTGAACACCAACTCTGAGTAGTCTGGACTGGACTTGACCTCAGGATCTAAGAGAGGTGTAAGAGAGAGATTGTAGTACCTCCCATAGACTTCTATTTATTAAAAATGCATAGAAAAAGTTGCATATGTACATTTTTTTTACCATCACATTTTTTTTTATAGAAACCCATCACATTATTTGTAATGAAAAAAAAAAAGCTGGGGAAAAATAAAACATGGCCCGATCCAGAGGACAGAAACTATCTGGTTTGCCCATAACAACAAATCACTGCTCAGCTTTCATTTTATCAGAGCAATCTGAAAATAAAAAGCTGAGCAGTGATTGGTTTCTTTGAGCAAATCAGAAAGATCCTCGACATATTGGGAACCTGTCACCAGAATTTTACTGCCTTACCTTAATAAATTCCCCGTTTGTCACTAAGGCCTACTGAGTGCGTGTTTACCCAGTCGTCCGTGATATTTATAAGTTTCCGCGCCCACCTGTAAATGATTGGCAGCGTGTTGCCATTACTGTGCAGAGATGTCAATGACAGATGGATGTGCAGGCCGGATCGGCAGCTCATGAACATTGTGGACTACTGAGCGTGTGTAGTCCATATTAAAAAACAAAACAAAAAAAACATGGAATTTATTACAATTATGACAACTATGAAGAAAACGAATTTCAGGTAGGGCGGTATAAATCTAGTGAAAGATTATTTTAACCATGACCCCTTTTAGGTCAAAAACAAAAAATGACCTGCATGGCAACAAGTCCCAAAACATTTCGGCTATTGCTTGATAAATGGGTCTGATAAGTCAAAAGGAGAAATTTATAAAAAGCAGTGTAGATGAAGAGTGGAGCAGTTGCCCATAGCAACCAATCAGATTGTTTCTTTCATGTTTCACAGACCTTTTTAAAAATGAAAGAAGCAATCTGATTGGTTGCTATGGGCAACACTGGTTCTGATAAATCTCCCCTAAAGACTTTAGCAAAATGCAGCAGACAACCTACTCAAATTGCTTGATGAATTTCTTCCTCCCTATGGGCCTCATTTATGAGAACTGTCTGTATTGTCCATAGTAACCAATCAGAGTTCAGCTTTCATTTTATCAGGGCTGAGCTGTGACTGGTTGTTATAGGCAACAGTTTTGATTAATCTGTCATGGTGTATTATTGTCACATATTTTAGAAAATATATATACTATTAAAATATATACAATATATACTATTTAGGAATATAATAGGCCATATTTATCAATCTGTCCAAGTCAAACACTGTCTGGGTTTCCCATAACAACCAATCAGAGCTCAGCTTTCACATCCAGCACTTAAGATATCCAGCACTTAAGATATGAAAGCTGAGCTGTGACTGGTTGCTATGGGCAACAAAAACTGGTTTTCTTATAGACCGTTTTGATGAATCTGACATGAATCTGATTTATACATATTTGTGAAACTTATTTAATACTATAATATTTATCAATCTGTCCCAAGAAATAACTGTCTGGTGTTCCCATAACAACCAATCACAACTCAGCTTTCATTGTCCTCAAACTTGCTAAAATGTAAAAGCTGCGTGTGATTGGTTGTTATGGGCAAAACCAGACAGTTTTGGCCTCAAACAGGTACATGGGCCAATGTATCACACGCGTTCTGTCTTCATAAAACTTAAAAGAGCCTAACAAAACAACCAATGGTAGCAGTCATGTGATTCAACATATGACTGACCCAGGGGTCAAGTCCTGGAGAAAAAATGTGGGAACTCACCCAAAGTTTCCACTTAAAGGGGTACTAGACATCTTATACCCTATCCAAAGGATAGCGGATAAGATGTCTGATCCCTGGGGTCCTGACGCTGGGGACCTCCACATTCTTCCTGCTGCACCCGGCATTTGTTTAGAGCATTGGGTGCAGCGCCGGAGGCTCGTGATGTCACAGTCATGGCCCCTCGATGCAAGTCTACAGGAGGGGGCGTGACGGCCGTCACGCCCCCTCCCATAGACTTGCATTGAGGGGGCATTACTGTGATGTCACGAGCCTCTGCCCCGCATCACCAGTCATCTGTCACGGAGCAAAGCTCACTCCGTGCGCTGGATGTCTGGGGTGTCACAGCCGAGATCGCGGGGGTCCCCAGCAGCTGAACCCCCACGATCTGAAATCTTATCCCCTATACTTTGGATAGGGGATAAGATGTCTAGGGGTGGAGTATCTGTCACGATTCGGCTGGCAGGAGGTGGATCCTCTGTGCCAGAGAGGGGTTGGCGTGGACCGTGCTAGTGGACCGGTTCTAAGCTGCTACTGGTTTTCACCAGAGCCCGCCGCAAAGCGGGATGGTCTTGCAGCGGCGGTAGCAACCAGGTCGTATCCACTAGCAACGGCTCAACCTCTCTGACTGCTGAAGATAGGCGCGGTACAAGGGAGTAGGCAAGAGCAAGGTCGGACGTAGCAGAAGGTCGGGGCAGGCAGCAAGGATCGTAGTCAGGGGCAACGGCAGGAGGTCTGGAACACAGGCTAGGAACACACTGGGAAACGCTTTCACTGGCACGATGGCAACAAGATCCGGCAAGGAAGGGAAGGGGAAGTGAGGTTAAATAGGGAAGTGCACAGGTGAATGAACTAATTAAGCCAACTGCGCCAATCAGCGGCGCAGTGGCCCTTTAAATCGTAGAGACCCGGCGCGCGCGCCCTAAGGAGCGGGGCCGCGCGCGCCGGGACAGGACCGACGGAGAGCGAGTCAGGTACGGGAGCCGGGGTGCGCATCGCGAATCGCATCCCGGCTGGGAGAGGTATCGCAGCGCACCCGGTCAGCAGGTCTGACCGGGGCGCTGCGATTGCGAGGATGTTGCGAGCGCTCCGGGGAGGAGCGGGGACCCGGAGCGCTCGGCGTAACAGTATCCCTTTAAGGGCTGGTCCTGCAGGACTCCTGCTAATGGGAACTGCGTTCCTGCCAAGGAAAAAGTGCAGGAACTCCATTCCCATGAGTTCCTGTAGGACTTGAGCCTTGGACTGACCATAATCTTGTATGACGTAAGTAAAGTACTAATGCCTATTCATGTGACTGTACCAATAGTCATGTGATTGGGATGCCAGAAGACAGGCTTACATGGTGCCTAAAAGCAGCCGCTCTCCTGCTCTTAAATACATTAAGCATAAAGTTCTATGGCGATCTAAGTCCTGCTCTTTGGAACCACGGGAGGTCGGAGTATTGAGGGCATAATACAAATGCTAATATGTAGCTGCATTATGTCGGTGTGAAAGCAGCCTCAATATGTGACTCTTAAATCTCAATCCCATACATGCCACTGCTGCCGCCAGCACACAAAGAACACCGCACTTCTTCAATTCTTATATTAAAAATAGTTCTGCTTCATTTCACACTGAAAAACTGCATGAAATGTGATGTTAAAATGAGAGGTCTCTTATATGGAGCTGTAAGGGTATATAGCTGTCAATGGAGAGGGGTGCGAAAACCATATGTTACTCGCAACATTAGTACAATTTTCTATTTGCTTCAGTTTACTTGTCATTAACACCTCTGCACCCAGGACTCATTTCTGTAACATTGTGGACAGATGTCTCCGTCTGATTCCATTATTGTTAACAATAAGGCCAATAGCATCTACAGATAGAAGGCATTTGGTAAAAAAAGAGAAATAATGGGTGGAAAATATCTGCAAAAAAAGGATGTTTGTGCTATATTGCACATTTCTATGTTGATTGTATATATTACAAATTTCCATGTTTGTTGTGTGTATTGAAGAGTTCTATGTATGTATTGTAGATTTCTGTATTTGTTGTGTGATTTGTAGATTTCTATGTTGGTTTTATACATTGCACATTTCTATGTTTTTATCTTTTGCAATTTCCATGTTGATTGTATATATTACAGATTTATATGTTTCTTGTATATATTGCAGATTTATATGCTTCTTGTATATACTGCGTATTTCTATGTTGGTTGTATGCGCTTATATAAATTGCAGATTTGCATGTTTGTTTTATGTATTGTAGATTTCTCTGTTGGTTGTATGTTTGTTGTATATAGTGCACATTTTAATGTTTGTTGTATGTATTGCATATTTCTATTTTGGTTGTATCTTTGATATGCATATTGTACATTTCTATATTTGTTGTATAAATTACACAATTCTTTGTATATATATTGCACATTTCTACTTTGGTTGTATTTATTACCCATTTCTATGATTGTACATGTTGCAGATTTCTACATTTGTTATATGCATTGCAGCTTTTTATGTTGTTTGTAGATTTCTATGTTTGTTTTATGTATTGCAGATTTCTATGTTTGTTGTATATAATGCATATTTTTTATGTTTGTTGTATTTTTGTTGTATATATTGCATATTTTATGTTTGTTGTTTTTTTTTTGTTGCATGTATTGAAGATTTCTACATTTGTTGTATGCATTGCAGCTTTTTATGTTGTTTGTAGATTTCTTTGTTTGTTTTATGTATTGCAGATTTCTATGTTTGTTGTATATAATGCATATTTTTTATGTTGTATATATTGCATTTTTTATGTTTGTTGTTTTTTTTTGTTGCATGTATTGAAGATTTCTACATTTGTTGCCTGCATTGCAGCTTTTTATGTTGTTTGTAGATTTCTTTGTTTGTCTTATGTATTGCAGATTTCTATGTTTGTTGTATATAATGCATATTTTTTATGTTTGTTGTATTTTTGTTGTATATATTGTATATATTGGAGATTTCTATGTGTGCTGCGTGTGCTGCATGTTTGTTGTATATATTGGAGATTTCTGTGTTGGTTGTATGTTTGTTTTACATATTGCAGATTTAATTTTTAATAGTTTAATAGTTTGTTGTAGGCATTGCAAAACATTATTTATTTACAAGTGCCCCCCTAAGATTCCTCCAATGCTGGTGATTTCTATATACAGCACTGTGGAATATGTTAGTGCTATAGCATTACATTAATAAACAATCAACATATGATCCACATCTATGAATACCTACATACTAAAAGCCCACATCTAAATACATGATAATATTGGGCCTTGTCGGTAGACCCCACCGCCACCACCACCGGCGGATAAGCCCTGTTCTGTAGGTGCACACTTGTCTTGTTAGACAGCTGTGATTGATGAGTCAGTGACTACAAGAAAATTGCTTCCCATGAATTATTCAGCAAGTCTTCTCTTTGTCGTTCCACAGGCTGATAGGACGCGTGGCAAGCTAAGCACAATTCACTTGCAGATCAGGAACAAGCAGGTATTAAAAATAGCTTTGTGACAACATTGCCTCTCCGGATCATGTTTGGACTTTCTGCTGCCTGTGTTGAAAATGTGGGGGGGATAAAAAAAACTCCCCTAAATCAAGGGTGGAGGGGGGGGGGGTTGTTTAGAAGGCAGATGTTGCACTGATAAAGCAATGTCATCATCTCCACTGTGAAACAATATCCAGAGCTGTGTATAATATATTCTAAAGGATGCGGCAGGGCCTGTAACATATCTGGCAGGATACACATGCTTCTTGAGCTGTGACTATTAGAGATGAGCGAACTTACAGTAAATTCGATTCGTCACGAACTTCTCGGCTCGGCAGTTGATATCTTTTCCTGCGTAAATTAGTTCAGCCTTCAGGTGCTCCCGTGGGCTGGAAAAGGTGGATACATTCCTAGGAAAGAGTCTCCTGGGACTGTATCCACCTTTTCCAGCCCACGGGAGCACCTGAAAGCTGAACTAATTTATGCAGGAAAAGTGCCGAGCCGAAAAGTTCGTGACGAATCGAATTTACTGTAAGTTCGCTCATCTCTAGTGACTATTGCAGAGGGGCTTGACTAACTAGAGACTGATATTTCCTTTACTTGCTGAGAAACCGGCTTTAAAGGGGTACTCCACTGGACAGCGTTCGGAACGAAATGTTCCCAATGCTGTGCGCGGGCTGCGGAGGTTGGCCCCACCCCTCAATGCAAGTCTTTGGGGTCAATGCAAGTCCGCCAGCGAGCGGAGCTCCGTAAGCAGGGCAGCGGAGTACCCCTTTAAGAACTAAAAACTCTGTGTACACAATAAACATCTCCAGACCCTATAATACGTATGGGGGAGGTTTGTAAGCATGCTCTGTGATCTGTGCAGAGGTCATTCGATAGGGAACAGGGAGGCTGAGCTGCTATTGTGTTATCTATCTACTGATGTCACCTTTTACTGTAATGATCGCTTTCCAGCAGCGTTCTCCTTATTATCACAGCCAGAACAGGAAGTTGCAGCTTACGATTAGGCCTAGGGGATTTCTTCTGTCATATCTGACTGCAGGATATGGCTAGAGATAAACTGAGCTCCAAAATTTGTCAAATTTAGAGCAGGATTTCTGAGTAAAAAGAAAATAAAATCAAGACAGGACTCCAAGGAGAGTCAGTAAGAGTCCTGCTGACCCCACCCACACAGTGACTGACAGTTCTGTACACAGCCTTATACAGGGAGAGCTGTCAATTAGAGATGAGCGAACTTACAGTAAATTTGATTCGTCACAAACTTCTCGGCTCGGCAGTTGATGACTTTTCCTGCATAAATTAGTTCAGCTTTCAGGTGCTCCGGTGGGCTGGAAAAGGTGGATACAGTCCTAGGAGACTCTTTCCTAGGAATGTATCCACCTTTTCCAGCCCACCGGACCACCTGAAGGCTGAACTAATTTCCGCAGGATATGTCATCAACTGCTGAGCCGAGAAGTTCGTGACGAATCGAATTTACTGTAAGTTCGCTCATCTCTACTGTCAATCACTAGGTGTGTCCAAAGTGCAACTGATGCAGCCAGACACTGCTGTTTTACCCTATTTTGGTGCAGTTTCCACATCCATTGTTATTGGCCACAAGGGGGGAGATTTACCAAAACATGTCTAGAGGAAAAGTTGCTTAGTTGCCCATAGCAACCAATCAGATCACTTCTTTCATGTCTATTCCTCTGTTCCATTCTGCGACTAGTAGTAGTACCTAAAAAATAAAGATAAAAAAAGTAAAAATCACATACACTACATTAAACACATAATTAAAATACATTACTAATAAAAAGTTTCACCAAATTAATTATAAAATTCTTATTTTTTTTACAAATAAATGGCCCTTTTATACAATTTAATATTGTCGGCTACATTTTTAGGTCCCTGTCCATCCTTTTTTTTTTTTGGTACCCAGCAAAATTCTAAAAAAAACGCTAAAAGGGACCAAAAATACAATCTCCACACAAAGGCAAAAATTCCAGAAAAACCGCAAGAAAAAAACGCCAAATGCAGGAAAATGCCATCGTGTTTTTTCTGGTGTTTTTTTTTTTTTTTTTTTTTTGGGCCAGTGGAAACTTAGCCTTACAGTGCACCATACTTTATGCATGGGGACCATTTTCTAGTAGGTAGGCTTCTCAAAGAGGTTTCACTGTTTTTTATGAAATAAACAAGCTGGAGGACTATGCTCTAAGTTTTAAGACAGATCTTCAAGGGGGAAAAAAGGAAAAGACCAGAGGACGGCGCCTCATGTGTTGCCCGAGATATAGAAGTCCGCTAAGTGGGGATTTAGCAGATTCTATAGATTGTCCGCTCACCTTTAGCGTACACCAAACACCATTATTAAGGGTACGTGATAAATGAAAAGGATCCATTCAAGCCAGAAAGTCCTAGGAAAAGCCACTGGTTGAGTTGTAGTGAAATTGCGTGAAGGCGAAGAAAATTGCCTTTTCAGTCCTGGTGCTCGGAATCCCAACAGAATTGACAGAAAGCATAAAAGTATAGAAACAACATTTATTCTATACACCAATAGTGCAATTTGGTGTTTCTGAAATGCACCATTGGTGTATAGAACAAGAGTAAGGCTGGAATTCCACTTGAATTTTTTTGGGGGAAAAATGCCAAGAAAAATGCCAGTTCTGCTGCATGGCGCTTTTTTCTTCCAAAAAAACGCTGCGGCCAGATGTTTGCTGTAACTCAATGAAAAAAAACGCAAAATTAATTTTTCACGTGTTTTTCAGTTTGGCCTTTTTTTTAAAATCCTTTTGGCCTTTTTTTCACTCTTTTTCAGCTCCTTGGCGGCTTTGCTAAATCGCAGCATGTTGAGCCTATGGCGTTTTTTTCCTGAAATTGTGGCGTTTTTCTCCCATAGAAGTCTAGGGGAGTAAAAAACGCCAAGAAAAACGCCATGTGGGTTTAACTTTGGTGTTTTTGCTGGCGGTTTTAATTCTTTTTTGGACTTTAGTGATCCAAAAGAGTGATAGAGATACCTTTTTTTTTATAAAATTTCGTAGGGTACCATAAAAAAAAAATGATAAAAAAGATACAGTAGTGATGGAAAAAATTTAATTTAACGAAATTTATCTTTTTTTATTAATTTTTAAACAGGGATCAATTTATGTGTGCGGGCAGGGCACTAAAAATGTAGCAGACAATAATAAAAATGTGTGTGTGTTTTTCACTTACATTTTTTAGGTAGTACTACTGCTCCCAGCATGGAACACACTGTTCCATGATGGGAGTAGTAGTACTTGTACTAATTGACAGGGTTGTTGCGACCCTTCTGTATAATTTTGGATGCGGCCGCTCTTCTATGCACTGCCGTGTATATACACCGATTCATATTTCCCGCAGAGAGCTGTGATTGGCCAGATGGTTCCAGCCAATCACAACTCTCTGCGGGAAATATAAATATGTGTATCTATACGTCAGTGCAGGGGACCATAGAAGAGCGGCCGGCCGCATCTACACATTATACAGGAGGATCACAGCAGTTGTCAGGAGTGACATTGGCTGTGATCTTTCTTTAACTACAGGTACTACTACTCCCAACATAGAGCACACTCTGCTCAATGCTGGGAGCTGTAGTAGCTGCATTAATAGACAGATTGCAACAGGTGTCAGAAGTTACACTCGCTTCGACTTGTCTCTTAATGCAGGTACTACAGCTCCCATCATGGAGCAGAGT
The DNA here is from genome assembly GCF_029499605.1 of Hyla sarda. Taxonomy (NCBI): domain Eukaryota; kingdom Metazoa; phylum Chordata; class Amphibia; order Anura; family Hylidae; genus Hyla; species Hyla sarda. The sequence continues at coordinate 26,161,194 of NC_079199.1, read as the reverse complement.
GTGCTCCATGTTGGGAGTAGTAGTTCCTGCAGTTAAGGACCGATCACAGCAGGTATCACTCCTGACACCCGATGCGATCGTCCTATCTATTACAGAGATGCGGAGCAGCTTTCTCCTCCGCTCCGCATCTCTGCACTATACTCCGAGCCGGCAAGTGATATGAATAGAACATCACTCATTCATATTTCCCTCTGAGAGCGGTGATTGGCTGCAACCATCTGGCCAATCACCACTCTGGGCAGAAAATATGAATGAGTGATGTGAATTTCTATTCATATCACTGGCCGGCCGGAGTATAGTGCAGAGATGCGAGCGCTATATAGAGCCGCTCCGCATCTCTGCAATAGATAGGACGATTGCATCAGGTGTCAGGAGTGACACCCTGGACGATATGTCTATTAGTACAGGTACTACTACTACCACCATGGAACAGTCTGTTTCATGCTGGGAGTAGTAGTACTACTATAAAAAATGTAAAAAATAGAGAGAGAAAAAGTGAAACACACACACACACTTTATTAAAAATGTATTAAAATTTCTTTATAAAAAATGTAAATTAAATAAATTTTTCCCATCTCATTTATTTAAAAAAAATTTTTGCTACCCAACAAATTTTGAAAAAAAAACAAAAAAAAAACGCCAAAGGGGCCAAAAATGCTATTTCCACCCAAATACAAAAAACGCCAGAAAAAACGTCAGACGCAGGAAATTGCACTGGCGTTTTTTCACACAAAAAATGCAGGAAAAAACAAGTGGACACATAGTCTAAAAGTAATTGCTATACTTCCACACTTTCTGCCAACAGAAAAGGTCAGAAGACTTCTTTTTTTGTTCAAGTTTGAAGATTCCATCATTGTTGCCAAAGTAGGTTATACTTTATGAATTAATTTGATGGCAGGCTATGGGCACTTATTGAAAAATCAGGGGTTTTATGCCACATGTTCCTCCTAATGAAGGATGCTTAGGCAATGAAACACGTAGAAGGAGGCAATTAAATACCGTAACTGTATAGGAGTACTGCAGACTCCATAATAGATACTGTTAATGAAGGATGGTTATCCCCGATATAATACATTAATCATTTATTGTGTAGGGACGGTAAAGTTTTAACTCTTGTTTGTCATCACCAATATAATATACATATATTACAGTATATACTGAGCACAATAATAATAATTTTATTTGTATAGCACCAACAGATTCCCCAGCACTTTACATAACAATACTACACCTAACTATTCAAACAGGAGGAGTGAGGGCCCTGCTCGCGTGAACTTACAGACTATGAGGACTGGGGTTGAGACAAAAGGCAGAAAGTGCTTTATTGATACAATGTTCCTGCCATATTTCATAAATAGGAAATGTTACATAGATGAGCGTGAACCAGTCTCTAGCATATCTCCGAATGTCTAAAGATCATGAAAAGTAGAGGGGTGACTGTCAAATATGAAGCTTTTGATATCTCCAAGACTCAGAGGTCTAAAAAGGGGCAACGTCGTAGTAGTGGAAGCCAAATTACGGAATGTTATAAAAGCTAAGTTTTAGGGAAGGGTTCATAAGGGAGTCTTGTGCCCTGTGCCTTTGTGTCCTAGGTTTTTGGGAGATTTATAATTTGGGATTCCAATCTTCCCTTTGGGAATGTTCTACTTTAATATTGCAGGAAAGGCGAAAAAAGGAGGGATTCTGAAGAGCCTTACGGGATAGGAATGTTGAATGAAAATCAACGGACGCCAGCGGTAACACAGGACTGATGTTTATTCAAAGGATAGTTAAAATGATAAAGTACAACGCGTTTCGGCGCGCACTCGCGCCTTCCTCAGGTCCACAAAATTTACAGTCTGTAGTTCTGAGGTGCTTCCTGCACACAGGAAGCACATCAGGACTGCAGACTATAAACTTTGTGGACCTGAGGAAGGCGCAAGTGCGCGCCGAAACGCGTTGTACTTGATCATTTTAACTATCCTTTGAATAAACATCAATCCTGTGTTACCACTGGTATCCGTTAATATTCATTCACCATTCCTACCCAGTGGCGCTCTTCCGAACCCCTCCTTTTTTCTCCTTTCCAGCCATTTACTTTCCATACCCCTTGGGACTACGGACAATAAGGGACCAGAGCAGCAAACTGGTCACAACTTCTACTGCACACCCGCATAACCCATGAGACTAGGTGTACTTATGTCACTGTATACCCACAGAAGGTCAATACAACACCTTGCATGTTGGTAGTGGGTATTTAGAGTTTGTATCCATCTTCTTGGTTACTAAATACTATACAAGAGAGCGCTCCGCATTTTTCTCCTTTCTTCCTTTTCTCCATGAAATATTCAGGTAGCACCGTTCTAGATTTGTTTACAGACACTCTGTATGCTCCTAATGTAAATCATAAGACGCATAGTTGTGTTAATATGGAAAAGCAAATATTTCACAAGGCATTATCAATGTGTGTCAACAGGGAAGGGCTGACGACAATACCCAAAATCATTTCCTTTTTTTTCCCTGTGTACATTTATATACAGAAGCTGGAAACCAAATGGGTCTATAAAACAGAGCACTACGTCTCAAAATCCGTTGCCTTTCCCTGCCTGGAAGCTGATCCAAATACTTATCATTAAGTGCCTGCAATGTTAGGGCAGCATTGCTTGTTTCAGCGGAGATAGAGCTAAAAGCAGAAAATGATAGAGGATGCTATAAATCAGGTGAAATTTCCATTCCCTTCAGACTTCAGATACATCTTTGCAGTTAACCCTTCCACAGCAAGAAAGATATTTATCTTTGAGGTTCCTCAGCCATCTATACCGTTCTCAGAATTTACGGGACCAACATTTAGTATTTTTTGAATATGGAGTTTTATGGCTTTTATACACAATAACACATTACAGTGGTCCCTCAAGTTACAATATTAATTGGTTCGAGGACGACCATTGTATGTTGAAACCATTGTATGTTGAGACCATAACTCTATGGAAACCTGGGAATTGGTTCTGAAGCCCCCAAAATGTCATCCAAAAATAGAAAAATTAGAGGATTAAAGGGGTTAGATTTGCTAATTACTTCTATTAAAAAATCTTAATCCTTCCAGTACTTATTAGCTGCTGAATACTACAGAGGAAATTATTTTCTTTTTGCAACACACTGCTCTCTGCTGAATCATGCTGCCATCTCTGTCCATTTTAGGAACTGTCCAGAGCAGCATATGTTTTCTATGGGGATTTTCTCCTACTCTGGAGATAGTTCTTAAGATGGACAGTGATGTCAGCAGAGAGCACTGTGCTTGTGATGTCAGCGGAGAGCTCTGTGTTCCAAAAAGAAAAGAATTTCCTCTGTAGTATTCAGCAGCTAATAAGTACTGGAAGGATTAAGATTTTTTAATAGAAGTCAATAAACAATAACAATTTGCTCCATGGCTAGGGTTGGTGTAAAAATAATAAACATGCTATACTCACTTCCTCCGTTTCCCTGCAGCTGCCATGCTAACAAACCGGGTCCTCTGTTGGTCTCCCCTTCTTCTGGATTTTCTGTCATACTGATCCCACAGCCGCTCAGCTAATCAGTGGCCGCAGAGACGTCCCTCCTCACTGTCACTGGTTGAACGGACAAATCCTGAAAAATCTGGAAGCTGCAGACACCAGTGGAGGACTGGAAGTGTCAGTGTGGCATCTGCAGGGGGCCTAGAGGAGATGAGTATAGCATGTTTATTATTTTTACAATACTCCCAGCCTAGGACCATGTTTTAGTTTTTGCCTAGACAACCACTTTAAGATCTTCATACACTTTAGTAAAAAGATGCCATAACCCTAAAACTGTATAGGGGCCTCTTGACTCTCTCCTAACAGATGATGTAGGAGTAGAGAAGGGCCAGAAAGTTAAACAGATTTGTAAATTACGTCTATTTAAAAATCTTAATTCTTCCAGTACTTATCAGCTGCTGTATGCTCCACAGGACGTTCTTTTTTTTAAAATTTATTTTCTGTCTGACCACAGTGCTCTCTACCGACACCTCTGTCCATGTAAAGAACTGTCCAGAGCAGGATATGTTTGCTCTGGGGATTTACTCCTGCTCTGGACAGTTCCCGACATGGACAGAGGTGTCAGCAGAGAGCACTGTGGTCAGACAGAAAGGAAATTCAAAAAGAAAAGAACTTCCTCTGGAGAATACAGCAGCTGATAAGTACTGGAAGGATTAAGATTTTTAAATAGAAGTAATTTACAAATCTGTTTAACTTTCTGGAACCTGCACTGGAGAACCCCTTTAATCTTTTCTCTCCATTTAGAACATTTGATCAATCAGCCGCGCCAAACATTCATGTGTATAGACAGATTGTGAGAGATAGCTTTCAGCCTAGAGTTTGGCCGTCAGCTATTGAAGGTGCATGTTTTGCAGTGTTTCCCAACCAGGGTGCCTCCAGCTGTTGCAAAACTACAACGCCCAGCATGCCTGGACAGCCAAAGGCTGTCCAGGCATGCTGGGAGTTGTAGTTTTGCAACAGCTGGAGGCACCCTGGTTGGGAAACACTGTAATAAGCAGTGACTTGTGGATTAGATATTCCAGGCCATGAGGATGTTGAACCTTGTGCCTGAGTATAATTTGTCCCATCTGACAGTGATAGTAATTTTTTTAGGGGCTCAACAAGAATTGACCTTCTAAGTTTTTTAGAGGTTTATCAGGTAGGTATTAAATTCCTCTAACCTTGATGATTCAGTTAATACACCACCTTTTAGCAAGACATTAGTTTTGTAAGTGTTATTCCAATATCTATACAAAAATCAATCAATAAATAGTGTTAGGCTAGGTTCACACTACGGAATCTCCGCTCAGAGATTCCGAGTGCGGCCAACACTGACTGAATCAGTCGGCGATACGACCACGCGGACAATGCAGTCTCCAATAGAATGCGATGTGTTCCGCGAGTATTTCCGCCTGAAGAATGAGCAACGCCATTCTTCAGGCAGAAATTTTAAAACGGATTTTCCATTCACAAATTCCGAAGCCTTACAGTGTTCTTACTTTCTGATATTCTGACTGTAGTTTTGTGGGATCTTTCCATTCAGCTGTTTGCGCACCAGACCATTCCTTCTTCTTCAGGCTTATTCCCTGTCAGGCTAAGTTTCTACTTGTCTTTTGAAGTGTTGAGCGGCATAGGCCATATTCGAATTCGCGAATATTCGCGAATATATGTACGAATATTCGTCATATATTCGCGAATATTCGCATATTCGTAATATTCCCGTTTTATCTTCGCATGTGTGAAAATTTGCGCATGCGAAAATTAACACATCCGAAAATTAGCATATACAAAAATTTGCATAAGCGAAAATGCGCATATGCGAAAATTAGCATATGCAAATTTTCGCATTTGCGTAAATTCGCAGGCTAACACACAAGCTGGAAGCAGAGAGGGGTGATCACTGTGATGTGTACTGTGAAAAAAACAAAAACAAAAAAAAAACTAATATTCGTAATTACGAATATATAGTGCTATATTCGCGAATATTCGCGAATAAAATTTGCATTGCGAATATTCGCGAGCAACACTAGTCTTTTGTCCTGCATTTTTTGGTTTGAAAAAAACGCAAGAAAAAATGCCTGAAAAAACGGCAGTGCAATTTCCTGTGTCCTGTGTTCATTTGTGTGGAAATTGCACAATGGCAGTTTTTTTGGGTACCTAAAATTTGTTGGGTAGCAAAAAAGAAAAAAGCATGCTGTAGTGATGGGAAAAAAATTCTTAAACGAAATTTATATATTTTATTACAACATTTTAATAAATGTTTTGTAAAGTGTGTGTGTTTCACTTTTTTTCAAAATGTTTAATTTTTTTTAGGTAGAACTACTACTCCCAGCATGGAACAGACTTCCATGATGGGAGTAGTAGTATATGCACTAATAGGCATATCTCCCCGGGTGTCAGTAGTGACATCGATCATCCATAATATAGCAGATATGCGGAGCGGCTCTATACATCGCTCGCATCTCTGCACTATACTCTGGGCCGGCCAGTGATGTGAATAGAACATCACTCATTCATATTTTCCGCCCAGAGTAGGGATTGGTCAGATGGTTGCAGCCAATCACCGCTCTGAGGGAAATATGAATGAGTGAGTGGCCGGCCTGAGTATAGTGCAGAGATTCGAGCGCAGGAGAAAGCCGCTCAATCTCTGAAATAGACAGGACGATCACATTGGGTGTCAGGAGTGATACCTGCTGTGATCTGTTCTTACCTAAAGGTACTACTCCCAACATGGAACACACTCTGCTCCATGCTGGGAGCTGTAGTTCCTGCATTAATAGACAAATCGCAGCGAGTGTAACTTCTGACACCTGTTGCGATCTGTCTATTAATGCAGGAACTACAGCTCCCAGCATGGAGCAGAGTGTGCTCCATGTTGGGAGCAGTAGTACCTGCAGTTAAGGAAAGATCACAGCGGATGTCACTCCTGACACCCACTGTGATCCTCCTGTATAATGTATAGATGCGGCCGGCCGCTCTTCTATGATCCCCTGCACTGACGTCTATATACACATATTCATATTTCCCGCTGAGAGCCGTGATTATCTGGAACCATCTGGCCAATCACAGCTCTCTGTGGGAAATATGAATAGGTATATATATATGGCAGTGCAGGGGATCATAGAAGAGCGGCCGGCCGCATCTATACATTATACAGGAGGATTGCAACAGGCGATCTGTCTATTAGTACAGGTATTACTACTCCCTTCATGGAACAGTGTGTTCCATGCTGGGAATAGTAATACTACCTAAAAAATTTAAAAAATAAAGAAAAAAAGTGAAAAACACACGCACACTACATTTTTATTATTGTCGGCTACATTCTTAGGTCCCCACCCGCACACATAAATTGATCCCTGTTATAAAAATTAATAAAATTAAGATAAATTTCATTAGATACAATTTTTTCCTTCACTACTGTATCTTTTTAATAATTTTTTTTTATTTTACCCTACAAAATATTATTAAAAAATGTATCTCCATCACTTTTTTGGATCGCTAAAGTCCAAAAAAAAGAATAAAAACTGCCTGCAAAAACGCCAAAGTGAAAACCCACACATAGTTTTTCTTGGCGTTTTTTCACTCCGATAGACTTCTATGGGAGAAAAACGCCATGATTTTTACAAAAAAATCGCCAGTGGCTCAACATGCTGTGATTTTGGAAAACCACCAAGAAGCTGAAAAACGCCAAAAAAGAGTGAAAAAACGCCAAAAGGATTAAAAAAAAACCAAAGTGAAAAATGCCAAGTGGAATAAGAATTTTGCGATTTCTTATTGATTTACAGCTAACATCTGGCTGCAGCGTTTTTTGGCCGAAAAAAGCCATGAGGCAGAATCAGCGTTTTTCTTGGCATTTAAAAAAAAAATAAATAAATAAAAAAAAATTAAAAGGGAAGAAACTTAGCCTTTTTGGATCCACTTCTGACTTTGGCTCAAAAACTGCAAGAAAAAAAAACAAGTGGAAACTTATCCTAATAGTTTGTTCATCTCTGTGGAATTCTGCAGTATTCCACACAGACATTGCGCGACAGAAGAGTTCCATTGAATTCAATGGAATTCTGCTGCACTGTGAACACGGTGGAATTTCTGTGGCACATATTTCTGTTTCTGACTTGTCTATTCTTTTTGAAGATTTTGTTCGGAAATGCATTGCCGTCTATGAAACAGCGCACTTCCAAGCGGTCCTAGTGCCCGCCGGATTGTTCAAATGTGCAGAATCTCTGCACTTGTTTGAACAGTGATAGCTATCAAGCCCCCTCCCGTAGGCTTGCATTGAGGGGCGGAGCGTGACGTCACACGCCAGCGCAGGCGTGACGTCACACGCCGCCCGCCCTGTAGTCGCCAGTAATCAGTCCCGGAGCGAACATGCTCCGGGGACTGATTACAAACGGGGTGCCGCGTGCGTGATCCCGGGGGTCCCCAGCGGCAGGACTCCCGCGATCAGGCATCTTATCCCCTATCCTTTGGATAGGGGATAAGATGTTTAAGCACCGGAGAACCCCTTTAAGTCATGACCACTACATTTACCTGTTGGGGTATGTTCACACTATGTAATCCTGCGTAATTCCGCAATCTGAATTACACGCTGTGAGCATAAACATCAGTGTGAAATCAGTTTCCGCGAAACCCTTTCACACTGAGCAATTTCAGCGGTGAAAAACTTTTTTTTTTTTTAAATCAACTGGTGCCAGAAAGTTAAACAGATTTCCAAATTACTTCTATTAAAAATACTTAATCCTTCCTGTACTTATTAGCTGCTGAATACTGCAGGGGAAATTATTTTCTTTTTGAAACACAGAACTGTCTGCTGACATCATGACCACAGGGCTCTCTGCTGACATCTCTGTCCATTTTAGGAACTGTCCAGGGTAAAAGGAAATCCCCATAGCAAACATATGCTGCCCTGGACAGTTCCTAAAATGGACAGAGATGTCAGCAGAGAGCACTGTGCTCGTGATGTCAGCAGACAGCTCTGTGTTTCAAAAAGAAAATAATTTCCGCTGTAGTATTCAGCAGCTAATAAGTACAGGGAGGATTAAGATTTTTTAATAGAAGTAATTTACAAATCTAGGAAAGATAGTGTAGCTCACTCAGTAATGAAGAAGATACTTAAACCTGAGGTTAACTGGTGTTGCCCTCACCCAAGGGCCTATGGAAAATAATAAATAGGTATAGTTGAAAAACAACTAAGGACCAGTCCTCAAGGTGTATCAGAAATATTAGCATATGATCCAGATAATAAATATGGTAATTTTAATGATATAAGTCACAGGTATATATAAGTCACTAATACCTGTCCCTGCAGGGCCCTTGCAAGGGACATAGAAATCAGTGCATAAAACTCAGTGCATAAGTATAAATAATACAAATACTCATAAAAAAATAAAATATATAAAAAATATATTAAAAACTTGCATCCATATGAAAATATTGTGCTAGCAGCAGTTCAATGTTCTCATGATAGAGTTCCAGTAGCTAAGTACACAGTTCAATTGTTTGCGATCCTTGTGTGGAATAAACAGTAACAATCGTTGGTGGTACAGTATGTATCACATTTATAGAGTCTTGCTAAGAATAACGATACGAGGTCTGGTGCACGGCACCATTCACCACTCCTGAAGCCGTCTATGGGGCTGGTTGTACGGGCTGACACGGAGATGTCAGGTTTCCGGAGGTGCCCGGTGTCTTAGTAGCAGCGCAGATCTCCTTCTCCTGTGGTCCTCGGCTGGCACGGGCGTCTCTGGTATGCCTTGGATTTCTGGTTGGTCCAAGGAGACGGCGGCAATGGCGATAGTTTAGCAGCAATGGTAGTGTAGTAGCAGCGGTGGAAGTAGGTGCGGCGTGCCTCGTGTGAACTGAGCACTGTGCGGGCGTAGTAGAGCAGTGGTCCTGATAATGGGGACTTCCAGCAGTTGCAAATGGTAAGTTGAAATATCGCTATATTGAAGATGAATTCATATGTATGATAGTAGATGCAAGTCTATGATAAGTTTCTAGACGCGTTTCAAGGCCTCGGGCCTTTTCCTCAGTAGAAATATATGTATCGTTATTCTTAGCAAGACTCTATAAATGTGATACATACTGTACCACCAACGATTGTTACTGTTTATTCCACACAAAGATCGCAAATAATTGAACTGTGTACTTAGCTACTGGAACTCTATCATGAGAACATTGAACTGCTGCAAGCACAATATTTTCATATGGATGCAAGTTTTTAATATATTTTTAATATATTTTATTTTTTTATGAGTATTTGTATTATTTATACTTATGCACTGAGTTTTATGCACTGATTTCTATGTCCCTTGCAAGGGCCCTGCAGGGACAGGTATTAGTGACTTATATATACCTGCGACTTATATGATTCAAATTACCATATTTATTATCTGGATCATATGCTAATATTTCTGATACACCTTGAGGACTGGTCCTTAGTTGTTTTTCAACTATACCTATTTATTAATTTACAAATCTGTTTAACTTTCTGGCACCAGTTGATTTAAAAAAAAAAGTTTTTCACCGGAGTACCCCTTTAACTACCAAGTTTCCTTTGCAGGCACACAAACAGCTCGTGATCCTTTAGGTTTAATATTCCATTTAGTATATCTCTCTATTTCCTTCTCCCTTTTTCTAGACCCCACAGCTGACATCTGCAGTATTCTCCTTCTTTGCCCCATACTGATATGAATGGAGTACGGTAAGCCGCCTGCAAGTGAATGAAACTACTAAACATTACAGATCATTCACTTATTTTTTTCTAATTCTACTGTAGATAATATTAACAGGAATATAATATAAAACAATTGTGAAATAAAACAAATGGTTAGAATATAAAGAAGATCTATTTAAACCTGAGGGTTTCCAGTAACAATTTTAAGAGTTAACAGTAAATGGAATGATAAAGGGAAAAAAAATCCAAAGACTGTATGGATCGTCCAAGCAAACTGATACTTGGTGTGACACCAGAAATATACAGAGCGGGTAAATGGATGCTATCAATAGATAGAATCTGTCAATACACCCACTTAACATTGCAGAAAAACACTGCAGCTGCGCAGATGTAAAGGAAGAGATCTCAGCCTATATAGAAAAGCTTGGAGGCAAAAAGCCTTTCCTTTATACAGATTTTCTCAATGGCCAATTCAAGATAGACCAGTGCAGATTTTAGGACACAATTCGCAGATATAGGGGAGGTTAAGATTTTACTGGGAAAACAGGACTAAGAAGGAGCACTACTCAATAGAGCACCTGAAAATGTAATTGAATTGTCACATTTTGCATAAGATAAGCCATACTGAAACTCTTCAGGAGACTGGGAAAGTTGGGTGGCACATAGTACTTCCCATTGCTTTCCCAGTTTCCTGAAGAGAATATCTGTCAGTTAAGGCAGCCATAATAAAGAGTACCTATTATCAACTAAACTTTCCCTAATCCCCCTCCCCATCTGTCCCTGTCTCTAACTCTATCTATCCCTAGCGTTTATTTGAATTAAAAACCACTTAAAATGACCCTTTTATGTTCATCTTCGGTAGCTCAGAGAGGAGCGTCTGAGAAGGGAGGAAGTGGGCGTGGCCCGGCAGGCGCGACGTCATCTGAGGCCTCGCCGGACGGCTTCCGCCCTTCTTCCTCTATGCTGTATGCATATATACAAAACATATATGGCGGAAAATCTTGCAGAGCTGCGCTCAACTGACTCTCAGCCAGCAGGCGCCGGCTCTCCTTGTCAGCGCTGCTGGCCGGCAGAGTCAGGAGCGCACCCTGCAGTGATGTGCACACAGTGCTCGCTCCCGCCTGTCTAATTGACAGGCGGGGAGCTGCGCTGAGTATGAGATTTCGGACTCAGCCGCCAGGCCGGCGTAAGTCCGAAATCACAAAAAAAAAAAAGGACTCCTAGGGAGACCCCTAGTGGACAAAAGTTTAAACACAAAAACACATAAAATCATAATTTTTTTTTTAATAGAACCCAAATAGAAAAATTAATCTAGAGATATTGAACTATAAAATATAAAAAGTTTTTTTGATGAGAGGTACTCTTTAAAGACTGGGAAAGCTGGGTGGCATGCAGTACACAGTGCAGGGTTCACAAAACTTCCCATTGCTTTCCCAGTCTCCTGAAGTGAATATATGTCTGGCAGTATGCGTGCTACCCAGCTTTCCAAGTCTTCTGCAGCCCCAGCACTGATAGGCTGCTTGTCCTCCCTGCACTTCAGCGCTGTCATGCCCTTTCCCTGCACTGATGTCTTCTTTCCCCCATTACTTTTTTCTCAGCCTGCAAAAAAACCTACTCTCCCCATCTAACCTTTCCCCTCTCCCTGCTCCCTCACTAAGTATTCTCTGCACCTGCCTGCCGGACAGTTAAATTATACTCCACCATGACGTTGGTCCAGTGGTAGGATGTTTAAAACTTTCGTAAATCTCCGCAGCCCAAGAGTGACGCGATCAGGAGATTGGAAGTTCCATAGATTTGCATAGGACTTACGTTAGCATCATGGTAAATTGTGATTTATCTGTGTGGTCTCCGTTGTTTTACTCTGGTGCTGCGGATATTTTGGGGGGGACATCCCTAACTTTACAATCTTTTTATTTTTTTATTTTACATATAAGAATTATGTGCACCAAGTTCAATCTAAATATCTCCAGCCATTTGTGAGTCTGAAACATACATATGTTTAGTTTTTCGTTTTATTTACATACTGTACATATATGTTATAGGTTTTAAACGCGTTGCTGTAGGTTCCTTTTCAATGAGTGCTCTATGTATATGTAATCTGGCAGCTACTTACATGGCCACTGTTGGTAACACCCCTTGCTGATAGAACATCTCCTTCCCAAGGCACACTTCCGCCATTCATCTTCTATATGTGAGCCAATAATAGCACCATTATGACTCTCGTAGCCAGTGCGGGATGGAGCAAGTGAAGAGAAAGCGGTGGAAATGAGCAGCTTAGCAGGTTCTACAGGCAGTGACGTGTAAAGTTCACCATAGTAAAAGCCTGCTGGGAGTTCATCTTGAATGATGACTGGAACACAGTGGGCATCGATAGCAAGATAACAAAGTGACATAGAGGGCATTTATGATAATGCACACTTAAAGGGGTATTCCGGCTTTATACATCTTCTCCCCTATCCAAAGGACAGGGGATAAGATGTATGATCGCAGGAGTCCTGCAGGTGGGGACCCCCGCAATCTCGGTGCAGCCCCCGGCTGAGACGGGGACGTGATGTTACGACCACGCCCCCTCCATTAATGTCTATGGTAGGGGGCATGACAGCCATCACAACCCCTACCATAGACATGAATGGAGGAGGCGTGTTGTGACGTCACTAGGGGGCATGGTCATGACGTCACTGTTACGCCGAGCGCTCCGGGTCCCCGCTCCTCCCCGGAGCGCTCGCAACATCCTCGCTACGGCAGCGCCCCGGTCAGACCCACTCGCGATGCGCACCCCGGCTTCCGTACCTGACTCGCTCTCCCTCGGTCCTGTCCCGGCGCGCGCGGCCCCGCTCCCTAGGGCGCGCGCGCCGGGTCTCTGCGATTTAAAGGGCCACTGCGCCACTGATTGGCGCAGTGGTTCCAATTAGTGTCTTCACCTGTGCACTCCCTATGTATACCTCACTTCCCCTGCACTCCCTCGCCGGATCTTGTTGCCCTTGTGCCTAGTGAAAGCGTTCCCTTGTGTGTTCCTAGCCTGTGTTCCAGACCTCCTGCCGTTGCCCCTGACTACGATCCTTGCTGCCTGCCCCGACCTTCTGCTACGTCCGACCTTGCTTCTGTCTACTACCTTGTACCGCGCCTATCTTCAGCAGTCAGAGAGGTTGAGCCGTTGCTAGTGGATACGACCTGGTCACTACCGCCGCAGCAAGACCATCCCGCTTTGCGGCGGGCTCTGGTGAATACCAGTAGTGACTTAGAACCGGTCCACTAGCACGGTCCACGCCAATCCCTCTCTGGCACAGAGGATCCACCTCCTGCCAGCCGGCATCGTGACAGTAGATCCGGCCATGGATCCCGCTGAAGTACCTCTGCCAGTTGTCGCTGACCTCACCACGGTGGTCGCCCAGCAGTCACAACAGATAGCGCAACAAGGCCACCAGCTGTCTCAACTGACCGTGATGCTACAGCAGCTACTACCACAGCTTCAGCAATCATCTCCTCCGCCAGCTCCTGCACCTCCTCCGCAGCGAGTGGCCGCTTCAGGCCTACGACTATCCTTGCCGGATAAATTTGATGGGGACTCTAAGTTTTGCCGTGGCTTTCTTTCACAATGTTCTCTGCACTTGGAGATGATGTCGGACCAGTTTCCTACTGAAAGGTCTAAGGTGGCTTTCGTAGTCAGCCTTCTGTCTGGAAAAGCTCTGTCATGGGCCACACCGCTCTGGGACCGCAATGACCCCGTCACTGCCTCTGTACACTCCTTCTTCTCGGAAATTCGTAGTGTCTTTGAGGAACCTGCCCGAGCCTCCTCTGCTGAGACTGCCCTGCTGAACCTGGTCCAGGGTAATTCTTCCGTTGGCGAGTACGCCATACAATTCCGTACTCTTGCTTCTGAACTATCCTGGAATAATGAGGCCCTCTGCGCGACCTTTAAAAAAGGCCTATCCAGCAACATTAAAGATGTTCTGGCCGCACGAGAAATTCCTGCTAATCTACATGAACTCATTCATCTTGCCACTCGCATTGACATGCGTTTTTCCAAAAGGCGTCAGGAGCTCCGCCAGGATATGGACTTTGTTCGCACAAGGCGTTTTTTCTCCCCGGCTCCTCTCTCCTCTGGTCCTCTGCAATCCGTTCCTGTGCCTCCCGCCGTGGAGGCTATGCAAGTTGACCGGTCTCGCCTGACACCTCAAGAGAGGACACGACGCCGCATGGAGAATCTCTGCCTGTACTGTGCCGGTACCGAACACTTCCTGAAGGATTGTCCTATCCGTCCTCCCCGCCTGGAAAGACGCACGCAGACTCCGCACAAAAGTGAGACAGTCCTTGATGTCTACTCTGCTTCTCCACGTCTTACTGTGCCTGTGCGGATATCTGCATCTACCTTCTCCTTCTCTACCATGGCCTTCTTGGATTCCGGATCTGCAGGAAACTTTATTTTGGCCTCTCTCATCAACAGGTTCAACATCCCGGTAACCAGTCTCGCCAGGTCCCTCTACATCAATTGTGTTAACAATGAAAGATTGGACTGTACCATACGTTACCGCACGGAGCCCCTTCTAATGTGCATCGGACCTCATCAAGAAAAAATTGAGTTCTTGGTCCTCCCCAATTGCACTTCCGAAATTCTCCTTGGACTACCGTGGCTCCAACGCCATTCCCCAACCCTGGATTGGTCCACGGGGGAGATCAAGAGCTGGGGTACCTCTTGTTTCAAGGACTGCCTTAAACCGGTTCCCAGTACTCCCTGCCGTGACCCTGTGGTTCCCCCTGTAACCGGTCTCCCTAAGGCCTATATGGACTTTGCTGATGTGTTTTGCAAAAAACAAGCTGAGACTCTACCTCCTCACAGGCCTTATGACTGTCCTATTGACCTCCTCCCGGGCACTACTCCACCCCGGGGCAGAATTTATCCTCTGTCCGCCCCAGAGACTCTTGCTATGTCTGAGTACATCCAGGAAAATTTAAAAAAGGGGTTTATCCGCAAATCCTCCTCTCCTGCCGGAGCTGGATTTTTCTTTGTGTCCAAAAAAGATGGCTCCCTACGACCTTGCATTGACTACCGCGGACTAAATAAAATCACGGTAAAGAACCGCTACCCTCTACCTCTTATCTCTGAACTCTTTGATCGCCTCCAAGGTGCCCACATCTTTACCAAACTGGACTTAAGAGGTGCTTATAATCTCATCCGCATCAGGGAGGGGGACGAATGGAAAACGGCATTTAACACTAGAGATGGACACTTTGAGTATCTGGTCATGCCCTTTGGCCTGTGCAACGCCCCTGCCGTCTTCCAAGACTTTGTTAATGAAATTTTTCGTGATCTCTTATATTCCTGTGTTGTTGTGTATCTGGACGATATTCTGATTTTTTCTGCCAACCTAGAAGAACACCGCCAGCATGTCCGCATGGTTCTTCAGAGACTTCGAGACAACCAACTTTATGCCAAAATGGAGAAATGTCTGTTTGAATGTCAATCTCTTCCTTTCCTAGGATACTTGGTCTCTGGCCAGGGACTACAAATGGACCCAGACAAACTCTCTGCCGTCTTAGATTGGCCACGCCCCTCCGGACTCCGTGCTATCCAACGTTTTTTGGGGTTCGCCAATTATTACAGACAATTTATTCCACATTTTTCCACCATTGTGGCTCCTATCGTGGCTTTAACCAAGAAGAACGCCAATCCTAAGTCATGGCCTCCTCAAGCGGAAGACGCCTTTAAACAGCTCAAGTCTGCCTTTTCTTCTGCTCCCGTGCTCTCCAGACCTGACCCATCTAAACCCTTCCTATTGGAGGTTGATTCCTCCTCAGTAGGAGCTGGAGCAGTTCTTCTACAAAAAAATTCTTCTGGGCATGCTGTTACTTGTGGTTTTTTTTCTAGGACCTTCTCTCCGGCGGAGAGGAACTACTCCATCGGGGATCGAGAGCTACTGGCCATTAAATTAGCACTTGAGGAATGGAGGCATCTGCTGGAGGGATCAAAATTTCCAGTTATTATTTACACCGATCACAAGAATCTCTCCTATCTTCAGTCTGCCCAACGGCTGAACCCTCGCCAGGCCAGGTGGTCTCTGTTCTTTGCCCGGTTTAATTTTGAAATTCACTTTCGCCCTGCCGATAAGAACATTAGGGCCGATGCTCTCTCTCGTTCCTCGGATGCCTCGGAAGTAGAGCTCTCTCCGCAACACATCATTCCTCCTGACTGCCTGATCTCCACTTCTCCAGCCTCCATCAGGCAAACTCCTCCAGGGAAGACCTTCGTTTCTCCACGCCAACGCCTCGGAATCCTCAAATGGGGTCACTCCTCCCATCTCGCAGGCCATGCGGGCATCAAGAAATCCTTGCAACTCATCTCTCGTTTCTATTGGTGGCCGACTCTGGAAACGGATGTTGTTGATTTTGTGCGGGCCTGTACTGTCTGTGCCCGGGATAAGACTCCTCGCCAGAAGCCTGCTGGTCTTCTTCATCCTCTGCCTGTCCCCGAACAGCCTTGGTCTCTGATTGGTATGGACTTTATTACAGACTTACCCCCATCCCGTGGCAACACTGTTGTTTGGGTGGTCGTTGATCGATTTTCCAAGATGGCACATTTTATTCCTCTTCCTGGTCTTCCTTCAGCGCCTCAGTTGTCAAAACAATTTTTTGTACACATTTTTCGTCTTCACGGGTTGCCCACGCAGATCGTCTCGGATAGAGGCGTCCAATTCGTGTCAAAATTCTGGAGGGCTCTCTGTAAACAACTCAAGATTAAATTAAACTTTTCTTCTGCTTATCATCCTCAATCCAATGGGCAAGTAGAAAGAATTAACCAGGTCCTGGGTGATTATTTACGGCATTTTGTTTCCTCCCGCCAGGATGACTGGGCAGATCTTCTTCCATGGGCCGAATTCTCGTACAACTTCAGAGTCTCTGAATCTTCTTCCAAATCCCCATTTTTCGTGGTGTACGGCCGTCACCCTCTTCCCCCCCTCCCTACTCCCTTGCCCTCTGGTTTGCCCGCTGTGGATGAAATAACTCGTGATCTTTCCACCATATGGAAAGAGACCCAAAATTCTCTCTTACAGGCTTCATCACGCATGAAGAAGTTTGCTGATAAGAAAAGAGCTCCCCCCATTTTTTCTCCCGGAGACAAGGTATGGCTCTCCGCTAAATATGTCCGCTTCCGTGTTCCCAGCTACAAATTGGGACCACGCTATCTTGGTCCTTTCAAGATCTTGTGCCAAATTAATCCTGTCTCTTACAAACTTCTTCTTCCTCCTTCTCTTCGTATTCCTAATGCCTTTCATGTCTCTCTTCTTAAACCACTCGTCATCAACCGTTTCTCTCCCAAACTTATTTCTCCTACTCATGTCTCCGGTTCTTCAGACATCTTCCCCGTAAAGGAGATACTAGCCTCCAAAAAGGTCAGAGGAAAAACTTTTTTTTTAGTGGACTGGGAGGGCTGTGGCCCTGAAGAGAGATCCTGGGAACCTGAGGACAATATCCTAGATAAAAGTCTGGTCCTCAGGTTCTCAGGCTCTAAGAAGAGGGGGAGACCCAAGGGGGGGGGGTACTGTTACGCCGAGCGCTCCGGGTCCCCGCTCCTCCCCGGAGCGCTCGCAACATCCTCGCTACGGCAGCGCCCCGGTCAGACCCACTGACCGGGTGCGCTGCGATACCGCCTCCAGCCGGGATGCGATTCGCGATGCGGGTGGCGCCCGCTCGCGATGCGCACCCCGGCTTCCGTACCTGACTCGCTCTCCCTCGGTCCTGTCCCGGCGCGCGCGGCCCCGCTCCCTAGGGCGCGCGCGCGCCGGGTCTCTGCGATTTAAAGGGCCACTGCGCCACTGATTGGCGCAGTGGTTCCAATTAGTGTCTTCACCTGTGCACTCCCTATGTATACCTCACTTCCCCTGCACTCCCTCGCCGGATCTTGTTGCCCTTGTGCCTAGTGAAAGCGTTCCCTTGTGTGTTCCTAGCCTGTG
This sequence comes from Hyla sarda, assembly GCF_029499605.1. Lineage (NCBI taxonomy): Eukaryota > Metazoa > Chordata > Amphibia > Anura > Hylidae > Hyla > Hyla sarda. The sequence continues at coordinate 26,143,063 of NC_079199.1, read as the reverse complement.
TTCCAGACCTCCTGCCGTTGCCCCTGACTACGATCCTTGCTGCCTGCCCCGACCTTCTGCTACGTCCGACCTTGCTTCTGTCTACTCCCTTGTACCGCGCCTATCTTCAGCAGTCAGAGAGGTTGAGCCGTTGCTAGTGGATACGACCTGGTCACTACCGCCGCAGCAAGACCATCCCGCTTTGCGGCGGGCTCTGGTGAATACCAGTAGTGACTTAGAACCGGTCCACTAGCACGGTCCACGCCAATCCCTCTCTGGCACAGAGGATCCACCTCCTGCCAGCCGGCATCGTGACAGTCACGTCCCCGTCTCGGAGGCAGCGCCCGGCACAGAATGCACAGCTTCTTACACCTCTCAGCCGGAATGTTGGACCACTCTTCCTTTACAAACTGCTCCAGGTCTCTCTTATTGGAAGGCGCCTTTTCCCAACAGCAATTTTAAGATCTCTCCACAGGTGTTCAATGGGATTTAGATCTGGACTCATTGCTGCCACTTCAGAAATCTCCAGCGCTTTGTTGCCATCCATTTCTGGGGGCTTTTTGACGTATGTTTGGGGTCATTGTCCTGCTGGAAGACCCAAGATCTCAGACGCAAACCCAGCTTTCTGACACTGGGCTGTAGAGTGCAACCCAAAATCCGTTGGTAATGCTCAGATTTCATGATGCCTTTTACACATTCAAGGCACCCAGTGCCAGAGGCAGCAAAATGACCCCAAAACAGCATTGAAACTCCACCATATTTCACTGTATGTACTGTCTTCTTTTCTTTGTAGGCCTCATTCCGTTTTCGGTAAACAGTGGAATGATGTGCTCTAAAAAGCTCTATCTTGGTCTCATCTGTCCACAAGACGTTTCCCAGAAGGATTTTGACTTACTCAAGTTCATTTTGGCAAAATGTAGTCTTGCTTTTTATGTCTCTGTGTCAGCAGTGGGGTCCTCCTGCGTCTCCTCCATAGCGTTTCATTTAAATGTCGACGGATAGTTCTTGCTGATACTGATGCTCCCTGAGCCTGCAGGACAGCTTGAATATCTTTGGAACTTGTTTGGGGCTGCTTATCCACCATCCGGACTATCCTGCATTGACACCTTTCATACATTTTTCTCTTCCGTCCACGTCCAGGGAGATTAGCTACAGGGCCATGGGTTGCAAACCTCTTGATAATGTTGCGCACTGTGGACAAATGCAAATTTAGATATCTGGAGAGGGACTTGTAACCTTGAGATTGTTGATATTTTCCCACAATTTTGGTTCTCAAGTCCTCAGACAGTTCTTTTCTCCTCTTTCTGTTGTCCATGCTTAGTTTGGCACACACAGACACACAATGCAAAGACTAAGTGAACTTCTCTCCTTTTTATCTGCTTTCAGGTGTGATTTCTATATTGCCCACACCTGTTACTTGCCACAGGGGAGTTAAAAGGAGCATCACATGCTTGAAACTATTTTATTTTTCCACATTTTTTAAAAGGGTGCCAATAATTTTGTCCAGCCCATTTTTGGAGTTTGGTGACATTATGTCCAATTTGCTTTTTTCTTCCCTTTTTTGGTTTAGTTCCAATACACACAAATGGAATAAACATATGTATAGCAAAACATGTTACTGCAATCCTTTTCTGTGAGAAATACTTCATTTTCTTGAAAAATTTCAGGGGTGCCAACATTTACAGCCATGACTGTGTATATGTATATATATATATATATATATATATATATATATATATATTTTTTTTTTTTTTTTTTAATAAAAAATCTGTTCATTGCCATGTTCTTAATCTTAACCCTGTTCTAAGTTATATATATATATTTTTTTCTACCTACTTAAAGTGTTGGCTTTAGATAGCACTCCTTTATTCAAGTAGTATGGCAGTGGTCTTCAAACTGTGGACCTCCAGCTGTTGCAAAACTACAACTCCCAGCATGTCCGGACAGCCGATGGCTGTCCGGGCATGCTGGGAGTTTTACTTTAGCAACGATTGGAAGGATTCTGGTTGGGAAACACTGCCATAAACCCTTCACGGCCAATGGCTGTCCAGACTTGCTGGGAGTTGTAGTTTTGCAACACCTGGAGTACTGCAGTTTGGAGACCACTCTAGTAAGGAGTATCTGCTTTTTGGACTAGTCAATGATTCATCATACCATGTGGCGGCATTAAAAAAAAAAAAAAGGAAATGAATGAAGAATGAACATACTTCAGTTTTGGAATTTGCATAAAAAAGGGCTTCATTTTATTGGCATAAAAGGGCTGTGAGTTTGGTGTCCCCCTCTGAACCCCTTGTCAGGAGACGGCTCCATACCTTCTTCCCTTATGCCATCTGCCTGGGATCTGTCCTTGGCCAGGCATTCAGTGTCCTGTTAATTAGCCGTATGGGAGGGGCCGCGATGGGGACCCTATTGTGAAGGGCTATGAGAAAAAGGCTCCACACTCAGCAATTACCGATAGGGCGATAGAGCTCTGACCTCCTGCCGGTAATTAAGACAGATCCTAAGAGGGCAGGAGTCCAGTGATCTAGTTACTGTCTGTACGGCCGCAGACAGACAAGATAATCGCTACGGCATGAGATCATTTCTACATAAAAAAAAATTCAAGTATCACGTGAACATATGGAGGGTAATTTCTTGCAGTGTAATTCTATATTTAAATGTGAATGTGCTTTGTTTTTAAACAAATATTTGTGTTTGTTTTATGGAATAAATTTTTTAGTCAGAAAAACAGTGTGTGTATATATATATATATATATATATATATATATATAGTGACCCCCGACCTACGATGGCCCCGACATACGATCATTTCAACATACAATCGCCTCTCAGAGGCAGCATCAACATACAATGCTTTTGTATGTCGGGGCCATCGCATAAACGGCTATCTGGCAGCGCAGACTGCTTCAACTGCCACCGGATAGCCGTTTACGGTGCCCCGTGTGTTCCCCTGACGATCACTTACCTGTCCTCGGGGCTCCGGCGCGTCCTCTTCGGGATCCCCTGCATCGTCGCGCTCTCCATCGTCGTCATCACGTCGCTGCGCATGCCGTCCCGTCATCCAAGAGGAGCGGCGTGCGTAGCGACGTGATGGCGGCGACGAAGAGCGAGGATGCCGGGGAAGCAGAGGCCTTGTCTGAGTGACATCCAGGGCAGCGGTGAGGGTCCGGAGCGGCGGGGACAGGTGAGTATAACCTCCAATACCAGTGGTCTTCAACCTGCGGACCTCCAGATGTTGCAAAACTACAACTCCCAGCATGCCCGGACAGCCGTTGGCTGTCCGGGCATGCTGGGTGTTGTAGTTTTGCAACATCCGGAGGTCCTCAGGTTGTAGACCACTGTCCTATACTTTCCATTGCACGGATCCCTCAACATACGATGGTTTCAACAAACGATGGTCCATTTGGAACGGATTACCATCGTATGTTGAGGGACCACTGTATATATATATATATATATATATATATATGTTATGATACCTCCAGGGATATCAGACAATGTTGACTCATTTTGAGCACCCAGGAAGTTAATGGTCACCTAAATCGTACCTGTCATATCACAGATATAATAAAGCTTCTATATGTTACTCACTAGGTCGTGCAGATGCTTTACATGTCTTTTTTAATGTGTACAGCTTCTGTAGTTGGCTCACAAATGCCTCTGTTCTTCTGCTCACTCATTCTGACATCCACTACTAAGGAAGGGGCGTGTCTGAGGCAAGCACTGGGCCCGCCCTCACTCACCATGCATTCACTTCCTCCTTGAGTCTGCTGTGCTGGGTCTCTTAATCTAATCAACCATGCTGCTCTGTAACCCCCTCCTCTTTTTAACTGCTGTAGTCTGATAGGACAGGAGTGAGCATGGAGGAGTGCTGGTCCTGCTCTCATTTCCTGGACTTTGTCTCAGCCTGTGCTTCAATTGGGACAAAGATGATGCTGCAGCCGGACAAGATTATGTTCTAGATGGTATGGGGACCCCTAGTGGTCTATTTTATAAGCCATAAAAAGGAGAATTTATTTTTGTTTTTATGAAGTATATTAGAAAGGGTAATGTTTTGCCAAGATGTACAACATATGAAAAGTTTTTAATTGAAGGCCCATCCAACAAGTATGGTCTAGCTCAATAATCTCCAGGGTGTGGCCCTCCATCTTCTAGCATGCTGGGAGTTGTACTTTTGAGACATCTGGAGTGCCACTTTGAGGACCACTGGTCTAGCTCAATTACTTCTATAGACTTAAAGTGGCGACAGCTCCTGGAATTGGGTGTTGCGTGATGCTTTTGATGTACGTGATATGCTGGCACAGACCAAGTGAACCAAACTGAAAGTATCATAGGGATCAGATGGCCAGTATCAATCCCTATGTGGCTGTATTACTCTCATTTATGGCCTAATGCCAAGGCAGTACATGGGGGCATTTGAGGATCCCCCATTTAAAGTGCACCTACTATATCTCATGACTTTAAAGAGCATTTCTGGTTTAGAAAACGTATTTACAATCATCCCGTTATGGAATTCATAGTTAAAAGGCATTTTCTCGTCTGACAAAATAATCTACAACATTGGGGATAATTGGCTGCTTTTGTGGGGGTGGGGGGGGGGGGGGGGGTTGGGGCTGGGGGTGATCACTGGGTTCAAGCACTGGTTCAAGTTGCTTAGTAAATTTAAGCTTAGTTCTGCCAAACTAATTCTGTCCAATATTGTAGCCCCCCCCTTAGAAAAGCTACTGAAAGAGAAATTAAAGAAGGACAACTCCCTAGTTAAACATTGTACCTCGATACCATGTCCTAGTGGACACCTTTTCAGTAGCATCTAATTTTCAAATTGTGCACATATACCCCCCCCCCCCCCCCCCCCCCCCCCATTTTTGCCACAATTTTTCAAAAAATTCTGGTTCTGGTGATGTGGCCTGCTGGTGACCTGTGGACACTGGAGGAGGGAAAGTGACCCCACTGGGGCAACAATATGTGAACACACTGCTTGTTTATTTATCCCCTTATTTATCCCTTTATTTATCCCATTTAACCCCTTAAGGGTACATTCACATGTACAGGATCTGCTGCATATTTACCCATTAGCTTCAATAGGTAGCAAAATCAGCTGCAGAAAAAATACAGCAGATCCTGTACGTGTGAACGTACCCTAAGTGCTTTTTCACATGGACAGATCCGCAGCGTATTTTACGGTGCGGATCCGCCAACAATGGACACTACAGTGCTGCCTCCATCTGTGTCTGCTGATAGCAGCAATCCACCGCTACGAGCAGACACGCTTCGAGGTGCATGTTCTCCATGCGCAGTATACTCGCACACATCGCAGTCGCTCTTCCTGTTCCCTGAGCTAGGCCAAGAGGAGCCGCGATGCTTGCAGGTATACTGTGCATGGGCGCGGCGAACATGCACATCAAAGCGTGTCTGTTCGTAGCGGTGGATTGCTGCTATGAGCAAACACAGATGGAGTATAAACCAATAAATTGAGGCCAAAAACAAACAAGGTATAAACCACTGTACGGTGCCCAAAAATACTAGAGAACCTATATAGATGCACCAAACTGACACAGTATTATGAGTAAATATAAATCTTTATTATAATCAGATAAGATAAAACATGATAAAAAATCAGCAGCAGTTAGAAAGAAAATGACTCCGAACACAGATATTAGATAATGTCCAATAGGCACATGGAATGGCACATGAATATAGGTATACAATACTCAATGAAAAGTGGACTTATAAGCAAGCCACAATACATATATATATATATAAAGAATACACCTAAAGGTGCCTAAGTAAACCCAGTACACTAATGTAAACAAAAAGGACATATAAAGAAGTGTAGCTAGTATAGTGTCAATTTGCCCAGTGCTATCGGCAGTATGAATACAGGGAGACAAGGATGTTAACCATACATATCTGAGGGGAAACAAACCACCTCGGTTAAAGTTGGAGCATCGGTTGTCCCTTAAAAAAGTTTTATTAAACATATAAGACTGTCCATGCACCTGGCCGACTGACACCCAGCTATACTTACAAAGGTCGGGAGCCTACCCCTACGTCGTTTCGCTCACTCGCTTCCTCAGGGAGTCACACAGATGGAGGCAGCACTGTAGGGTCCATTGTCGGCGGATCCGTACCGTAAAATACGCTGCAGATCCGTCCGTGTAAATGAGCCCTAAGGACACAAGGCATACATGTACGCACAGTGCCTTCTCCCACTCCCTTGGCTAATACCAGACATCACCAATCAGGCTGATGTCCGAATAGGGGTGGGGCAGAGGTGTGGCCAGGGGCCAACTGGGGGCCCTTGCTTTATTTGGTCCGGGGGCCCTGACAGTTGTCACTCCTCCCCTGGTCCATAGGCCACCTCTGTGCCCCCATATAGTAATTAGCCTTCACCCTGTGCCCCCATATAGTAGTTAGGCCCTCTCTGTGTCTTCATATAGTAGTTAGCCTACATAATATCCCCCTATATATAGTAGTTAGACTCCTAACATTGTCCTCATATAGTAGTTAAGTCCCCCTCACCCATATAGTTAGGCCTCTCTGTGCTCCCATATAGTAGTTAAGTCCCCCTCCCCATATAGTAGTTAACACTTCTCTGTGCCCCTATGTAGTTTAAACCCCTATAGTGTCCCCATATGTGGCACAAACAAAAATTCTCACCAACTCACCTGTCACACCATTCTCATTTAGCTCCTCTCTTTTATAGAAAGTAGAAGATTTAGCAATTATGATGTACATGAGCTTGAGTTTCCCTCATATAGCAAAGGCCTTGCTCTGCATGTTCGCGTCATGGGGAGATGATCTGAATCACTGCACTGCCAATGACACGCAGTAAGTATCATGGGTCATTAAAGGGGTACCCTGGTGCTCCAGCGTTCTGAACATCAGAACGCTCACAGCCGGAGGCCGTGATCGTGATGTCACGGCCACGCCCCCTTGTGACATCATGGCCATGCCCCCTTGTGAGGTCACACCACATCCCCTCCATTCCTGTCTATGGGGGGGGGGGGGGGGGGGGGCGTGTCAGATGACACACCCCCTCCCATAGACATGAATGGATGGGGCGTGGTGTGATGAGGGGCGTGGCCATTATGTCACGACCACTGCCGAAGGAACCAAGGGTTCTGTGGGAGATTGCTGTGGGAGATGCTGTGGGGCTCCCGCTATGAGATATCTTATCCCCTATCATTTTGATAGGGTATAAGATGTCTAGCAGCAGAGTACCCCTTTAAGGGGTGAAGGTATACATAGATATCCTATGCCAAAATAAGGTTGATGACTCCAATGAGTGCGGATTAAGTAGACTGACACTTATATAAGGCACCTAATATATGGCCTGTTATGAATGATCACTGGATCATTATGTAGCCCATTACATCCATCATTGTTGACTGCACTTCCCCCATTACATGAGGAGATATGCAGTGGATGAACCATAGTTTGTAATCAGCTGGGCCTATTATACAGGGCAATATGGGACTGTGTGTCTTATGGCCATAATATGCTATCCACACCTTGTATTGGGCTGTGTGGTCAGCTGCAATGCCAAACACAGTCCATGGGGAAGATTGGGGCAGTCGCTTTCTTACAATCCCTTTAAGATTGTACACTTTTGTGAAATTTCATTCCTTACACTTAGGGAGGTCAGGAGATAAGTATATATGGATTAAAGTAAAAGTGGGCAATGTTATTTGAATATGCACGATTGACTTTCTCTCTAGGTTTGCACGCTTTTATCTTTGTCACTTTTACAATGTAGACTTCTGCAGCTTTGCCCAACCAGACCCTTCTCCCAGCTTCTCCTATGCTCGGGTTCACTGGCGCTGCTGTGAGAAGCAGGAGGATGGATTGCATCGGCAGATGTGTTTCTATGACAGGTAACCTGATCACACAGCCCCATCTGTCTTATTCTCTTCAATTCACACATCATGAAGAAGGGAAAATATCAAAGATTTCAGAGAGATCTTACTTTCTTTTAGAAAGGAAAAAAAACCATACACAACTGGCCCGAGGAGCTTGTTAAACTCAGCAGAATATGGCGAGAGACGATCATTTACATAGGTTCCCACATCATTAAGACTCTAAACTCTTTGTTTAATGAGAGAATCTCGACACCAGTCTTGGCAACGATTCCTAAAAACATCCCAAATGGCTAAGTCATCACTGAACGTAAATTCTAAAGCATCATACCTGACAGCCGTCAGACTACAGGAATACTACAGAAGGAAAGAACTAGGTGGAGACCTCCCTTAACATATCTAGACACGGTGGGTGGGCTTAATGGAAGGGCAAAAGGGCAAGGCAGGGGGCTTTACCACTCAAGGGCCTCCACGTTCTTGTCCTGTCTTCTCGAACACTCCCATAAGCAAGAAATAGGGTTTTTTGAGGCTACGTCCAACAGTACAAATATATTTTACTTTTGGTCAGAATAAGTTATTTTTTCCTTTTAATAGGAGTTTGGACTCTTTTTTCCATTTAAAACTGAACAGTCAGATTCATTGCCATGCAGCAAGGGAAATACGTTCCTGCCACGCAAGCTTGGTTCCACTTACTTGAAGGGGAATAAATGTTTGGACGTGTTATGGTCTGACATGCTTTATTCCTATTTTTGCCATAACAGGAAATACCAGGGGCCATTTGAGCTGCCCTCATACACTTTACACTATTACCGAAATCATTGGTAGCCATGTGTTTTTGGTCAGACCAATTCAAGCACACATTTTAGGATACTAGGGGTCAGCTCCAAACGTTTTGCCAATGGATCTCCACCAACCTTGTTCATGCCCTGTTGTGTCTCTATTCTTGCATGCAGTAACTGTTTGCACTCCTTTCTGCCCTCTGCTATGTCTTCCTGGTAGCCAATTACAGTAAGAGAACACTTTGCCAATCTCTTCCCAGCTAAACTCTCAAAGGGGTTAAAGGGGTACTCCACTGGCCACCATTCAAAACATAATGTTATGAATGCTGTTTTCGCACTGCGGGGGTCGTCCATGCCCTTCGTGATATCACGACCACGCCCCTCAATGCAAGTCCATGGGAGGGGGCGTGACGCCCCCTCCCATGGACTTGCATTGAGGGGCGTGGTCGTGATATCACGAGGTGCGTGGCTGACCCCCGCACCGCGAAAACAGCATTCATAACATTTTGTTCCGAAGCTTGCCAGTGGAGTACCCCTTTAAGAGGAAATCAGCTGTAAACAGCAGTCTGAGACAGTGACACTGTTCAAATGCAGGGCTTCTCCTGCTCTTTATTTTCACACACAAAATACCGCAGCTGAAACCTGTCGGTAATGATCGACAATGGAGATCGCTCGGATTCTTGTCATTTAACTGTATAACTACAGCGGTCAAAAGCAATCACAGAATTTGAACAGGTCTTTCTGTGCATCCCTGGTGTCAAGTGGTCCAATCGGAACCCCTGCAATGAAATTGCAGGGTGCCATTCGGTTGTCAGGCCAGCCCAAGACCTGTACTGGGCCTCAATGCCTGTCGTGACTGCCCTGCCCATTATGCATAGTTATGTCAGTTATCCATTTACTTGTTCAGTCGAGGATTCTTCACTGCTTTATGTGGCCCCCCCAACATTCAGTATTCCATGGATTCCATGGATTACTGCCCTCTCCAGCCTTTCTCGCAATCCTATTCGGCCCGAGATGACAGCTGATTACAGGGGGCTTGGCTTCTTCTTGTGCTCCCTGACGAACCAGCCCGCTGATGATGTGCGGTCTATCTGTACATCCTGACGTGCAGGTGTTCACCGCAATCCCCACTTTCTACAGACTGCCGAGATCACGTGACGCCGCCACACCGGAACATCGAGATGGAGCTCACACATCATCATGGGGCAGGCTTGTCAGTGAGAACAAGAAGAAGCCAAGCCTCCTGTGATCAGCTGTCGTCTGAAGCCGAACAGGATCGCAGAAAAGGCTGGAGACGACAGCAATCCATATCGCAATGGAATGCTGAACCTGAGGGACCATATAAACAACAAAAACTGGACGATCCGCGGCAGAGCCATACAACAAGTAAATGCATAACTATGCGTAACAGGCGGAATAGTTAAAAGTTATTAAATCCCAGAATACCCCTTCAATACAGCCTGAGGTACTGGTCTAATATATTAATGTAATGCATATGCATTTAATTGATCTGTGTAAGCAATCGAACGATTGCTTATAATAAGGCCCTAAGGGGCTAAAAAAAAATACTAAATAAAAGTTTTATTTTTTTAATGTTAAAAAAAAAAAAAAATCACCCCTTAAAAAAAATAATAAATTGAACAAATCTGTTTGATCAAAGGACCAAATGTGCAAAGGAGCCAGTGATGTAAATCCCATTGACTGACTTGTACAACATTAGGAACTATTCTCCATACAGTTGTATTGTTCGGGGAAGTTTCGTCATCTTTCTGTCCTAGAGGATGTAAGAGAACCCTAATTTAAAGAGATCTGTCTGGTGACACATAACATGCAGATAAAAATATATTATCCATGTTAAACAGCTTAACCTGCTGAGTGATGTGTAGCATGAAATATCACCCGACGGCAAATGCCCAAATAATTGGTGCAGATCACTGAGCCGGTGTTGGCTGAAGCTGCCCACCAAAGAGTGTTTGAGAAAAAGTTGCCTTCCTAAGTGAGTTTTTTTTTCTTCAAGTGGTGAAATTGCCTGTCACATTTATAAAGCCCATCTGTCTGTTTACAACAGAAGAAAAGTTTTTGTATGAACAAGGGTAGGTGGTACGTTTCACATTTTGGAAGGTGTAGGAAAAAGCCAAATCTCTTTTTTTGGCAAGCAGAGATGAAGGCATGTAAGAAACACACCCATACATGAGACACGGGGAGAAGACAGATGTCCTGTTGATATTTTCCAAGAATTAGGGCTGAGAATTTACACTAGTCATTGGCTACGAAAATTCTTTCAAAAAAAAAAAAAGTTAAACAATTGTGACACTTTGCAAGGAAGCAAAATAATGAGACCCTGTCTGTTACCAAGAGAAGTGCTAGTCTTATAATGAAAATGAAAAAAATTGTTATAATAGATAAAAATAAAATATTATATGAATTACAATAGATACATAGATAATTGATAGATATGAGATATAAAGATAAATATGAGATAGATGGATGGATAGATAGATAAATATTTAAAGGGGTACTTAGGTGGAAATTTTTTTTTAAATCAACTGGTGCCAGAAAGTTAAACAGATTTGTAAATTACTTCTATTTAAAAATCTTGATCCTTCCAGTACCTATCTGCAGCTGTATGCTCCATAGGAAGGTTTCTTTTCGAATTTCCTTTCTGTCTGACCACAGTGCTCTCTGGTGACACCTCTGTCCATTTCAGGAACTGTACAGAGCAGGAGCAAATCCCCATAGCAAACTTCTCCTTCTCTGGACAGTCCCTGACACGATCAGAGGTGTCAGCAGAGAGAACTGTTGTCAGACAGAAAGGAAATTCAAAATGAAAAGAACTTCCTCTGTAGTATACAGCAGCTGATAAGTACTGGAAGGGAAAAAAATGGGTTTCCACTAGAAAACCCCTTTAAACTTCATAATTTGATTAAAATTTTCTGATGACACATTCCCTTTAAGGGACATATAATCATAAAATGGAATATCATTTAAACCAAGTTTTTATATGACACATATTCCTCAAAATGTTTATCATCTATTTCTTCTGTAAAGAAAAAACATGAAATATTTCTGTTTTCACATAAGCCACTGGTGCACACATAGAGGTAACCTTATTAAGCGTGTATGCTTTATTTATGGTGTACATAAGTTTGAATATTTTGTGTAAGTCGTGTTTTGGACAAAAATTGCAACTTTTACCCATCTCAAGCCCTTACACCACAATTCAAAAAGTGGGCAGTGCATAGCCAGAGAGGTGTGACTTCCACAGCCTGATGGATTTAAAGGGGTGCTCTGGGGAAGCCACCACAATTCCTCTTCTATGTCCCCTGTAGTTATTCATGTAATTTTTCCAACTCCTGTGGCCCCTGTTGTCTTCTAAATATTATTTTTCCTTGCTTGCAGCCCAGACTACAACTCCCAGAAGTCAGTACAGCTCTGTGTAATGGCTGCCAGCCAATTTCTTTTACTATCTGTGTGCATGCTGTGTTGTTGTAAACACAGTCAACAGCAACCAGAAATAAATCATGCTATGCTCTGAATGGCAGCAGTCAGTGGTTAGATCTAAAGCAGGAAAAGAGCAGCATTATGTGCTGAGTTGTGACTGAAAATCTTCACTGGGCTTTTCTGCCGGCAAGCTCCTTACACAGGAAGGGGAGGGGAGCTGTGGCTGTGAAGACAGAAATCACGTGGTGTTTTTCTTCCAGGAGAGTGGGATCTAGTCTCAGTGAGAGGTTTACACAACGACAAGCAGGATCTAAATATGTTGTCTTTCTCTCAATCCCTGCATGTAAGTGACAGCTGAAAGAGGGAAGCTACTCTATATAGCTAATGAATGATATTTAGAGAATTAAATAGGTTGTTAAAGAAAAGGATAAGCAATGGGTTTAGTTCCCCAGAGTAACCCTTTAACATATTTTACACTAGAAAATTTTTGAAAAGTACTCCAGTTCCAAGCTGATGCATAGTTATATGTTTGGGGCAATAGCAGTAAAAAAGAAGAATTACAGAATATTTTAAAAGGGCTTACATCTCACCTGTGCATAGTTTTCCAGTGTACGTTTTACAGAAGTCCGTTTTTTCCCAACTTACTTTTTGTTTTATTTGACTGTGTAGACTAGGTCAGTGTCAGCAGAGTCATCTCATTATCAGGTGCTTTAATAAAGCTTTGCTTTAATAAAGCTTCATCACTACTTTTAAATATCTGGAAGGAGCTATACTTAATCTCTTTCTGGAGACTGTAGTAATGGCCGTTCACATGTGCCGATGATCATATGAACTCCCAGTGTTAACAGCCCAGCAATAAGCCGACTAAATGATCTCATCTTTTATATGAGTAATAAAATAGGGGTTGTTACATCACATCTTTCTGTGTAGATAGGTTCTCCTTATACAATACAATGTATGTCAATGATAGCAGGGGATTGAATGAAAGAAACCAAGAATGATTGTCCATCCAAAACCCTCTTTATATTTGCTCTGTGGAAAAAAAGGGAAAGAGCGCTGACTGACCTCACACTATAATGGGCAATTTATCTTTGCCTGGGACCTTTAGATCATGTTCACACAATATATTTGTGCCCATTTTTTGCTGTAAAATGCATGCAAAACAGTGTGTTTACTTCTAGCAGGGTGGAAGAGATTTACTGAAGTAATCTTATCCACCCACCCACTATAGCATAGCCACACCCCCTGGAGACCATGTGACTTATGACATTATCTCTGACTGCATAAAATGCTTGGAAAGGTCAGAGACAACAGAGAAGCAATGAAACCAGATTACACAGAATTAAAACTGGGCTCAAAGGCGGAAAAATTCCTGGAGTACCCCTTTAATTTTATGGCTGTAGTTCTTACAGTCTTAATATTAGGAGACCTGTTGTTGTCTTTTGTTTCTAAGTTTTCTTAATTGGTATTTTCAGCAAATGAACATTTTTCATACAAAGGCAGCTAAAAATGGCAGCTAATTATCATCTTTTTTTTTTTTTAAATACCAGATATTGTGCAAACATCCACAATACTCCTCCAAAATAAACCACAGGATTAAACAGGTGCTAGAATCTTGTTGGGAGATCAGTTTATTTTACTCACAATGCAACGTGTTTCGCGGTGAAGACCGCTTCATCAGGCACCGTGAAACTTGTTAGGCTAGTGATTCGCGTTTGTTGGTTCAGCCTTCATAAGGGCTACGCTGGATTGTTTATGTGGCCCATTAAATTTATTATCATCAACCACATATAATCTGTTCACACAGCGTACAATGGGCATTTGCTTGTTCATCGACTGATCGCTGTCTCGACTGATCGCAGAGATCAATAACCAAGCACAAGCATTTCTAGAAATGCACTTTTGCCTGATAAATGGCATGTGTAAAAGAGGCTTTACAACAAAAAACAGCAGGTGAGGAGGTTACAAACCAGCACAGATAGTTGTCAGGGGGGCAGAGAATCCTTGGAGGACAGCTCACATAGGCTAAAGAAAGAGAGGAGAGCACATACAAGGCAGTCTGCAAAACTGTACAGAGTTCAGTGGTCTCCATACTTTGGATCTCAAGCTGCCCAGACAAGCAAAGATGGTAGGCACAAGCACAGATAGTAGACAGGAAAGAAAGAATCCTAGGAGGGCAGTTCACACAGGCTGGAGAAAGAGAGGAGGGCAGATACAAGGTGATCTGTAGAGGAGAATCATAAAGGACAGTGGTCTCCAAATGGTGTGCCTCCAGCTGTTGCAAAACTACAACTTCCAGCATGCTCGGAGTTGTAGTTTTGCTACAGCTGGAGGTCTACAGTTTGGAGACCACTGATAAAGGTTGCGTACAAGTGTAGAGAGAAAACAGAGGTCATACAGCACATTTTAGAAGCAGTACAAGCACATGTAAAAAAAAAAAACTAAAACATTTTATAAAGACCTATGGAGAAAATGTTTTTAAAGTAAAAAGCAAGAATTAAAAATAGATTGCTTTTCAATGTTGTCCATGGCCTTTATATCAGAATCAGTAGGTCAGAATCCAAATGTTTTATATGTTGTACATTTTGGCAAAACATTAAAAGGGGTTCTCCATCAAAAGGTGATTTTAGTACGTACCTGGCAGACAGTAAAGGACATGCTAAGAAAGGATCTGCGCTTGTCTTGGGGCTTAATGGCTATGTTGTGAGATTACCATAACACTGTGGCTAGCTTTTTGTGAACTTTTATTTCCTGTTTGAGTTTTCTTATATTGCCTACAAATCCCATAATTCAATTTTCCTCCCTCCCACACATCAGCCTGGTGCATCAGTTGCAGATGGATCTCTCCCACCAAGCGATCGCTCCACCCATTGAAGCAGACAGGCTCCCTGTCATCAGATGACTAGTGATGTCATGTCTCGGCCGCATTGCAACCTGGGAAAAATCAGAGACAACGGTCATTTTGTATGCTGTTAAAAATAAACATTGGGGTGAAAATCACAGAAGAATTGTGAGAAAACCCTAACACACAGGTACAGACACTATATTATGAACAACACTAACTTTACAGCCCCTGTAGCATAGTCAAATAAAAAAAAATCCTGGAATAACCCTTCAACCTTTCTAATATACTTCATAATTTTTTTTTATCTCATTAAAAAAATCATGGCTTAAAAAAAAAAGACCACTAGGGGTCCCCATACCATCCAAACCATAATTCTGTCCGGCTGCAGCATCACCTTTGTCCCAGCTTAAGCACAGGCTGGGAAAAAGTCCAGGGAGTGAGTAGTACTCATCTGTGCTCACTCCTGTCCTGTCTAGAGAGGAGGGGGTTACAGAGCAGCCTGCAGTGATTGGATGAGGAGATCTAACACAGCACAGCAGACTCAGGGAGGAAGTGAATGCATGGTGAGTGAGGGCAGGCTCAGTGCTTGCCTCAGGCACACCCCCTTCCTGAGCAGTGGATGTCAGAATAAGTGAGCAGCAGAACAGAGGAATTTAGCTATTGAATACTACAAAGGAAATGATTTTCTTTTTGGAACACAGAGCTCTCTGCTGAAATCACAAGCACAGTGCTCTCTGCTGACATCTCTGTCCATTTTTAGGAACTGTCCAGAGTAGGAGAAAATCCCAATAGCAAACATATGCTGCTCTGGACAGTTCCTAAAATGGACAGAGATGTCAGCAGAGAGCACTGTGCTCATGATGTCAGCAGACAGCTCTGTGTTCCAAAAAGAAAAGAATTTCCTTTTTAGTATTCAGCAGCTAATAAGTACTAGAAGGATTAAGATTTTTTAATAGAAGTAATGTACAAATTTGTCTAACTTTCTGTCACCAGTTGATATAAGAAAAAGTTTTCCACTGGAGTACCCCTTTAAGAATAGCTTAACAATTGACTGATTCATATGTGTTTGATGTAAAAAAAAAAATAAAAAAAAAATTGCATCTCCTTGGCTATAGAAGAGTTAATGTAGCTTAAATCTTACTATATAGAGAGACTAGTGAAAGCCTAATGGATAGTAATCAAAAGCCATTATAGCAATATCTCCAAAAACAAAAGAATTTACATTACCCACTGTTTCATTCACATTGGACTTGTTATGCGTGTATATGAAAATGATCTAAAATAATAATAAAAAATAAATAATAATAATAATAAAAAAGAAAATAAACATGATAAAAAAAATAAACAAAATTAAACAAAATATATATAAATAATAAAAAAAATACACATAGGCCTGGTTAGGCTTTTTATTATTATTATTAATATATATTACTAATTTATATATAGGGTATGTATATATATATATATATATATATATATATATATATATATATAATATATACATAAAATACATTAAAAGAAAAAAAAAAATATATATATATAAATTTTTTTTTTTTCTTTTACTGAACTTAGGTCTTGGGTGGTGATTGGATAATGGTATTTGATTGTACTGTAAGTCAGAGAAGAGAACCTAACCATTGTCACCAAGTATCTTCCGGGGAATGTGAATACATTCTAATGAAGCATAAACTGGAGACATGTTATGGATTGCTATACTGTCACTTCAATCAATGAGCGGCTCCCGCTGTGATTATTGGTGGACTGATGGGCATCCCAGCTCTGATTCACAAACTCCGAGATCAGAGGGGGAAATAAAGGGAACATCAGTGTCGGGGACCGTTTTCATCCTTTTTAGTTCCATTGTGGAGAAAAAAATGCCCTATAATGTAGTCAATTGCCATACCACTATAACATTTTGACCCCCATAGAATGGAGGCCGTCCGGTGATTGGAGTCGAGTCCCGAGGATGCCAGGTGAATTATGGATAACATCTCGAGTGCAATCAGCGCTGATACCGTTATCTTGTATTTTTATTTATTTTATTTTGATTTTTTTCTTGCATTGTCGCAAATGGCAGTAGGGTAGGTGTTGAGGGGGTTAAACATGAAAGTGATTTCTACTGCGTCATTAGTTATGTTTTAATCACTATCCCTTTCTTACCAATGTGGCGGTGTTTCCCAACCAGTGCACCTCCAGCTGTTGCAAAACTACAACTCCCAGTATGCCCGGACAGCCTTCGGCTGTCCGGGCATGCTGGGAGTTGTAGTTTTGATTCCATATTACAGTGTCTCCCAAACAGAGTGCTTCCAGCTGTAGCAAAACTACAAATCCCAGCATGCCCAGATAGTCTTCAGCTGTCCTGGCATACTGGGATATGTAGTTTTGCAACATCTGGAGGCACACTAGTTGGGAAACACTGCCTTTGGCGGTCCGGTCATGCTGGAAGAAGTATTTTTGCAACATCTGGAGGCACACTAGTTGGGAAACACTGCCTTTGGCGGTCCGGTCATGCTGGGAGAAGTATTTTTGCAACAGCTGGAGGCACACTAGTTTGGAAACACTTTAATATAGAATCAAAACTACAACTCTCGGCATGCCCAAGTTATAGTTATGCAACAGCTGGAGGAACTCTGGTTGAGAAACATAGCCTTTGGCTTTCTGGGCAAGCTGGAAGTTGTAGTTTTGCAACAGCTGGAGGCGCATTGGATGGGAAACACTGTAATATGGTATCAAAACTACAACTTCCACCATGCCTGGAAAACTAAAAGCTGTCCGGGAATGCTGGGAGTTGTAGTTTTGCAACAGCTGGAGGCACACTGGTTGAGAAACACTGTCTTTGGCTGTGCAGGCATGCTGGAAGTTGTAGTTTTGATACCATATTACAGTGTTTCCCAACCAGTGTGCCTCCAGCTGTTGCAAAACTATAACCCGGGCAGGCGGAGAGTTGTAGTTTTGCAACAGCTGGAGGCACAATGGTTGAGAAATACTGCCTTTGGCTATACAGGCATACTGGAAGTTGTAGTTTTGCAACAGCTGGTGGCACACTGGTTGGTAAATACTCCCTTCGGCTGTCCAGGCATGCTAGGAGTTGTAGTTTTGCAACAGCTGGAGGCACACTAGTTGGGAAATACTGTAATTTGGAATTAAACAATGACTGTTTCACCAAAGACCACACTGATAACCAATGCTATGTTTCTATGCTGCTATTGCAATATTCCGTTATTCTCCTACGTACAGAGAGTCGTTCGCCAAATAAGTGCGGCGCGTTACACCAGGTAACTTGAGAACTCGGCTGGAGTTTTGTGTGACTTAAACCTTCCTGCTCTTTCCTCCTTCTGCGCGAAGCCGCTCGGGCTCATAGAGCCAATGGGATCGGCACTTTCATCTTCACGTTCCTATCATTTTAGTTAATTAATTGAGCCCCTGGAAGAGTCTCAGTGTAAATATCATTTTAGCAGTTTAATAACAGCGCTGACTCACTTTGGACTCCCTCTGAAGCCTCACGGTATGGACTTGTGGTTGGTAAGTGCGCCACCTACTGCTCGCCTGCAGCCAATGCAAGAGACGGCTCGATCATAAGCCCGTGTGCGACAAGACGGATCCCTTCATTGTTGCCCGTTGATGAACTATTAAGAATTGCAAGAGGTGATCGCGACATGCTGTAAAAGGAGTCATCGACTATAGAAACGACGCAATCCGACGATAATCCTCCTGCGTTTAGGAGTCAGTAAATGATGCGATTGGAAAGACATAGATATTTTTTTTTTTTACAGTTCGTTTTATTGTAACGTTTGGTAAATGCACGCGTTTCTATCAGGATCGATAAAATATAAATATCTTCAGAATGTTGTATATTCCACTAATGATAGAGATCATAATATCCTTCCTGTCTATCTGTTTCATGCTCCATTGATAGAAATAATGGTTCCAAATTACAGGGCTTTTTACAATGCATCATACGTTCATATCAGCGACTGTAACATATCACCAAGTTTACCAAAGCACAATGGGGGAGGGAGGATGGATCGAGGAAAGTATATAGCCAGTTTTATGGAGTACTTAAGTATTTAGCTTTGGGGGGGGGGGGGTGGCCTTGGGAGAGAGAGGGCATGGATACTCACAGGGTAAGGGTATGTTCACATGCTGCGGCATTGCTGCAGATCAGTTGCAGAAAATGTGCAGTGTTTCTGCACCAAAACAAATCATAGTATTTAACAGTGATTATCCAGGAATATAAAAAAAAAAAAAATAAGTTAAAGGGGTATTCTGGGCAAAAAAACTTTTATCCCCTATCCAAAGGATAAGGGATACGGTGTCTGATCATGGGGGCCCGCTGCTGAGACCTCCCGCGATCTCCCTGCAGCACCTGCATTCTATGCGGGGACTGCGTCTCTAGTTTCGGAAACCTCCGGGTTTCCGGGACTGGGGACGTGACGTGAAACCACACCCCCTCATTTCATGTCTATGGGAGGGGGCGTGACGGCCGTTACGCCCCCTCCCATAGACATGAGTGGAGGGGGCGTGGCATGACATCACGTCCCCAGTCCCGGAAACCTGGAGGTTTCCGAAACCTGAGATTCAGCACCCGCATAGAATGCAGGTGCTGCAGGGGGATAGCGGGAGGTCTCAGCAGCGGGCCCCCACGATCAGACACCTTATCCCTTATCCTTTGGATAGGGGATAAAATATTTTTGCCTGGAATACCCCTTTAATTTCTTCCAAAAAGAGCTCCACACCTGTCCAAAGGTTGTGGGTGGTATTACAACTTGGCTCTATTCATGGAACTGAGCTGCAATACCTCACACTACCAGAGGACATATGTGGGGCTGTTTATTGGGGGGGGGGGGGGACAGTTCTGTTTTTCTATTCCTCGATAACTCCTTAAAAGGGGTACTCTACTGGAAAACATTTTTTAAAAATCAACTGGTGCCAGAAAGTTAAACAGATTTGTAAATTACTTCTATTTAAAAATCTTAATCCTTCCAGTACTTGTCAGATGCTGTGTGCTGCACAGGAATTTCTATTCTTTCTGAATTTCCTTTCTGTCTGACCACAGTGCTCTCTTCTGACACCTCTGTCCATGTCAGGAACTGTCCAGAGTAGGAGCAAATCCCCATAGCAAACGTATCCTGCTACGGACAGTTCCTAAAATGGACAGAGGTGTCAGCAGAGAGCCCTGTGGTCAGACAGAAATGAAATTTAAAAAGAAAATAACTTCCTGTGGAGTATACAGCAGCTGATAAGTACTGGAAGAATTAAGATTTTTAAATAGAAGTAAATAGCAAATCTGTTTAACTTTCTGGCACCAGTTGATTTAAAAAAAAAATGTTTTCCAGGGGAGTACCCCTTTAAAGGGGTGCTTCAGATGGGAAAATATGTTTTCATATAAACTGGTCCTAGAAAGGTAAACAGATTTGTAAATTACTTCTATTTAAAAATCTTATTCCTTCCAGTACTTGTCAGCTGCTGTATGCTCCAGGGGAAGTTATGTAGTTCTTTCCAGTCAGGAACTGTCCAGAGTAGGAAGAAATCCCCATAGCAAACCTCTCCTGCTCTGGACAGTTCCTGACACAGACAGAGGTGGCAGCAGAGAGCACTGTGGTCAGACAGAAACTAACTACACAACTTCCTTCTGATAAGTACTGGAAGGATTAAGATACTTAAATAGAAGTCATTTACAAATCTGTTTAACTTTCTAGTACCAGTTGATTTGAAAACATTTCGTTAAAAATCAGTGGCAGATCAGTTGCAGAAAATCAAGCAGATCCTCAATGTGTCAACGTACTACTACTATAATGTACACAAGAAATTGGCATAAACTCAGGTGCCACAGATGCCCCACATTTATTGAGGATTCTTAAGAACTTTAACTCATCCAGTGCATGACTGGGGTATGGGACATTGGGAAAAATAAATAAAAGTATGTGTGCCAGAATATAGGCAACAAGCAAATCTGGCACACATGGTATTAGACCGATTTTTCAAGCAAATTAGATAGAAAGAATACAGATTTGTGCCATGCTTGACAAGTGGACATGACGTGGCGGAAAGGGAATGTGGTGTCATTAATAGGGTTTGTCTTACATGTTTTGGCTTAAAGTGTCCCTGTCATTTAAAAAAAAAAAATTTGAATTGTCACAGAAACAGTGCCTAGACCCCCACCGATCATTACAATTTGCATCACTCCCTGGCTCACATCTTAGTCCTGCGGCCCCCTGGTGAACCAGAATGGGACTGAAGCTCATTCTAATGATCGGTGGAGGTCTCAGCATTGTCTCTGGGACATGTCAAAGTTTTCTGAAATGATAGGGACACTTTAAGCCAACAGTGTACACTACAAAGTGGTAATTTTTTTGATGAATATAAGCCACACCCCCATTTTGATGATATCCCACCTGCTTTTTGCTAAGTCATGCCCCTCTTGTCAAGTGTGCCCCACTTGTTAAAATGATCAGTGGGGGGTCTCAGAACTGAGACCCCAACCGACTAAAACTTTTCACATGTCTCTCTGACAAAGTTTTGGTAAATGACAGGACACTTTAAAAGTAGATGCATCAGATTCTCAAACAACCTGAGACACTGCTTAAAATTTGTTGCACTCTTGGAATGTCTAGTCTAAGGCTTGGTTCACACTACGGAATTTCCACCTGCAATTCCGCTTTGAAACTGCTGGCAGAAATTCCGATTGCCAAAATGTAAAGTGTAGTGAATGGGTCTCCGTTCACAAATTCTCACTTCGGAATTTGTGAACGGAAATTCCCTTAGTAATTTCCGCCTGAAGAATGGCGTTGCTCATTCTTCAGGCTGAAATACTCGCAGAACACATTGCAGACTATTGGAGATTGCATTGTCCACACGGTCCTAGCGCCGACTGATTCAGTCAGCGCTGGCCACACTCGAAATCTCCAGGCGGAAACTTTCTGGCTGGAGATTCTGCAGTGTGAACCTAGCCTAAGGGTCTATTCACATGACAGAATTTCCGCTTGCAGAATTCTGCCTCAAATTAAAGCCCATAGACTTCTATGGGTTTTCGAAGTCTATGGAGTGTGGAAACCCATAGAAGTGTATGGACTTTCATTTCAGGTGGAATTCCTCTAGCAGAAATTCCTCACGTGTGAATAATAGTGTTGCTCGCGAATATTCGCAATAAGAATTTTATTCACGAATATCGCATATTCACGAATGCGCGAATAGTCGCGAATATAGCACTATATATTCGTAATTACGAATATCCTTTTTTTTTTTTTTCACAGTACACATCACAGTGATCATCCCTCTCTGCTTCCAGCTTGTGTGGTGTAAAGAAGGCTGAAATACTACTGTGTGAGACTGGCGAGCAAATTTTCGCATATACGAATTTCGCTGTTGAAAATTTTTGCTTTGCTAATTTTCGCATATACGAATTTTCGTTTGCTGTAAATTTTAATATGGTAATTTTCGCATAAGGTAATTTTCGTATACACGACTTTTCGCATATGCGATTTTTTGCTTGCGGTAAATTTTAATATGCAAATTTTCGCATTTTCGAAAGGTAATTTTCGCGTAAACTAATTTTCGTAAATGCGAATTTTTGTTTGCCGTAAATAAAAAAATGCAAATTTTCGCATACACGAAATTTCGCAAAAGCGAATTTTTTTATATACTAACTATCGCATAAGCTAATTTTCGCATAAACAAATTTTCGTGTGAACAAATTTGCGCGAATGTTTGTATATGCGAATTTTTGTTTGCGGTAAATTTTAATATGATAATTTTCGCATAAGCTAATTTTAGTATATGAGAATTTTCGTATGTGCGAATTTTTGCTTGCGGTAAATTTTGATATGCTAATTTTCGTATAAGGTAATTTTCGCATATACAAATTTGCGCATATGCGATTTGTTTTCTTGCGGTAAATTTTAATGTGCTAATTTTCGTATAAGGTAATTTTCGCATAAACTAATCTTTCGCATATGCGAATTTTTGTTTACGGTAAATTTTAATATGCAAACTTTCGTATACACAAATTTTCGTATAAGCAAACTTTCGTATATGCAAATTTTCGTATAACCTAATTTTCGTAAAAACTAATTGTCGTATAAGCTAATTTTCGTATATACGAATTTTTGTATATGCAAATTTTTGCTTGCGGTAAATTTTAATATGCAAATTTTCGTATAAGCTAATTTTCGCATAAGCTAATTTTCGTATATGCGAATTTTCGTATATGCGAATTTTTGCTTGCGGTAAATTTTAATATGCTAATTTTCGTATATGCGGATTTTCGCATATGCGAAAACAAAACGCGAATATTACGAATATGCGAATTTAGCGAATATATGACTAATATTCGTCCATATATTCTCGAAATATCGCCAATTCTAATATGACCTATGCCGCTCAACACTAGTGAATAGACCGTAAAGAGTCTATTTACATGAGCAGAATTTCTGCACCAATTCAGCTTCCTTGGGTGGTTTCTGGCTTGTGCGGATTTTGTTTGGAATTGGTGCGGAATTGGTGCAGAAATTCCGAATGCGGAAATGCAGAAGTGTGGAATCCCATAGAAGTAATTTCTTTTCAGGAAATTCCACCCATGTGAATAGATCCTAAGTTTAAACTGGCCTCAGTAGACCAATGACCACCGCTGATCTCCCCTCACTGGTTCTTTCTCTGCCTACAAAACATGACCGACCAACTGTTCACCCTGCAACAACACCTGGATGACATCGAAAACAGGAACAGGTGGTGGGAGGATGCACCTAATGACCTTTATATTGTCCTCACCTCTATGTGTAGGGTCGCCACCTTTCTTGCAAAAATGCCTGTATGAGGGCTCATTTTTTGTACCCCGATCTCTAGTTTGACTATGTGACTTATTGATCGTTTTTTTCTTTTTTTTTATAAAATTGGGGAGTTGCAGTTAGTTACTAACTATAACTCCCAGCAGGCCCTGATACAGCCTGTGGCTCAGCAGCTGCCCCAAACGAAAACAACAACTCCCAGCATGTTGGACCATATAGTAGTATATACTATAGGTCAGTGTTTCCCAACCAGGGGTGCCTCCAGCTGTTGCAAAACTACAACTCCCAGCATGTTGGACTATATAGTAGTATATAGTATAGGTCAGTGTTTCTCAACCAGTGTGCCTCCAGCTGTTGCAAAACTACAACTCCCAGCATGTTGGACTATATAGTAGTATATGGTATAGGTCAGTGTTTCTCAACCAGTGTGCCTCCAGCTGTTGCAAAACTACAACCCCCCAGCATGCCCGGACAGCCGGGCAGAGGGAAGCATGCTGGATATTGAGAGCTGAAGCATCTGGCCTCTAGGGTTAAATGACCGAGTGGATATGATATGTTTTAACTGATGCTGATATCTGAACCGTTACGTCATGAAGTCACGTGAGGTGTTTAGAAAGGTGAATAGTGGTTTACTAATTAGCACCAGTATAAGTTTGTGGCCTTGTGGTACCCCCCCCCCCAAGTCTGTTGCCCTGTCTCTTGTAATATGTGAGTATTGCAAATAAAGAAGAAAGAGAACTATTGCAAATAAAGAAGAAAGAGAAGAATTGGTGAGTGCCGACATTCATTTTTTATTTTTTTTGGACGCTATTTAGAAACCTTGTTTACCCTATACAACATTGTGCCACAAAACTCACATCCAAGCAGTGATTTTCACATGAAAACAAATACTGTATAAGACCTAATGCTTGGAAAAAAAAATCTTATTTGTCAAGAATTTACGTAACGGTAAATAAGAATTATTATAGATTGTCAGGGTTTCAGATATCAAGAAGCATTGTTGTGGGGAACTGTTGGGGCCAGGGAGCCAAATCATAATTAAACTGCCTTAATGAAGCCTTAATAATGGATGTAGACATATTTGGCAAACCTTTTTTTCAATGTTTGCTATGTACTTCAGGTTTTTATTTAAA
This sequence comes from Hyla sarda, assembly GCF_029499605.1. Classification (NCBI taxonomy): domain Eukaryota; kingdom Metazoa; phylum Chordata; class Amphibia; order Anura; family Hylidae; genus Hyla; species Hyla sarda. The sequence continues at coordinate 26,118,244 of NC_079199.1, read as the reverse complement.
AATGTACATTAGTTTTTGTTCTACAGCCTCTGCTATTTTATTTTTATTCTTATACATTGTCTCTAGATTCTCTCCTGCAGGGTATCTTGTATCTGCCCTCCTCACCATCTACAGCCAGATGAGCTGTCCTCCAAGGTTACTCTTCCTCCTGTTCACAGTCTAAAGAGGTGTGTTTCCACCTCACCTCCCCCTCCCCTTCTGTGTCTAAGGCTAGGTTCACACTACGGAATGTCTGGGCAGAATTTCTGCTAAAGATTTATCCGGCGGCACTAGGACCGCATAGACGGCAATGCATTTCTGGGTAGATCTTTTGGGAGATCTGCTCAGAAATGCATTGACATCTATGGGGACAGCAATGCACTCTGCGCAGTCCTAGTGCAGCCGGCTTGATCTCCGGCAGAAATTCTGCCCAGAAATTCCACGGTGTGAACCTAGCCTAAGGGTCTATTCACATGGCAGAATTTCCGCATGCGGAATTCCACACAAATTCTGCATGTGGATTCTGCCTCAAATTAAATCCCAATAGACTTCTATGGGATTCTGCACTCCCATTCACACTTCTGAACTTCCGCATGCGGATTCCGCACCAATTCCACACAAAATCCTGCCTTGTGAATAGACCCTAAGGGTCTATTCACACATGCGGAAACTCCACACCAATTCTGCTTCCGCTTTCTTAGGTGGTTTCTGTCCTGTGCAGATTTTGTGTGGAATTGGTGCAGAATGTGCGCGGAATTTGTGCGGAAATTCAGAAGTGTGGAATCCCATAGAAGTCTATTGGGCTTTCATTTGAGGCAGAATTCCACAAGCGGAAATTCAGCCCGTGTGAATAGACCCTAATACTGAGAAAGCAGAAAGTCTGTCGGATGGATCTATCTCTGAGTATCAGCTAAACGGTAGAACATTTTTACTGAAGACTATTTAGAAAGTTGCTTAATTTTTTGTGAGGCGGGAGACATCTGAATGGCTGAGGACACAGCACCGCTCTAACATCACATACATTTATAGTAATCATGTAGGGAGGGGGGGGGGGGGGGAAACTAAAATATGCAGGTGACATTTCTGGTTGTACCACAGCTGTAGAACGGCAAATCTAAAAATTATTTTTGCTAAATATAAATAGCATCCTAATCATTTACCATTCATTTATCCATATACACATTGGGGGGAGATTTATCAAAACCTGTGCAGAGGAAGAGTAGTGCAGTTGCCCATAGCAACCAATCAGATTGCTTCTTTCATTTTCCACAGGCCTCTTTAGAAGCCTGTGGAAAATGAAAGTAGCAATCTGATTGGTTGCTATGGGCAACTGCACCACTCTTCCTCTGCACAGGTTTTGATAAATCTCCCCCATTGACATGACACATTCCCTTTGATCTTAATAATAATCCCCAAATAGGGTGTTCACTGTATAGAACAAGGTGAAGCATTGGACAGAATGGAAGCTGGGAGAGGTACTATCGAATACCCATGATCTGCCATTGAAGTGGAAAAAGAAGACGCTTAGGTTGAGGTGTAAACAGTCATAATTTATTAACCATGACATCCCTTAGACATGATAGAGCCAAATGCTTTAAATGCCTGCGTCTCAACACCTAGAGATGGTCAGACCTTTCTCAGTCTGTCTGATGCAGTTCAGATGGACAGGAGAGATTTTTGTCTAAAAATTAGATACATTTTTGTCAAATGTTGGTTTTTTAGTGACTTTTCATTCATTCCTGTGTTTGTCAGTGATATGCGTGTTCTGAGTCGGGTTTTTGCAGTGGTCAAAAATTTTAAGGGAACCAATCATTAGATTTTACCCTATATAATGCTTGGCAAAGCGTTATATAGGGTAAAATTGTTGTCCTCACCATCCCCGGGGGACGCTCCTGCCCCCAGGGATGGTGAAGATATGAAGTTATAAACTAGTCACCGCCGCCGCCGTAAGTAGTCACCTGGGCGGGGAGCTCTTCTCACCTACTCCCGTTCTTCGCCCGGCAGCGACGCCCCCTCCGCTTGATTGATGGGCCGCGTCATCGTTCCGCTCACTGAACAGACGGAGCAGAGTGATGACGCGGCCCATCAATCAAGCGGAGTGGGCGTCGCTGGAGTAGATGAGAAGAGCTCCCCGTCCAGGTGAGTACTTACGGCGGCGGCGGTGACTAGTTTATAACTTCATATCTTCACCATCCCTGGGGGCCGGAGCGTTCCCCCGGGAATGGTGAAAATAAAGGTTTTACCCTATATAACGCTTTACCAAGCGTTATATAGGGTAAAATCTGATGATTGGTTCCCTTCAAGAAAATGCGACTTTTTGTTTCACAATGTTTTTATTGAATTTTATAAACATAAGAAATGTAACATATAACATATTATGACATCAGATGTGTCAGAGTTTACATATGAACATGCATAACAACCTTGACCGGTGGAGCATAATTGTTCATCCAAACAGTGTCATGCATATTCACAAAGGATCTATCAGGTCCAAAGGGACCTTAATTGAAATTTGAGAGCAAGAAAATAACAATAAGAAGGAAAACAATAAAACAATAAAATAGTGAGTCTCCATAACTTCTACAAAATCAATCAAAATTGCTGAATCAGGCAGTTGTCTGGTATTTGGTAGAATTCAGAATCGAGGTGTCACAAGGGTGTCACAAGGGTCAGCCGTCTTATACACTCGAAGAACCGCTCTTTTGTGTGTAGTAAGCTAAATTGTATCATAACTTAGTTTAGATAGTAAGGGTCTATGGGAAAAAGAGATGAGTGTACAGCCTCATGGGAATCCTGGATTAAGCTTTATAAAATGCGACTTTTTAAAAGACACAAAATTTGGCAAAGCCTTTAAGAAAAAGGAGCAAATCACCTCCAAAAAAAAAAGTGGCATAGAAAACACACATTACAAATTACTCATTAATATAAGAAGATCAACTTGTTATTGGAAATATATATATATATATATATATATATATATAGTTTATTTTTATTTTTTTATTTTTAATTTGGAAACATTTTTCAATATGGTTAGGATGGACATGTTTAAAAGTATATTTGGTACAATTAAGTTCACAGCCCGTACTTGTTTATATGGTTATCCAAATTATTACTTTAAAATTCCTAAGTTTTTATGGATGCAAATTAGACACCTTTTGTAATATGTTTGTTTCACAGTTTTCTACTAGTTTATCAAGAAAACAGCTCATCAGAATCCCACCACTAGGGGCCCACATACCTACTGGGACACTAACCAGTCCTGCAGCAGCCTCAGGCTTGTCCATGAGTCATGGACAAGAGATGATTCATGAACAAGGCTGCGTGAGCAGGTGAACCAATCACATCCCACTACCATAAGGAGGGACACGCCCCCTTCCCCTGTTAGGATTTATAACCCTGTGAGCTAATGAAAAAAATGTAAAATAAAGGACATTCACAATGAAGCTTCTAAACTGCCCTGCGGTAACACACAAGGAATCACCTCTGGAAGAGCTTCCTGGAACTATAAACTGAAAGGTGGGTAAATTCCCTCATATGAAATTTATAGCCCAACAAATTTATAGCCCAACTTGTGCCTTTCTGTAAATTTGGTGCAGTGAGTTAAAAAACCACCCATAAAAAAAAGGAGTAAAAAAACACACATACCACAGCCATTATTTGTAAATAAACTCCGGTACAAACTACGGAATTTCAGCGACGGACATTCCACTGCTGAAATTCTGCCAACATAATAATGATCTTGTCCATTTTTTAGGGGGCGGACATTGCCACCCTAGTGCCGACTGATTCACCCAGCGCTGGCTTTTCAGTCAGGAGCTTCCTAAGTGTGAACCTGGCCTTACTGTGAAACTAACAGCCCCCAACATACCCTGACTGCCAAACCTATGAAAGTAATCCACAGCATGCATACCGTATTTTTTCGCCCTATAGGACGCACCGGCGTATAAGACGCACCCAATTTATAGGTGCAAAATCAAAAAAAATTAAGATTTTTAACCCAATAGTGGTCTTCAACCTGCGGACCTCCAGATGTTGCAAAACTACAACTCCCAGCATGCCCGGACAGCCGTTGGCTGTCCGGGCATGCTGGGAGTTGTAGTTTTGCAACATCTGGAGGTCCGCAGATAGAAGACCACTGCATAGGAGGTAATACTCACGTGTCCCCGCCGCTCCGGACCCGTCACCGCTGCCCTGGATGTCGCTCCATCGCTGTCGCCGTGTCCCCGTCGCTCCGAAACGTCTCTGCTGCCAGCCGGGTATCCTCGCTCTTCGTCGCCGCCATCACGTCGTTGCGCACGCTGACACACGTACGCGACGACGTGATGACGAGGATGGGGATCCCAGAACGGAGAAGACACCGAGGAGGCAGGTAAGGTCCCTCCCGGTGTCCTGTTAGCACTAACCCGGCTATTCAGTCGAGCTGTTCGGGACCGCCGCGGTGAAATCGCGGCGGTCCCGAACAGCCCGACTGAACAGCCGGGTTAGTGTCACTTTCCCTTCAGACGCGGCGGTCAGCTTTGATCGCCGCATCTGAAGGGTTAATACAGGGCATCACTGCGATCAGTGATGTCCTGTATTAGCCGCGGGTCCCGGACATTGATGGCCGCAGGGACCGACCCGATAGGGGTGTATCCGCCGTATAAGACGCACCGACTTTTCCCCCCCAGTTTTGGGGAAGAAAAAGTGCGTTTTATACGGCGAAAAATACGGTATATCTGGCCATAGTTGCCATTGGTGTTGTTGCTCTGGATCCCAAAAATGCTGCATGCAACTGTCTGCACACTGGATGACAACTCTGTTGGATTGTTGGTCGCATGTGAACCAATCCTTAGCTTGTTATAACCCACTTATCACCCCATGTACCAGTTGATATTTTATAAATACAATAGTACAATCCAGTTGTCTGAGATTAGGGATGAAATTTACGTGATCAGACGGACTGGCACACATCCCATCACAGACGTTCCATAGACTTAAATGAGACTTCTGGGAGAGGACGTCCAGTAGTCTGTCTAATCACATGGGTTTCGGCACCAGTCTCGAGCAATATCCAGCCAACAGCCTTCCTGATAATAAAACTTTAAGGAAGTATGAAGCAGGCACAAAAGCTGTGCCTGTACCATACACAGAAGCCAACAATCACAGTCAGTGGCCAGGTTTGGAGGCGGGGTGTAATAGGAGCTAAAAAAAATTGCAGTAACCTGCAATACATGACAGCATTGCAGTATACTGTAGAAGCAATCGATTGCACGCGTAAGCCCCTAGGGAAGCTATGTGTGTAATCAAATTTGTAAAAAAAAATAAAAAATTAATTTAAAAATATTCCCATTTCATAAATGTTAAACAAACAATTTGTTTGCCTTTTTTTTTTTTTTAGAATAGAAAAAGAAATCTAAACTACAGCACCATAAAAAATGAACAATTGCTATCACCACACGTAGAACTGTTCAAACTATTAAAATATTATTTTATTTATCCCATGGGGCAAATGCCATAAACAAAAAAACACAATATGTATATGTATATATATATATATACACAACCAAAGAATAAGTTGGCCAGCACCATTGATCCAAACTATTGTAAAAACCTGGCTTGCAGGTGCAGGCTGCTGGGCTAAATATACAGCAACAGGAAAATACAGCAGCACACTGCTAGCACAAAGATATAGATGAAACATGAGTATATAGATAGAACATGAAAAGCTATACAGCTGTAATGCAATAAATGAAGATATGAAACTATGAAAATATGAGGTACTTAGCTTGCAAATTTGGCGCCAAATAGCGTGGACCGTCCCACCACGGTAAGGTGACCTCATTCTGGGACGGACCCTACACTTTGGTTGTATTACACATACGGGGGAGTGGCTACCTCCATGTTGGCTCCTGCACCCCACCCACCTCTATTAGGTGTATATAAGGTGCCTTGGATGTTTCAGACCTTGCAATGCCTGTTGAACTGTTCACACAGAGGCATATACACAGTGTAGGGTCCGTCCCAGAATGAGGTCACCTTACCATGGTGGGACGGTCCACGCTATTTGGCGCCAAATTTGCAAGCTAAGTACCTCATATTTTCATAGTTTCATATCTTCATTTATTGCATTACAGCTGCATAGCTTTTCATGTTCTATCTATATACTCATGTTTTATCTATATACTCATGTTTCATCTATATCTTTGTGCTAGCAGTGTGCTGCTGTATTTTCCTGTTGCTGTATATATATATATTGATTACCTAAAAAAAAAAGGTATCAATAAAACCAACACATTAAAATGAGCCCTTATATAGCACAAAAGAAAAATAAAAAATAAATAAGAAATAAATATACAGTAGATAAAAAATTAAAATAAAATTTTAAATAAAAATATAGAGGTCAGAATGTAGTACTGTAAAGCAATTTTTAAGCTTTTATTTTAAAAATATTTTATAAAAAAAAATGGTGTTTTTTGATGAAAAACATTGTTGGTGTTGGATGGAAGTTGAAAAAAAATATGAGCTCAGATTTATCAAAGAATGTCTACAGTAGAGCTATTTTCCCTCGTTTATTTGGGGGGTGGGTTTGACTAGCGTGCACCTTATTTATCAAGAAGGTGCAGCGGGATGATGAATTTTGCGCAGCTCTGCTGTGGTGGGAAAAGCTCTACCGCATACACTTTTTCTAGACGCTTGTGAGGGAGGGAAGTAGACACTTTCCCGGGTCCTGAATTTGGCGGGTTAGGGGTTTTTACTTTCACAGAGCTGCCGGGCAATTTTTACTTGCATTTTAGACGCTACAATCAAATTTGATTGCGGTGTCTAAGGGGTTAATGCCGGGCTTCACCGTGATCGGTGATGTCTGACATTAGAGATGGGTCCTGGTGGCAGATAGCCGCCAGGACCACCCAGCTATGACCCGCGCTCAGCTCCTGATCACGTGTCATAGAAGGGGGGTGGGGCGCTGTCATCCACAAGAAGTTAAAGGTTGAATTGCGGAAGGTTGAAGTGATTCTCGCGCCTACCGGTAGGTGGTGTAGCTTTCGCCTAAAAAAGTACCTTGGCGCACAAAATAGCGACTTTTGACAAAAGTGGCAAATGATAAATACTTGACCACTGCATGGTCAAAAACAAAAAGCGGAGATACATAAGCTATTGTAGGTGGAGGCACCCTGGTTGGGAAACACTGGCCCCCTAATGGGAAATATGTAACAGGACCCCTATCTAGCTTGCTTCATGTTTAATATTGGGCTCCAACCCTGCAGCAGAGGAGCCTTTGGGCCTTTTGAGACACCAGGTACAGATGCGACTGCACTGACTGTGTATATTGTAATACTCTGGCAATCTGTTTTGTTTGTAGTGAATTCTGAATGCCATGAATTCTACAGTCTGTCGACATCCACACCGATATCCAAGAGCCGTTGGTTTACGTTCGTCTCAGAAAAGTAATTTTATCTGTTTAACAAATGTGCATTAATTCATTATTAATAGATAGAAATCAATATTAAGCTATGCACACAGCGCCTCATGCTTTATTACTGCGAGCACATCAGAATGACATAGATTGCTGGTATTAATTATTATTTCCATGATATTGTGAAATAGATGAAAGAATGTAAGTTTCTCCCCATAAACGTGTTCCCACATTACATGTTTCATGCCTCTTCCAACATGTTAACGTCATGTGTAAAATACCTCCATTGTCTTCGATGGGAATATGTGTCATTGTGGACTACGCAATATATTATTTTCCACCACAAATTTCAAACCTTTTGCTAATTAAAAAAGAAAAAAAAAAGGGGCACAAGGCACATTGGGTAGCCAGGAGCTGGCTTAGCACAAATAAACATGACAAATCTGCATGCAAATTAGTCCAGAAATGATAAGAAATCATTATCAAAGGAGATCTCCATTGAAACTTACTGTATCCCCTGTCCACAGGAGAAGGGATAAGTAGCTGATTGTGAGGGGTCCTGCCGCTTGGCAATCCCCCCATGATCATCGGGGCGGGCCCCCCGGCGCACAGTAAGGAGCACATGCTACAGCCGGCACATAAGATGTCTGATCGCGAGGGGCCCGCTGCTGATACCCCCCACGATCTCCCAGCAGCACCCGCTTTCTCTGGGGGTGCTGAATCTCCAGTTTCGGAAACCTCCAGGTTTCCGGGACTGGGGATGTGACGTGACGCCACGCCCCCTCCATTCATGTCTATGGGAGGGGGCGTGACGGCCGTCACGCCCCCTCCCATAGACATGAATGGAGGGGGTGTAGCAGGATGTCACGTCCCCAGTCCCGGAAACCCGGATGTTTCTGAAACTGGAGATTCAGCACCCCCAGAGAAAGCGGGTGCTGCTGGGAGATCGTGAGGGGTCTCAGCAGCGGGCCCCTCGCGATCAGACATCTTATCCCCAATCCTTTGGATAGGGGATAAAATGTTTTTGCCCAGAATACCCCTTTAATACGATTTTGCTTTTGACTGCTCAGATATAGTTTTGAGCCTGGTTATGCTGGGTGGTATTCCCCGGCTGTATCCCTCACTACAATAATATTTGAATGAAACGGGTAATGCTTGCTGTGGTAACAATACAGATGGGGGACCCGGGTACCACTTATCTAACATTTATTAGTTATCCAATGGATTGGTGACAGCCATGTTTAGCTGGAATACCCAGTGTATTCCTCTCTTGGATAACACAGCTTACACTGCTGAAACAGGATCCACCTGGCGCTGTTTATCTTGGCTTTTTCAAGATAAATTATCATGATGATAACTGTGAAAGAAACAAATTGTGACAATAATTGGCCAGTGAAATGAACGTTTATTGGGGTTATATCCAAGCTTAGCATCTAGGGCAGTGGAACATGTAAATACGGTGTTGATTCTATGTATACATTCCATTTATTAGATTCCTTTCCATCCAGGAATGTCTTTCTACGTTGCTTTTGTTCCAATGGTAAATGCCGGTAATGTGTTTCTTTGGTTTTTGTATAGAACCTCATGTCAAAAAATGTGCATGCCTGAATTTTGCCAATACCCTTTGTCATGCTCCTCATACAGGTGTTTGCAAAAAGTTAGACTTCATCCAATGAAAATTGTTGGACATGCTTGATTGTTGGTTCGACCCCCATCTAGTCTAGCAGGAATTAGTGTCGCCATTACCACCTTACCATTGTAAGGGCATTTGGTGACTGCATTCACAGGCAGCACATGGACCGCTGCTGCCAGGCAATCATAAGGAAGAGCGGGTAAGAGGACAGAGGCACTGTGGCCCTAGGACATAGAAAACACTGCACCATGCCTCTCTGAAACTCATGAACCATCTACAAAATTCATACAGAATAAAGTCACCAAATCCACTTAAATGTATGCCTTGAATGGGGACACTAATCCCTGCTAGACTGTGTCTGCACATTAGCAGATGCACGTTAATGATCCATGCACACTACAGAATTTCCAATCAGAGAAATTCCACTGGGAAATTCTAATGCAGCAGAGTCCCATTGCTGTCAATGAGAATCTGCTGCACAGTGCACATTATGGAATTTCAGCGACTGAGCTTTCCGTCGCTAAAATTCACCTGCCTAAAGAATTAACATGTTCATTCTTACGGCAGAATACCGAGCAGAATGCACTGCTGGCTATGGGGACCGGCAATATCCATGTGGTCCTAGCCCCAACTAATACAGTTGCGCCGGCTGCCCTTTGGGATCTCCACCCGGAGCTTATTTGGGTGGATATTCTGTAATGTGCATAGACCCTTTTTTCCAGTCTGACCACCGTGCTCTCTGCTACAACCTCTTTCTGTGTCAGAAACTGTCCAGGGCAGGAGCAAATTCGTGACACAGACAGAGGTGGCAGTAGAGAGCACTGTGGTCAGATTAAAAATAACTATACAACTTCCTCTGGAGTATACAGCAGATGATAAGTACTGGAAGGATTAAGATTTTTAAACAGAAGTAATTTACAAAACATTTTTTTCCCCACTCCGGAGTACCCCTTTAATTACACCGTGCATCCGAATTTAAAGGGGTTATCCAGGAAAAAACTTTTTTTTCATTTATCAACTGGCTCCAGAAAGTTAAACAGATTTGTAAATGACTTCTATTAAAAAATCTTAATCCTTTCAGTACTTATGAGCTTCTGAAGTGAAGGTTGTTCTTTTCTGTCTAAGTGCTCTCTGATGAAACCTGTCTCGGGAACCGCCCAGTTTAGAAGAGGTTTGCTATGGGGATTTGCTTCTAAACTGGGGGGTTCCCGAGACACGTGTCATCAGAGATTACTTAGACAGAAAAGAACAACCTTAACTTTCTGGAGCCAGTTTATATATATAAAAAAAAGTTTTTTTTTCCTGGATAACCCCTTTAATGCCAAAAAATGCTATCTAGTATTCAGGTCTTCTCCCAAAATCCAAAACTAATAACTAGACCAAATATTTGAGTGTATTCAGAAATCAGTGTCCTCCTTACTGTTCTCCAGTAGTATCTTCCACGTGACGCCGCCCCTGCACTTCCCATGGCGTCCCATAGGGTGGAACGGTGTAGGGGACCCTTCCCGGCGATCCACCTGTCGTTGCAGGAGTCTGTCGCAGCATGCACTCAGGCATGTTTGTCTATGTCTGTTTATAGCATCTGTCAGCCGATACACAAGAAACAAAAAGACTCATGAAAACCGATCTGCTCCTTTTTGCTGAATATTTAATGCTGGCTGCACCTAAGAAAAGGCGCTCACATCTTTCCTTTTTTCCCATGCTTGTCTTCTTGCCCTCTTTAATTTCCCCCTGGGACGGATGGGTTTCAGCCTTGGTTGCTTGAAGAGCCCATTTACTCGGAAAAGATCTTTAATAACCCCCTGTTTTGGCGTTCTTCCTGTCTCTGCAAGAGTACATTTATTTCATCCCAGCCACCTTCTAGCAGACTTTTGTGTATATATTTTCAGGGAAATTTGATTGCTTGTATAGATTTTTAAATCAGTTTTTCGGATCAAGTTCAGAAATATGTAAACTGTTTTCCTTGTTGCAAGCAACTCTGTAATGAGTCTCTTTCAATGGCATCAAGTGATCTCCAAGCAAGGCCTAAGCAGATTAAAGCAGGCAGTAATTGGAAAGCAAGTAACCTTTCCAAGACCAATTGCAAGAAATTTAAGCCTCCTTCCAAATGTTTATTAAATTGAGGCCATATTCACACTTATTGTGGTCTGAAATATGAACCAGTATTTTCTGTCCTGGGGTGACTGACTTTATAGAACGTTAATGTACTCATAATGTACAATATTGTATGGCTGTTTTAGATGGGCAGAAGTGGTGATTACATTTGGATTGAATAAACTGCATTAAAAGACTGTTCTTTCCCCAGCAAAGACTGATGGAACAAGAAACACACTTAAAACATTCAGCTTCTTCTGGCTCACCGCAGATAACCCGTTCCATGCTGGGCTGACCGGCAAGTCATTGCTTTACGGAGAAGAAAAAACGGATCCGTAGGAAATAATGGCTTGTGTAGCCCGACCAGGTGAAGCCAGGGGAAATTCTGCTGTCGGGCCGTTTCAAATGAATCATGGATTTTGCCATTTTGGGCTGTAATTCACACCCCTGTGTTTAAACCAGTATGCATGTTTGGAGCGCACGCAAAGCTGACCGCCAATTTTTTGAGAAAACGAGAGAATACCATTTATTACGCACATGCGGCGATAAGGCCAGGCTTTGTATGCAGTCAGTAAATAGTAGTCAATGTCATTATTATTATGCTATATATAGCAAGAACAGATTCGGCAATTCTTTTATAAAATAGCCAATATACAGAATTACAGGTACTAACTATAAAAACTATTACAAAAAAAAAAAATTACAAATAGACTTATGGAAGGAGTAAGCCGCACCTGAGGTCTGGAACCTGCTGAAGTAGAACAAGAGTCTGATAAATTGAAGATTTATCTTACTGTGTTTACCCAGAAGAAGGCAAAAACCCTTATAAGGGAGATGACAATTGCCCCATACTAGGGGAGAAAATCAGAAAGTATCCCAAGGCCAATGTTGCACCTCCAGAAATGTAGTATAATGTCCATTTTAGGCCCTGTTCAGACCTTGTTTTTCATGCATGATCTGCTTTCTATGTTTTTCTTCCCAGGCGTGGAAGAGTTAAGCCTTTTGCCCAATTGCAAGGCGGGTGTGGCTATATACTCCAGCTCAGTTTATATTCTATGCTGGTTTATTTTGTGCAATAATGCTACTATGATGTCTGTTTGTGCACTAATGCTACTATGATGTCTGTTTGCGCGCTAATGCTACTATGATGTCTGTTTGTGCTATAATGTTAATATGATGTCTGTTTGTGCACTAATGCTACTATGATGTCTGTTTGTGCACTAATGCTACTATGATGTCTGTTTGCGCGCTAATGCTACTATGATGTCTGTTTGTGCTATAATGTTAATATGATGTCTGTTTGTGCACTAATGCTACTATGATGTCTGTTTGTGCACTAATGCTACTATGATGTCTGTTTGCGCGCTAATGCTACTATGATGTCTGTTTGTGCTATAATGTTAATATGATGTCTGTTTGTGCAATAATGCTACTATGATGTCTGTTTGTGCTATAATGTTAATAGGATGTCTGTTTGTGCAATAATGCTACTATGATGTCTGTTTGTGCTATAATGTTAATAGGATGTCTGTTTGTGCAATAATGCTACTATGATGTCTGTTTGTGCTATAATGTTAATATGATGTCTGTTTGTGCAATAATGCTACTATGATGTCTGTTTGTGCAATACTCTGACTATGTCTGCTTGAGCATGCACCTTGTATTTATTCTACGATATTTTATCAGAGTTTTAAGCCATGGTTATATAGTCTTGTTTATTGTAGATTTTAGTCTTTGTTAAATTAGTCGGTTTTAGGATTATATGTCCGTTCTGATTTGTTTAGTCTGTGTTCACACTTGGAGAATCCTGTCCTACGTTCCTCCTCTTAGTGGAGTTTGGTTTCAAATTTATCCTGTCTTTTATCTTGAAATATATCCTGTTTTGAATCTTTAGAAATATCCTGCCTAGTATCCTGACCAGAGTTCCTCTACGTTGTAGAGTTTGGTTTTCTTGTATTTCTTGTTAAGAAGTTTCATGTAATATATTTTTGTTTCCTTCTGGGTTAGCATCCTGCATTTCTGCCCTGTTAGTATTTGTATCCTGTCTGGTTCATATGTTCTGGTTTTTGTACTCCCGTTCTGTTTCTGACCTGTGACCAACTATGTGTATTAGTTGTTTTTACGCCACTGCACTGTAGCACAGGGAGGGACCGGCTCCAAGTTGTCGAATCACCCTTTAGGGTGTTTGGGCAAGTAGGCACGGAGATTGTCACTAGGGACAGCTTAGAGCTCACACTCCCTGTCCCCCAGTCGGTCATGACATGTAGTATCTATAACTTGTAATACAATGTTTTCTATAAGCGCATCCATGCCCTCATTGAGCTCAATTTATCAACCATTACAACACTTAGTGGTGGAGTTTCATAGTTTTACTGCTTTTTCAATAAAGAATCCCTGTCTGTGATCATGGGGGGACCTTCTTCTTCTAGCTGGAAAGGATGCCTCCTTTAAATGGTTACAGGCCTAAAGGTCCCTATACACATTAGACATGTGTTGGACAAAACTGATGGGATTGGCCAACCATCTAATGTGTATGGGATCTTCCTGACCCTTCCTCAGCAGATGGTGTTGGGAGAATAGATTGAGCATCTTGAGTTTTAAATGTTCAAGACTTCTGCTCTTGGGTTGATAAAACACCACCAGATGAGTCTGGCAGTGGATTACCCCTCCATTCTAAGCAGGTGAGCACTCAGTTCATGGGTATGGATTGGGAGAGAACTCAGTCTATGAAACCAAGGGCTACCATTGATTCTACCACTGCATTCCAGACTTTATCTTAAGTGACTGTATTAGGCTTCTTTACACAATGTTTACAGCTGGCATTTCCAAGTGGGAAAAAATCACTCATGCTACGGAGAAAGCAACAATTTTTTTGCAATTTTTGCATGAAAAATGTATGTTTCTCCATCCATAAGGGGTTGAAAAAAGAACATGGTATAATCAGAAGAATTATGGCAGTGAATTTAATATATGTGTGCATTAATGGTCATTTTCCTTAGAATTTGAATTTAATAGAATTTGATTGTTCACGCCCACTCCCATAGACATGAATGGAGGGGGGTGTGGTGTGACGTCACGAGGGGGCGTGACACAGCATTATGTCTCTGTCTGGGTAGCAGACTGCAGGTGCTGCACAGAGATCATGGGGGGTCCCAGCAGCGGGAGATTGCGGAGGGGGGGTCCAAGCAGGGGGATCCCCATGATCAGACATCTTATCCTCTATCCTTTGGATAGGGGATAAGATGTCTAAGGCTGGAATACCCCTTTAAGTGAAGTAATTTAACTTGTAACTTGCCATTTCCATGTTTAGGAATATAATGCATGGACCATTAAAGGGGTATTCCAGGCAAAAACTTTTTTATATATATCAACTGGCTCCGGAAAGTTAAACAGATTTGTAAATTACTTCTATTAAAAAATCTTAATCCTTCCAATAGTTATTAGCTTCTGAAAGTTTTCTGTCTAACTGCTCAATGATGATGTCACGTCCCGGGAGCTGTGCATGATGGGAGAACATCCCCATAGGAACTGCACAGCTCCCGGGACGTGAGTCATCATTGAGCAGTTAAACAGAAAACAACAACTCAACTTCAGAAGCTAATCACTATTGCAATGATTAAGAATTTTTAATAGAAGTAATTTACAAATCTGTTTAACTTTCCGGAGCCAGTTGATATATATAAAAAAAAGTTTTGACCTCGAATACCCCTTTGATCCTGCAAGGGTACATATATACCATATTTTGTCACATGATGATAGGAGAGGCTTGTAATACCTGGACAATTCCTACAACTAGATCCATCCAGTAGATATAATTGACCCAGGAGTAGGGAGAGGTGTTATAGATCCTCAGCCTCTTAGTGTCATTCAACAGTAAGAAAATACTTTTAGAATATTTTCTCTATCTGTATCTAATTCTCTTTATTAGACCTAATATTAATAGAGGTGTGTGTGATATCTTTATTCAGCAGCACAGCATGCCCAAGGCGCAGTCCTTCCTAGCTGTTCCATATCAAATCCTATTAACATCACATGTCACTGTTTAATTGCATTATTACAAGTGAAGAAATTACAGCACATCTCTAATTGGACGTGCGAAGATACGATCCGGCACCGGGATTGTCTTAAGATTTCCATTGTCACAAGACATTGATCCCATCGCCGACCTCATCTCTTATTACTGTTTATGGGAAAAACATGCATTTACCTAAATATTATTTTTAACCCATTTGTCACCATAATTTTTTTTTTTGCCCTAATCACTAATGTTCCTTAGGATAGAGTCGCCACCTCTTTGCATAGTTCCATAGAGCTCCAGCTCTTATGGTTTAGATTGAAGGACCTCTGACTATGACCATATACAGTGGTCCCTCAACATACGATGGGAATCCGTTCCAAATGGACCATCGTTTGTTGAAACCATCGTATGTTGAGGGATCCGTGCAATGTAAAGTATAGGACAGTGGTACAGAAAAAAAAGGGGAAAAAAGATCAGCTCACCACAATAAAGTTCATGTATGGACACCATAGCATATATGCCGGAAGCACGGATGAAGGAGCCGCCTCTCCTCGTGGCAATGGAGAAAACAAAGGGTAGGATCCAGCTCCCAGAGAAAACAGCAATAAAACTTAACGTTTAATTACAACATGTAAAAAAATGGATCGCCACTGAAGTGGCAAGTGACATGTCACTCCTTAAAAACAAGTGAAACGTCGACGTGTTTCGAGCTAGTGCTCTTAACGCTAGTGCTTTTAGGCCATGACTAAGAGCACTAGCTCGAAACGCGTCGGCGTTTCACTTGTTTTTAAGGAGTGACATGTCACTTGCCACTTCAGTGGCGATCCATTTTTTTACATGTTGTAATTAAACGTTAAGTTTTATTGCTGTTTTCTCTGGGAGCTGGATCCTACCCTTTGTTTTCTCTATAGGTCAGTGGTCTACAACCTGCGGACCTCCAGATGTTGCAAAACTACAACACCCAGCATGCCCGGACAGTAAAATACCTGCAGATTGTACTGTATTGTATATATCATCTGCTCAGCTCCTCCTGCTCTATACCATGATCCCTGCAGATTGTATTATATTGTATATATAATCTGCTCAGCTGCTCCTGCTCTATAACATGATACCTGCAGATTGTACTATATTGTATATATAATCTGCTCAGCTCCTCCTGCTCTATAACATGATACCTGCAGATTGTATTGTAATATACATATATATATCTGCTCAGCTCCTCCTGCTCTATAACATGATACCTGCAGATTGTACTGTATTGTATATATCATCTGCTCAGCTCCTCCTGCTCTATAACATGATACCTGCAGATTGTATTATATTGTATATATAATCTGCTCAGCTCCTCCTGCTCTATAGCATGATACCTGCAGATTGTACTATATTGTATATATAATCTGCTCAGCTCCTCCTGCTCTATAACATGATACCTGCAGATTGTACTGTATTGTATATATCATCTGCTCAGCTCCTCCTGCTCTATAACATGATCCCTGCAGATTGAACTGTATTGTATATATAATCTGCTCAGCTCCTCCTGGTCTATAACATGATACCTGCAGATTGTACTGTAATATATATATATATATATATATATATATATATATATATATATATATGTATATAGTGCTCAGCTCCTCCTGCTCTGTAACATGATACCTGCAGATTGTACTTTATTGTAGCTCAGCTCCTCCTGCTCCATTACATGATACCTGCAAATTGTACTGTATTGTATAGATCGTCTGCTCAGCTCGTCCTGCTCTATAACATGTTACCTGCAGATTGTACTGTATTGTATATATTATCTGCTCAGCTCCTCCTGCTCTATAACATGATACCTGCATATTGTACTTTATTGTATATATCATCTGCTCAGCTCCTCCTGCTCTATAACATGATACCTGCAGATTGTACTGTATTGTATATATCATCTGCTCAGCTCCTCCTGCTCTATAACATGTTACCTGCAGATTGTACTGTATTGTATATATCATCTGCTCTCCTGATAACGTGAACAGCATTCCAGCTGTAAAAAAAAAAAGTGCAAGAACGTCATTCCCATGTGTTCCTGCAGCCCTGGTCTTACTCTATGTTTTGATGTAAATAGCTTCATGACATCCGACAATGCGGTAATTGATTTTAAAGGAATTTTTCATCCATCAATGTTTATTTTACAATTCTAGCTTGAATGGAGGCAAGATACAGTAATAGTCAAAGCCAACCCTTCGGATAAGTCAATATGCCCCAGCCTCTTCCTTCTGGCAATACCAGGCCTTAGACTCCCACCGCTCAAATACTGATGGCCGGAAAAGCTCTTTAAGGACATATTTTATTTTCGAGAGAGAGTTTAATAAACAAGGCATTTAAATCCTGCTCTTAAGATCCTATGAGGTATAAATGCACAGTACATAATAGATCTATTACATACATCCAGATGTGTGTACACACGAGTATACTAAACATGTCATATTATTTTACCATGCACGGAATCATTCATTTGAAATGCTGACACTAATGCATCCATGGTGTTCAAATCTGAAAAATCTCTCATCTCACCCTGCCAGCGGAATAGCTACACTTATAGAAAAAGCATTTGGTCTGCCCTAAAGCAAAATACAGATAACAATGCTCATTTCCTCTTCTGCTTTCGTTGTAATGTTTTCATTTTACATATCATAAGCAATCGAGTTATCTACATGGTAAGTGTTTCTGCATTATGTGCAAACAAAAAGGCAGGAAAATGTATTAAGATTTTAGTGTCAGCGTAGTGTACGGACAGTAACTATGGAAACGCATAGTTCAAAGAGTACAGATAGATTCTGCATGCTAATGCCTCCAACCGCCGATCGTCATTGTTATTTTAGTTATATCGTTAATATCGTTTTTTTGGCCCTGTATTGACACAAACACATATATGCAATGTCGTATAATAGGGTCGGAGCAAATCATTAGCAAAATGGTTTCCTGCCACAAGCAGAGCCACGGTAAATCTATAAAGCGGGGCAGAGATTTATTTCTGTATATTAAATCAATCGTCTATTTTGCTTGTTGTACAATATAAATGGTAAAGTGGTAAATGCTTAGTATTATCTTGGTGTAAAGTTGTGTCTAGGTTTTCTACTCACCCAGGGCAAATATTCAGTTTGCTACCCTAGTACTTTAGCCATGACATAGTGTTTTACTGGCATCCACCACTCCGCCTGCCCGCTCCTGAGTCACATGTCTCCTGATAAGGTGATTGTGGTACCACGGTGGTGTTATTAGAAATACCTGATCACTTTGTGACGCCAGGGCACCGTTATCCTATACACAGTTGGAGACAGCTTCTCCTGGGCCAGACATGGGGAGTAAATGAACACACCGACGTCAGGTTATGGATAACTGTCTTTACTGAGCTGGGTGCAGATGGTATTATACATACAGATGGCTTTAGGTGAGAGAGTGCAGCATAACCCCTTGGGAGCCCTGTTGCCTTGCTGGGACTTCTGGTGCTTTCACCAAACAGATTAATAGTGACTTGTAAGACAGATAGATGAATCCTGGTAGGTAGGGTTCTTCTCCGCAGGGGCATGAACTTCCACCGTGCGAGTAATCCTTGCAGAATGACCAGTTGAGATTAGATTTGAGCTGGGCTTTCCCTAGAGGCTTCTCCACACAGCACAGCTGAATCACAATGGGGTGAACTGGGGTAGCTCCTCCCCCCACTACTCTATATAAGGGAGACTTTAGGGGTTCCCATTGGCAGGCAGGGCCACGCGGGTTTCACTGTTCTAATTAACCCCTTGCCGCAAATGGGCATTCATTAACGCCCATTTGCGGCTCCCGAGGTATGATGCGCACTCAGCAGATGAGCACTCATCATACCCGCTGGGTCCGGGTTTCTATAAGCAACCAAGCAACCAAGCAACCAGGACCCACAGCTAATACCGGACATCACCGATCAGTTTAATGCCCTGCATTAACCCTTTAGATGTGGCGATCAAAATTGATCGCCACGTCTAAAATTGAAGTAAATAATGCCGGTTAGCTCAGCGATGCTGTTCGGGACTGCTGCGGGAAAATCGCAGTTCCCCGGACAGCTTGCAGTACACGAGGAGGGTCCCTACCTGCCTCCTGCGTGTCCGATCGCTGAATGACTGCTCCGCGCCTAAGGTCCAGGTAGGAGCAGTCAAGCGGTGATAACACTGATCAGTGTTATGCTATTGCATAACAGTGATCAGTGTATTCAGTGTTTGCAGTGTTATAGCCCCCTATGGGAGCTATAACATTGCCAAAAAAAAAGTGTAAAAAAAAAAAAAAGATAATAAAGATCATTTAACCCCTCCCCTAATAAAAGTTTGAATCACCCCCCTTTTCGCAATAAAAAAAAACTGTGAAAATAAAAATAAACATATGTGATATTGCAGCATTTGTAAAAGTACAAACTATAAAAATATATTGTTAATTAAACTGCAAAGTCAGATCAAAACAAAAATGGTACCGATAACAACTTCAGACCACGGCACAAAAAAAAGAAGCCTTCATACCGCCCTGTATACAGAAAAATAAAAAAGTTACAGTGGTCAGAAAAGGACATTTTTCAACGTTTTAATTTTGGTGCATATAGTTATTTTTTGTTTAGTAGTAAAATAAAATCAAACCTATATAAATTGGGTATCCTTGCGACCGTATGGACCTACAAAATAAATATTAGGTGCAATTTTAGCTGCTAAAAATTATTTTGCCCCAAATGGTATTACAAAGTAAAATTGATGGCCCAAAGAACAAGCCCCCAAATGGATTTTTAGGTGGAAAATTGAAAGTGTTATGATTTTTAGAAGGTGAGGAGGAAAAAACAAACGTGCAAAAATGAAAAAATCACCAAAGAGGGAAGGGGTTAAAGGGTACAGTAACACAGAATATAACAGTAATAGAATAAATTTAGGAAAATATATTATGTGACAATGAAGTGTGAACATAATTAATTTAACCATAAGTCTCTGGTGGGCCCAACACCTTGTGCTGCCAAGCTGCCCGAGACAGTCCAAAGCCACAGGACAGCTACTGGTGCTGGGACACCACCTGATAATACAGGATGGGGGAGGGTGTCTAACTCCCAGAACCCCCTATGATAAGCCTTTTAGAGGGGCAATGGGACTATCAAGGGTTCATTCTTGTGATCATTGTACTAGTGGCGGTGTTAGGTACTGCAGCATTGTCCCATTCAAGTGAAAAATACAGTACTCCAGTATGGCAACTAAGGACTCGTTCACACTATGGAACCTCCACCCGACACCAGGACCACTGGGAAATGTTCTGACAGCCCCTTTCCGAGTCGATTTTGCCAAAAGAATGAACATGCTCATTCTTTCGTTGAAGTCTGGGGTCTGGAATTTCTGCTGAGGAATGTCTGCACTGTGAATGGTGCAGCAGAATGCCATGGAGAACAATGGAAGGCTGCTGCTCCTTATTTTCCAAGAGGAATTCCACTTAGAAAACCTGTTGTGTGAATGGGCACTGTTTAATCTTTTTAAAGAGCTGTTTAAAGAGGACAGGGCACTTCTCTGAATCCTGCAGCCTCTTCAATGTTTACAAGTGCTGGTGATTGTTGTAGAAACGTGTTCGCTTTAATGGGACAACGCTGCAGTACCTTGCACAGCCACTAGTAATAGTACAATGAATGCACGTAAGTGCCACGGTGCCTTCAAATAGCTGCTTAAAGATAAGAGTAATAATGTCAGCCAGCCTTAGGGCCCATTCCGACTACTGAATCTCCACCCAGAGAAATTCTGGGTAGAAACTCTATGGGCAGCCGATGCTAGGACTGCTCGAAAATGAGCTGTCTCCATAGACGGCTCCGAGCAGATGCTGCCAAAATAATGGAAATTTTCTGATGCTGCCTAGAGACTTGGCATTAAAGGGGTTATCCAGGAAAAAATTTTTTTTTTTTATATCAACTGGCTCCAGAAAGTTAAACAGATTTGTAAATTACTTCTATTAAAAAATCTTAATCCTTTCAGTACTTATTAGCTTCTGAAGTTAAGGTTGTTTTTTTCGGTCTAAGTGCTCTCTGATGACACCTGTCTCGGGAACCACACAGTTTAGAAGCAAATCCCCATAGCAAACCTCTTCTAAACTGGGCGGTTCCCAAGACACGTGTCATCAGAGAGCACTTAGACAGAAAAGAACAACTCAACTTCAGCAGCTCATAAGTACTGAAAGGATTAAAACATTTTAATAGAAGTAATTTACAAATCTGTTTAACTTTCTGGAGCCAGTTGATATATAAAAAAAAGTTTTTTTCCTGGATAACCCCTTTAACACTTTCACCCTTTAGCAAGTAAATATTACAAGTAAAACTTGAAAAGGGTTAACCTCATGTAACATTTTATGTTTTCTCCTTTAAAAGTTTATCATTGCCCTGTTTGTTATGTATACATGTAATTGCCACATTGTATTGTGTGCTGTGGTGTTGGTGTGACTAACAGCTTGTGGGCCGCTGTGCACAGCAGCACAGGCAGACACCAGCAGCGTCTTTAGGCAGAAATCTAGTTTCCAGCTCACAGGAAGAATAAATGGAAAGTGTTGTTCCAGTACTCTGGCCAATACACCACCTAATGCTGAAACAATGGCCAGCATTACCGTATTCTGTGCTGCATCATGAAAATAGGAGCAGAAGGGTTGTAAAAGTTTAGCACTAGTGGTGGGGCAGTGCCAGAGGGGCTTGCGGAGGGTACACGTAGTACGTAGGTGTAAGAGCAGCCTCCAGGAGATTCCTCGGTGGGGTACAAGCAGAGGAAAAGAGACAAACTGGCCCTGGTTTACTAAGAGTGTTGTGTAGGTTTCTTTGTGGGTTTTAATTCCCTGCAATTTATTTTCCACGGTATTTACTAAGGTTTCCCTACATTTTCCACTTTCCCTACATTTTGCTTTTTTTACACCTGCTCTGATCTGTAGGGTTTTCCTCAGCTCAAATCCACCACATTTTATGTGGAAACCTTAGTAAATATGTAGTTTTTTTGTGAAAATGTCGAGAACACCCCCCTTTTGGAGACCACGCCCCCCTTTCCTGGTGACCACGCCCCTTTTTCTGGTTTTCTTAGCAAAATGGAGAGTTAGTCGGGGTTTTTTAAATTCTGGCGCAAATTCTGGCGCAGACAGATTTTCTGCCGCAATGCGACAGAATCTGGCGCACAACCCAACAAAACATGTCGGGTTTGCAATAGTAAATGAGGGCCACAATGATGGAGATTTGTCAAAACCTGTGTAGAGGAAGAGTGGGGCAATTGCTCATAGCAACCAATCAGATTGGCCCAGACTTATCAAACTGTGTGAGACAAAAAAGTGGAGTAATTTTCCCACAACAACCAATCACAACTCAGCTTCCACTTTACCTCAGCGGGTTGGCTGAGCTGTGATTGAATTTTGTGGGCCTTTTCAAAGTGATAGAAGCGATCTGATTGGTTGCTATGGGCAACTGGTCAACTTTTCCTTTTAAACAGGTTTTGATAAATCTCCCCCAATGACCCTGAGTGGAGTTGTGTAACAGGGGCTAAGTAGATGTGCTATGTGGCCAATAGACTTGGTGAGCCTAGGTGGTGGTGCACCGTAAGGCCAGACTGTCAGAAGAGGAGCTGGTGAACAGGTTAAGGGACTGAGAGACACTGGAAGCCATTGCTAAGTCTATGTGTGGTGTTGAGGTTCTAGCCCCGAGTGGGAGTGACCAGTGACTAGTAAAAGATTTTCTGCTTAGAGGTCAGTTTGGGTTCTTTCGACCCCTGTCTAGTGAACTGATGGGCAAAGATGGAAAGCAAGGGTCTATTCACATGGTAGAATTTACGCTTGCGGAATTCCACCTCAAATTAAAGCCCATAGACTTCTATGGGATTCTGCACTCCCATTCACACTTCTGAATTTCTGCTTGCGAAATTCTATAGAAGTCTATGGGCTTTAATTTTTGTCACTTACTAAACAATGGAAAAGCACTTACTAAACGATATCAAAATAAGGGAGTTCGCAGAACCCTACACATATATACATGTAAAATCCACAGCTTTTCTGTACTGTGTTAACGGGGGTACTCCGGCCCTGAGACATCTTATCCCCTATCCAAAGCGTATATGATCACCCACCTGTTTGAGCTGCACGCCGCGGTGCCAGCTCACAAACAGCCGGGTGGCGATCACGGGGCCGGAGTATCGTGACATCACGACTCCGCCCCTGCTATGCAAGTCTATGGGAGGGGGCGTGACGGCCGTCACGCCCCCTCCCATAGACTTGCATAGCGGGGGCGGGGGGTGATGTCACACGGGAGCGGAGTCGTGACGTCACAATACTCCGGCCCCGTGGTCGCCACCCGGCTGTTTGTTAGCTGTCACCGTGGCGTGCAGCTCAAACAGGTGGGTGGCGAATACAAGATTGCGGGGGTCCCCAGTGGCGGGACCCCCAGCGGCGGGACCCTCTCAGGGCCTGAGTACCCCTTTAAGGTCCACATATGGTGGATTTTTCTGCTGCAATTCCACAGCAAATCTGCATGTGTTACATAGAAATATTGAAATATTGGCAAGCTGCAAATTTTTTAATTATTTTTTCTGCTGAAAAAAACTAAAATAAATCCGCAGCATAGAAATTAGGTTTTCAAAATGCCATTCACATGCCTGGTACTTTAATCTGTTGCTAATTTTACCTGTGCAAATCGGCAGGTATCATTTACAACAAATCTGCAACATGTGAATTTATGCTTTAGCATTATTTTAATACACAATGCCAAACAGAGAAATAAAAATAAAAAAAAACTACAGAAGTATATGCAGAAAACCCATCGAGCCATGTAAATAAAAAGGGAGGATTGGGTCATTCGGTGCTCCCCCTCTCCCAGGCGCCTGCAAAGCTCACAAAATCTAAAACAGCCAAACACGATATTTCAACAATCTGTTAAACACTGAAACCAGCCTGCGTTCTTCCATTAACACTGCAATCAATTTTAAACAGCCATTTAAAGCTGTTGTAATACTTGTAACATAATAGCAATAATCTGGAGAGGAGTTTTCCTGTTTTTTTTTATCTTTCTTGCAAGGTAAAAAAAATAAAAAAATAAAAAAAAGAAGAATGATGATGTGGACTACTGATCATCTGAAAGATCCATATATATATATTTCTATATTACAGACTGCATGGTGCGTGTAGCTTGAATTATATATTTACTCAATGTAAAACAGAGTGATATCACATCTCGGGGACTAGATCATTTTGGGTAATTTTCTTGGGGGAAAAAAAATGTCATAAATATTACACAAGATACTATTCTATTTTAAGGAGATAAATGTTCGTGTTAGTGTGGCTGAAGATTCCTGGAAACGTGAAGTCAACATTGTTAGAGAAAATATCAATGATGATAGCGATCAACGGGAACAATATGAGAATGAAACACAAAATTGTCATATTAAAGTATAGGTGATGCTACAGGCATATGAAGCAATAAACACAACCTCCATAAATTAAAATCAAGTAAAAGTAATCTATATATTTATATAAAACTCAATGGGGGAGATTCATCATTGCTTTTAGAGCCTTTTTTTTTGTCTATGTTTTGGCGCAGCTCAGGCGCAAGCAGCATATTTAGCAACTTTTATGTGTCTTTTGATGTAGACAGTTTAACTCTTTTTGCCTACCCACAGAACTTTTTCTTTTTGACATGCAGTGGTCACGTATTTATCAATTGCAACTTTTACCAACAGAAAACTGACTAAATAAGACGTATAGCGACCAAGTAGTAATGCAAAAAAAAATCAATTTTATTATACACATATGCACAGCAATACAAACGATTAAAAACACCTAAAAAAGGACAAGAAGGTGACTGGTAGCAAAGTGCAGGAAGACCGACAAGGAGGAGGCTACACGCTAAGCAGGATACAGCTAAATAGCTGAAGTAAAATAAATTCAGAGTATATCATAAAACACAAAATAGATGTGGCAATAAAGTGCAAATAGTACAATACTCATAAGAGGTCAATGGTTCCCATCCAAGGTGCATTAGTAAAGTGCAAAAACGGCAAAACATAAATACAGGAGATACTCTAAATACACAGGAAATAAATTACCATAGTGGGACTTGATCCAAGCATGTGCCTCCACCACCCGACGTTTCGCTGAGGAGCTTCTTCCGGGGTGTGATGGGATATGAGGACAGGATATGAGGTCGGGATATGAGGTCGGGATGTGGGGTCGGGCTATGAGGACGGGATATGGGGACTGGATATGGGGACAGGATATGGGGACGGGATATGGGGACGAGATATGGGGACGGGATATGGAGTCGGGTTATGGAGTTGGGATATGGGGATGGCATATGGAGACGGGATATGAGAACAAAATATGAGGACAGGATATGAGGTCTGAATATGAGGAGAGGATTTTGGGTCGGGATTTTGGGACGGGATGTGAGGACAAAAGCTTCCTTCTTTTGTTGCTTTTCCCCCACAAGGTAAGGTAGGAAAAACTGGGCAGAGCCGGGTACTCAGCTAGTAGAAAATAAATGTAAACAATGACATATTCAGATGGTTTTGATAAGGGTGCGAACCCTTTTCCTGCACCCTCAAAGGTACTGAGTGAAGATAAACATGGACAAACATAAAAAGTGGGAATTATAGGAAAGATTAATTATTTATAGCAGAGAAGGTTACTCGGCACAGCTCGCCTAATATATAGCACCTGTCAATCACTACCTCTGTTGGCTAGACCACGTCAGGTGGTGCTCTCTGGATATTGCACAGTCCAACGAAAGTCTTCAAATATATAGAAAAAAAGCCAGGGCAACTCACCAAGTATGTAAACTTCAAAACTTCTTTATTGTTCCATGAAGGGTACAAATAGTGCAGGACACGGGTGGACGGTACACAAGGGGATGTTCGTTCGGGGCCCCGAACGAACATTCCTTTGTGTACCGTCCACCCGTGTCCTGCACTGTTTGTACCCTTCATGGAACAATAAAGAAGTTTTGAAGTTTACCTACTTGGTGAGTTGCCCTGGCTTTTTTTCTATATATTTGAAGATGGGAAAGATTAAGTTGAGCCCACCTTACTCATTAGGATTCCTGGCTTTGACAGCCGGGAGAGAGGTACAGCAGCCCAGAGGGAGCACAGATGTTGCTCTGGAGACGAAGGCCCATTAGATGGCTGGAACCTGTAGCCCTATGTCTGTCGGGGTTGAAGTAGGTCTAGCCAGACTAGCATGGGAGCTTCCATATGACTGTCCAATGCTCTGTGCATTGGGTGGCATAGTGAAGAGGGGGCTTCACAGTCGGTGTTGTTGATGGTATTAATTCCCTGGGGAACACCCTGCATGAGTCCCTGCCTGATGGTATTTGGGGTGTCCTTGATGGTATAGTGTAGAAGGAGACCAGACACTAGTATAATGTGACAGTACAACATTTACTATAAGTTATCAAGTTCTTCCACAAGTGGGATCATAGGGGGAGATTTCTCAAAACCTGTGCCGAGGAAAACTTGCCCAGTTGCCCATAGCAACCGATCAGCTTTCTTCTTTGATTTTTAGGGAGGCTTGTGAAAAATGAAAGAAGCGATCTGATTGGTTGCTTTGGGCAACGGACAACTTTTCCTCTGCACAGGTTTTGATAAATCTCCCCCATAGTCCCTTAAGCAATTCAATAACAGGATTTGGCTGGAACTAGGGTAACCTACAAACTGAAGTATGATGGAGTGGTTGGAACTTCACTCTAGCTCATATTGTGTTACTTGTCCAATGTGCCTCTTTTCTGAGGAGAATAATAACTAGTTAGCTCCTGTTTGTATCTAAAAGTCTCTATTCACACGCACCTGCAGGGTACAATTTTCTGAAGTTCTGTAGCTTGGCACTCATCTGGTCTTGGGCCTGGTCTGAAGCACAGTAAGGTCCTAGGTTGATGCTGTAGTGCCATTTCCTTCCTTCTCACAGGCTGTAAAACTTTCTTCTCTGCGTAATCTATCTTTCTTTAACTTGATCTAAGGTAAGAGGTATACAAAGCAGTGACCAATACAGATAGGAGTAGGTACATTAATTGTTGTGAAAAGTAGTGGGTTTTCTGTCACTTTTGTTTCTAGAAAGCTAATGCTGATGCTGCTCCACAAAATAGGATTAATTTAACAACATGTAAAAAGCCATGTATGTACAGTATAAAAAATGGGAGGCATCTGCCACCAGAAGGGATACTTCTTGGACCTTTTTTAACTTAAAAAAAAAAAGCTGTGAATTACCACTGGGTTCTATCTGTTTATCCATAGCCATACATTTTGCTGTAACTTTGACATTATATGTATATTTGTAATATACATCAGTTAAAAACTGTGTATATTTTTAGATGAAAATACAAGCAGGGCTCTGTACACTGAGGACAAGCAGGGCTCTGTACACTGAGGAAAAGCAGGGCTCTGTACACTGAGGACAAGCAGGGCTCTGTACACTGAGGACAAGCAGGGCTCTGTACACTGAGGACAAGTAGGGCTCTGTTCACTAAGGACAAGCAGGGCCCTGTACACTGAGGACAAGTAGGGCTCTGTTCACTAAGGACAAGTAGGGCCCTGTACACTGAGGACAAGCAGGGCCCTGTACACTGAGGACAAGTAGGGCTTTGTTCACTGAGGACAAGCAGGGCTCTGTACACTGAGGACAAGCAGGGCTCTGTACACTGAGGACAAGCAGGGCTCTGTACACTGAGGACAAGCAGGGCTCTGTACACTGAGGACACGCAGGGCTCTGTACACTGAGGACAAGCAGGGCCCTGTACACTGAGGACAAGTAGGGCTCTGTTCACTAAGGACAAGCAGGGCTCTGTATACTGAGGACAAACAGGGCTCTGTACACTGAGGACAAGTAGGGCCCTGTACACTGAGGACAAGCAGGGCCCTGTACACTGAGGAAAAGTAGGGCTTTGTTCACTGGGGACAAGCAGGGCTCTGTACACTGGGAACAAACAGGGCTCTGTACACTGAGGACAAGCAGGGCTCTGTACACTGAGGAGATGCAGGGCTCTGTACACTGAGGACAAGCAGGGCTCTGTACACTGAGGACAAGTAGGGCTTTGTTCACTGGGGACAAGCAGGGCTCTGTACACTGGGAACAAACAGGGCTCTGTACACTGAGGACAAGCAGGGCTCTACACTGAGGAGATGCAGGGCTCTGTACACTGAGGACAAGCAGGGCTCTGTACACTGAGGACAAGGAGGGCTCTGTACTCTAAAGACAAGCAGGGCTCTGCACACTGAGGACAAGCAGGGCTCTGTACACTGAGGACAAGCAGGGCTCTGTACACTGAGGACAAGCAGGGCTCTGTACACTGAGGACAAGCAGGGCTCTGTACACTGAGGACAAGCAGGGCTCTGTACACTGAGGACAAGCAGGGCTCTGTACACTGAGGACAAGCGGGGCTCTGCACACTGAGGACAAGCAGGGCTCTGCACACTGAGGACAAGCAGGGCTCTGTACACTGAGGACAAGCAAGGCTCTGTACACTGAGGACAAGCGGGGCTCTGTACACCAAGGACAAGCATGGCTCTGTACACTGAGGACAAGCAGGGCTCTTTACAATGGGGACAAGCAGGTCTCTTTACATAGAGGAGAAGCAGGGCTCTGTACACTGAGGACAAGCAGGGCTCTGTACACTGAGGAGAAGCAGGGCTTTGTGCAGGCTCCTGGCTTGTCAATCAGCCTTAGTCAGGAAATGTCATATAGCCTCACTTCACAGAGCCCTGCTTGTCCCACCCACAATTCCTGTATTTTGTCTTCGCACAAGGCAATTGCTGCGGGGACCAGACAGCATTTTTTCACTTAAAAGTATACACAAACAAGCTTATTGCCTGTAAGGCTATGTTTACACATAAGCCCAAATTTACTAATATGAGAGTTTTGCTTTCACATTCCATCAGATTGATTAAAGAACAGTGGCTGTCATTTATCATTGTCCTTAGACTGTTTTTTTGTCTAGAAAAGGTGCAAAAAAATAGGCAAAAGCAGGGTTTATTTGCACCTTTTGGTTTACACATTTCTGCTGATTTTGAGTTGCAATCCACTGATTTTGGCAATACACATGATATGGAAGGGTTTTATTAACTGCGCCTTTTCACAAAAGGCGCAGTTATTAAAACCCTTCCATATCATGTGTATTGCCAAAATCAGCGGATTGCAACTCAAAATCAGTAGAAATGTGTAAATAAAAAGGCGCAAAGCCACTGAAAAGTCTCTAAAACTACACCAGCCCAGACTTAGCTTTTTGGTGAATGTGAAGAGAGAAATTTCAGAAAATGAGACCTGCACAAAATTTATCAAATTCTTTGTGACCATTTAATAAATTTGGTGCTCCTACAGCACACAAAAAAAGGTGTAGAAAAATGCTTTACTTACACCTACAATGATAAATGCTGGCCAGTATGCTTGTTCGTTGGTGTATTTGGTTGGTTTTGGTGTACACCTTTCTGTTCCCTTTGGACAATTAGTTTTGGCTTTTTATTTACTGTTGCATTTTCTGAGCTGCTCTTGGTCTCAGTGTAAAATCAAGAAAAACTCATCATACATGATAAATCTGTCAAGAAAATTCTGAACATGCTTAACCTGTTCAGGACACAGGGCGTATGCATACACCCTGCATCCCGAGTCCTTAAGGACTGAGGGCGTATGGATACACCCATGGGAATTCTGGTCCCCGCCGCTAGCCGGTTGGGGACCGGATCGGGATGCCTGCTGAAATCATTCAGCAGGCATCCCGGCACATCGCCCAGGGGGGTCCTGAGACCCCCCCCCCCATGTCGTCAATCGGAGAAAATCGCATGTCAATTCAGACATGCGATTTTTTTCCAATTCCGGGCTGATCGGGTCTCTGGTGACCCTATCACCCGGAAAATAGGGCTGATCGGAGTTGTCAGCAACAGCCCTAATCAGCCTAAGGGATAGGAGTGAGGTCGCAGAGCTGCAATCTCCTCCTATCCCCTGCCATTAGCAGAACAGAGTTCTGACCAATGGCAGCGTAGGACAGGGGGTTGCCATGGCAACCCCCCCGTTCTGCCCACCCCTGGATGTCGAGGGGATCGTGGGAAGAAGATGGAGGCCGGTTCCTGGAGGAGAAGATACCTGGGGACCCGGGATCATCGCTGGAGACTGCTGGATCCTGGCTCAGGTAGGGAATCGTCGGTGGGGGGGAATTGAAAGTGAAAGTAAAACGATCTTTACTGTGGCAACCACTACGAAGGCCAAACTGCAACTCCCAGCATGCCCGGATAGCCAAAGGCTGTCTGGATATGCTGGGAGTTGTAGTTTTGCAACATCTGAGGGGTCACAGTTTAGAGACCACTGTTACAGTGGTGCCCAAACGGTAGCCCTCCAGATGTTGCTAAACTACAACTCTCAGCATGCCTGGACTGCCCAGACATGCTGGGAGTTGTAGTTCTGTAACATCTGTCCCTTCAGATTTAGCAATTTTCATGAATTTTTTTTTAAATTGCTGCTCTACTTTGAAGCCCTCTAATTTTTTCAAAAAGCAAAAATATGTCCATTTTATGATGCCAGCATAGAGTGGACATATTGTATTTGTGAAGAAAAATACAATTTATTGTGATTATCCATTTTCCTTACAAGTAGAGAGCTTCAAAGTTAGAAAAATGCTAAATTTTCAAAATTTTCATGAAATTTTGGGATTGTTCACCAAAAAAGGATGCAAGTAGCGCCGAAAATTTACCACAAAAATAAAGTAGAATATGTCACAAAAATATCAGAATATTTGGTAAAAGCGTTTTCGCGTTATTAATTAATAAAGTGATGGTGGTCAGAATTGCGAAAAAAGGGCTCAGTCCTTAAGGTGAAAAAGGGCTGCGTCCTTAAGGGGTTAAAAAGTGTCAACTTTCTGTTTAGTAAATCTGAGTGTATGTGTGTTTATAGTCCTTCTTGTCCTTTTAAATTATGTTAAATTCAATTAGAAAACTCTTCACAGTTGACAATGCAGTCACTAGGACAGTGAACTTGGGCATGGCACTTATTTTTGACGTAACACATTTTATGTCTAATTTTTTTCCAACATATTTTTTGTGCATGCAAATGCCTCAGGACACTTGAAAATTGCAAGAAATGACATGATTTGCCTAAACGCCCTTAAAATTTCTGTAAAACACAAAGAAGAAAGGCAGAAATTTGTTCCAGAAGGATAAAGAGAGCTTGACAGTTAAAGGGGTACTCTGGTGTAATTTTTTATTTTTATCTTTTAAATCAACTGGTGCCAGAAAATTAAACAGATTTGTGTAAATTACTTTTATTTAAAAATCTTAGTCCTTCAGCTGCTGTATGCTCCACAGAAAGTTATTTTATTTTTGAATTTCCTTTCTGTCTGACCACAGAGCTCTCTGCTGACACCTCTGTCCATGTCAGGAACTGTCCAGAGTAGGCGCAAATCCCCATAGCAAACCTCTCCTGCTCTGCACTGTTCCTGACATGGACAGAGGCGTCAACAGGGAGCATTGTGGTCAGACAGAAAAGAAATTAAAGCGGTACTGTGGTAGAAAACCTTTTTTTTTTTTAAATCAACTGGTGCCAGAAAGTTAAACAGATTTGTAAATTACTTCTATTAAAAAATCCTTCCAGTACTTATAAGCTGCTGAATACTACAGAGGAAATTCTTTTCTTTTTGGAACACAGAGCTCTCTGCTGACATCATGACCACAGTGCTCTCTGCTGACATCTCTGTCCATTTTAGGAACTGTCCAGAGCAGCATATGTTTTCTATGGGGATTTTCTCCTACTCTGGACAGTTTTTAAAATGGACAGAGGTGTCAGCAGAGAGCACTGTGGTCATGATGTCAGCAGAGAGCTCTGTGTTCCAAAAAGAAAAGAATTTCCTCTGTAGTATTAAGCAGCTAATAAGTACTCCAAGGATTAAGATTTTTTAATAGAAGTAATTTACAGATCTGTTAAACTTTCTGGCACCAGTTGATTAAAAAAAAAAAGTTTTCCACAGGAGTACCCCTTTAAGCGAAGAAGATGGCACAAATTTCTCCAGCGGCTCCAAAGATCCTCCTTTTTTTGGGAGTAACTACAAAATTGGAGGACTGTCCTCACAGCCAGACAGCCAGTGTACAGCAGGAGTTGGCGGACTGGTGTTTCTGGCATCACACAGCGTACAGCAGGAGGTGGCAGACTGGTGTAATTGACATTTTCCAGCAAAAAGCAGGAGGCGGCGGACTGGTGTTTTTCACATCAGCAAGCGGACAGCAGGATGTGAACGACTGATGTTACTAGTAGTATTTATTGTACAGCAGGGGTGGTGGTAGTACTGTGTAATCAGTGTAATTTGGCACAGTTTTTTTTATTAATTTTGCCAGCCAGACGACCCAGACCTGGCTGGAAGTAACAGAGACCCGCGCAAATACGGTCCAGGAATGTTTGACAGCAAGAAAGATGTAGCACGTGTGCCAAACAGGCATAGTGTGTCATGCCACCAAGACCCAGTGCTTTGGCGATGTTTGTGCCGTTATCTGCAACCATGTTTACCAATTTCAGATCATGGCCAGAGAGCCAGTGTTAAACTTCCTGTTGCAGACAGGGCAGCAGCTCCTCTGCAGTGTGGCTCACCCAGGCTCAGCAAATGTAACACAGCATGGTAGCACTTGATTTTGCAGAGATGAAAGGAGCAGGGGTGGGCAGTGGGGATAAGCTACGCTCTTTCCTGTGGGGCGATACAAGATGTCATTGGAGGAGGAGGACCCGCATGTGGAGGAGGATAGGTAGATGGAGTCAGCAGTTGAACCTAATTGGCACAACCAAGGCGGTGTCTTCAAACCTGGCCTCATTGTGGTGGAGAATCATTCTGCAGGATGTTGACCCAGTGGCCCATAACAGACATGCATTGGCCCTGGCCATAGCTACTACTCCATGTATCGAGCGTGGCATGCACTGTTCTGCGCACAGACATTGTGCAAAGTGGGGATCGCTTTCTTGGCAAAATAATGGCAACAAGGTATGGGTTACCTGGGCTGTGCACACCCCATAAGTTGCCTGAAGGCCATTGAGTCAACAAGATGGTACGGGAGCACCTGCACCACCAACAACTTGGCCAGATGGGAGCTGAGACGCAATACAACAGGGTGACTGGGACAATACTGCTGTCTGGAGAACATGGATTCCACAACGGATTACTGATGGGATCCGGGAGGAGGAGGACACGACACTGATGAGGCAAATCCAGAAAATGTGCTGCCTGTGGACAAGGCCTGGATGTTCGACAGTTGAGAGAGATCTGTAGGAGTATCATCAGCTGTTCTTTGCAGCCTTGTGGTGATGCTCCATATGTCTACGTAGAGACGTAGATCCTACACTCGGACCTTGGCCACGGCTTACTTTCTGTTTGCAGAGACAACATATTGCCCCATTCTCTGCATCGGGTAAGGTATGAAAGTTCCACACATCAGAAAATCGGACAGAGACTGCACCACCTGAGTGTGTCCCCTTCCTCTGGAAGTTTTTTTCACAGAACCTTAAAATGCAGCATCCTCGCCGTCATCAGACCAGCAGCCCTACATCTGTTCTGTTTCACAGGTTTTCTTCCCCTACCTCAGCTATGCTCTTCTTCGCTGACACTACCACCACCCTCCTGCTCTTCACAGGTCAGCACCTCGTCAACTGGTTCCTACGTCCTGCCTAACATGAAATCATCGTCATCATCAAACTTCTCATCGTTCTCCATGCCACTCCTCCCTGCATGAGCTTCTTGGGCTCCTTGTGTCCCCCCCAGCATAGCCACCATGACACCTTACAGTATCACCAGCACGCCTACCATCACCAGTCCCGCTTGTGCTACGCTTGGCCTCTGATTCCACCTCCAACATATCAGCAACACACTCCAAATTTTGACATTCCTCCTCACACAACTCAGATGGATATAACGGAGATGAGGAAACACAGTGCATCAGATGGACAGTTTCATGCGAAGGAATCCACTGACAGGTCGCTTACCATAACATTGTCAGAATACTCTGCCTCATCTTCAATACACATGTTATACAGGTCTGCCGCAGCACAAATTTGCTCAATACGCTGCTTGTTCTGTTTTTCATCTAGGAGCCAGAATCCATTCCTGATCTATAACATCCGCAGTGGATTTTTAGTGTATGAATGCAGGCTAGAGAAGCAGAGCTCTGACAACACTGATCAATGCTATGCCTATAGCAGAGCTTTAACCTCTTCAGGACACAGGGCGTATGCATGCGCTCTGCATCCTGAGTCCTTAAGGGCGCAGGGAGTACAGGTACGCCCGTGGGAATTTGGGTCCCCGCCGCTAGCCGGTCCAGGACCGGGATGCCTGCTGAAATCACTCAGCAGGCATCCCGGCACATTGAGACCTTCCGGACAGCCCCGGTCCCCCTGAAGGGATAGGAGTGAGGTGGCAGGGGTGCCACCCCTCCTATCCCTGTGACGATCGGTCAGAATCAACCAACCAATCACAGAAGGGGGGCAGGGGGGGGTTAAAGTCCAGTTCCCCTGCTCTGCCCACCCATGGGTGTCCAGGCATAGTGGTGGAACGGTGGAGCTCACCCGATCCAGGTCCAGGCGGCGGCGGCTGCGATTACGTAATCCGGCGGTGGCGCAGAGCTTCAGCGGTCTGGGCATTCCGGGATTTGTAGTTTTGCAACATCTGGAGGGCCACAGTTTGAAGATTACTGTGCAGTGGTCTCTAAACTGTGGCCCTCCAGATGTTGCATAACTAGAACTCCCGGCAAGCGCTAACAGCAAACTGCTATCTCAGCATGCTGTAACCCCATTTCTGAGTATGGAAATACCCTATATCTGAACTTAAAGGGCTCTCCGGATGCACTATAGGAAGCAGAAGAGAAGGAGCGCCATTGGGCTTTTGGAAAGAGAATTTGGCTGGAATTGAAGGCCATGTGCATCGACAAAGCCCCCATGGTACCAGAACAGTGCCCCCCCCCCCCCACATGTGACCCCATTTTGGAAACTATACCCCTCACATAATGTAATAAGGGGTACAGTGAGCATTTATCCCCCACAGGTGTCTGACAGATTTTTTGAAGGGTGGTCCATGAAAATGAAAAATTTTATTTTTCATTTGCACAGCCTACTGTTCCAAAGATCTGTCAAACACCTGTGGGGTGTAAATGCTCACTGCACCCCTTACATTACATTCTATGAGGGGTGTAGTTTTTGAAATAGGGTCACATGTTGGGGCGTCCACTGTTCTGGCACCATGGGGGCTTTGTAAACGCACATTGCCCCTGACTTCTATTCCTCTGTTCTGAGATCTGTAGTGCGCCAGCAGAGCCCTTTATGTCCACATATGGGGTATTTCCTTACTCTGGAGAAATTGGGCTTCAAATTTTGGGGTTCCATTTTCTCCTTTTACACCATGTGAAAATGAAAAATTTGGAGTAACACCATGTTTTTAGTGTTCAAAATCTAAATTTTCATTTTCACATCCAATTTCAATGCAAATCTGTCAAACACCTGTGAGGTGTTAACGTTCACTATACCCCTTGTTATGTTCCTTGAGGTGTGTAGTTTCCCAAATAGTGTGCCATGTTGTTTTTTTTTTCTTTCTGTTTTTGCTGTTCTGGCACCATGGGGGCTTCCTAAATGCGACATGCCCCCAAAAACCATTTCAGCAAAATTCTCTCTCCAAAAGCCCAATGGCGCTCCTTCTGTTTTGAGACCTGTAGTGCACCAGCAGAGCCCTTTATGTCCACATATGGGGTATTTCCTTACCCCATGTGAAAATGAAAAATTTGGAGTAACACCATCATTTTAGTGTAAAAAAATCACATTTTTCATTTTCACGTCCAACTTCAACGCAAACCTGTCAAACACCTGTGAAGTGTTAAGGCTCACTATACTCCATGTTACATTCCTTGAGGCGTGTAGTTTCCCAAATAGTGTGCCATGTGTTTTTTTTGTTGTTTTTTTTTTGCTGTTCTGGAACCATGGGGGCTTCCTAAATGCAACATGCCCCCCAAAAACCATTTCAGCTAAATTTGCCCTCCAAAATCCCACAGTTGCTCTTTCCCTCTTGAGCCATGTTACGAGCCCACAGAGCACTTTACGTCAACATGAGGTATTTCCTTACTCAAGAGAAATTGGGCTACACATTTTGTGGGGCTTTTTCTCCTTATAACCCTTGTAAAAAATGAAAAAAATTTGGCTACATGAACATGTTAGTGTAAAAAATTGAGTTTAGATTTTTCTCCTCCACTTTGCTGCTGTTCCTGTGAAACACCTAAAGGGTTAAAAAAAAACTTTCTGAACATCATTTTGAATACTTTGTGGGGGTTTTCTCACAGAAAGGCACCTCAAATCCACTTCAAGCTTAACTGGTCCCTGAAAAATTCAGATTTTGAATTTTTTGTGGAAATTTAGAAAATTGCTTCTATACAGTACTTTGAAGCCCTCTAATGTCTTCAAATAGCAAAAACATGTCAACTTTATGATGCCAACATAAAGTAGGCATATTATATTTGTGAATCAATATATAATTTATTTAGAATGTCCATTTTCCTTACAAGCAGAGAGTTTCAAAATTCGAAAAATGCTAAATGTTCTACATTTTCATGAAATTTGGGGATTTTTCACCAAGAAAGGATGCAAGTAATGACGAAAATTTACCACTATGTTAAAGTAGAATATGTCACGAAAAAACAATCTCGGAATCATAATAAAGGTAAAAGCATCCCAGTGCTCAGTGACAGTGGTCAGATTTGCAAAAAAGGGCTGCGTCCTTAAATGGGCACTCTCATTAAAACTAATTTTTGATATTGCACTCCTTATGGTAAATGAAAAATATTTCTAATATACTTTGTTTAAAAAAAATGTTTTCTATGTTTTATTTGTGCTTAAAAAAGCTCAAGAACACATTTTCCCCCAACTCATACACAGACTTTGGACCAAAGTCCGAACACAAGAAGTGCAGCCTGGAGTGCTGAGGGGGGGGGGGGGGGGTGGCCAACCAACAGCATATGGCAGTTTTGTGTGAGAGAAGCTATGATTGGATGAGGCTGGACACCCCCCCTCAGCACTCCAGGCGGCACTTCCTGTGTTTGGAGTCTGTGTATGAGTTGGGGGAAAATGTGCTCTTGAGTGTTTTTAAGTACAAATAAAACATAGAAAACTTTTTTTTTTTTTTTTTAAACAAAGTAATATTTTTTATTTACCATAAGGAGTGCAATAGCAAAAATTTGTTTTAATGAGAGTGACCCTTTAAGGTGAAAATGAGCTGCATCCTTAAGGGGTTACACAGTGTTAGCATTTGAAAGATTGCAGGTAATAGTCCCCTATGGGACTATGATAATAAATGTCCATCAGTTCCTTTCCTATAAAAGTAAACTTCATCCCCTTTTGCCCTTTTTCAAACAAAATAAATGAAAATATGTGGTAATTTTGAACATACGCATTTTCTTACAAAACATCATATATATATATATAGTGGGTATCATTGTAATTGTATTAACCTATAGAATAAGAGCTGGGAGCAGAGAGAGGAGTGTGGGCCAGAGGCCTATCCACTATATGGGGACACAGATGGGGGCCTATCCACTAAATTGGGGCACAGTGCCGGGCCTATGCACAATATGAGGGCACTGAGGGCACCTATCCACTATATGAAGGCACAGAGGGGCATAATCTCTGTACGGGGGAACAGAAGGGCCTAATTACTATATGGGTGCACACAGTGGCCTAAATTGTGAACGGAGGCACAGAGGGGGCACACTTATGCAATCATTAGAATGATAAGACAGGGCCTACTAAAAAGGTAACATGACCCCACTGTAGTCCGATCTGCAGGAGCTAAACAGATTGATAGATAGTTTAGTGGAAATTTTCCAGGGTAATGATACATTCATGTAAACTTCTGCTCATTTTGGGCTAAGTAGTCAAGTGGGTGGATCATTGCTTGACAGCTGTGTATAAGTCTGCAAATAGAGAGAGCTGTCAATCACTGAGAAGGACCACCCACTTGACTACTGTACTGTTATAATGGTTTTTTGGCTTCAGCGTAGAATTTGTGAGAAAATGAGTGATGCCATTACAAAGTACAATTGGTAACACATAAAACAAGCCCTGATATGGGTCTGTAGGTGAAAAATGTGAAGACTCGTGGCTAATATAAGGCAAGGAGGAAAAAACTAAAGCGCAAAAATGAAAAATCACAGCATCCTTAAGGGGTAAAATAGGAAGCAAATTCTATAAACTCCGAGATGGAGGAAAAAATTCCTTAGGGAAGCACAGTAGGTTTCCTAAGATATTTATTTTACATGGTAAATACTATGCTTTCTATACAATAGCGTACATATAGTATATGTAGTCCTATTTATTAGGACAACTCCTTGTCTGAAGGTTCTGGCTCACACCAATACACAAGCCAAGCCCCAGTCACATCTATGAGCCTGTCTGTCTGGGTGTTTGGTTATGAACTCATCTGGGTCGGGCTTTCTGACCTTAGCTGTCTCACACCTACTTAAATATTAACGAAGACATTGCAACTGGATAGCAAAATGAACTCTGCTGCCGTTTTAGCAATTAATTTTATTGACAGAACAATCTGCTATCACGGTGATGCCAACGTTTAATTCTCAAAATTTTCAGAATAAGCAGCCGCACTACTGAGAATTTTTTCCCTTCTGCCAATACTACATTTAGCCCAAGTAGCAGTACAATTAAAAGTTCAACTTCCATCGCCAGAGTCACCTGTATGTTGGAAAGTGATGTCCCGTGGAGGCAGACAACACACTTCCCTCCAATTCTTCGTACATTCTGCCAAGAATACATTCCTCCCGCTCTTCCTCCCAATATGAAATGATGCTGCATACTTAGAATCTGTATTGCCTTATCTATTGTACTAAAAAAAAAACTCATCCTCCGTTGCACAAGCCTGCTAAGGGAAGTCATAGACTGGCCCACCATGTGGTCCATCAGAGAATGCTGTGCTAGGCCGTAGGCGTAAGGAGTGTCTTGCAGCGTGTGGTTTATCTTTAATGTGGATAGTTTTTACCCTGTGCAATCTATTACCAGAGGATCAATACTTAAGGAAGAAAAAATCCATAAGGAGCAATCAGCTTATTGTTTAAAACGCATTTAATTTGCATGAGCAGTTTCCTTCTAGCTACAGCTGGACGGCTCATGAAGAAGCTGCATGTCTTTGAGACTCTTTGGGAGTTAACTCATTCAGGCCTGGTGACTTTTTTTGAAGAATAAATAGGTATGAATAGTAGATCCTAGTACAAATTTGGTGTTGATAAATAGTGTAATAAAATACGTAAGATAATATTTAATCAAAGAGTATGATAAAAGAAAAACAATACATGATTGAGCCTTGTACATCAGTCAAACAAGGCAGGGAGGGGTGGGGAAGAGAGGGGGCATGCATGCTGCAGCTTAGCCCGGCCTCTAGACTCTTGAGCTTAGAAGAAAAAAATTATTTTATAACTTTGCAAATATCCATAAGCCAAAAGACAGGTTTTATTTGTTTTATCTCCTCATTAGTTATCTGTCCACATCTGCAGGTCTAAGCATGATACAGAGCTGACAGATTCCCTTGGTTTAGCACAATGACCTCACCATGGCAAGCAGTGGTTGGCCCCAACAGTCGAGCGCTGTGGTCATTTCAGCTAAGTTTTTAAAATTGCTTCAGTTTTTTGTGTTTGATTTTTTTTTTGTATTTCAGTTTAATTAGAGGGTTTGTTTTTTTATTTTCTGTAAACCTATTTAACAATGTTCATATTTCTTTGCTAAGATGCATTCACACTTACATAAACTAATTGATAATAATGAGTCCTTTTTAAGTAATGATAAAATAATTGCTACAGAAAAAGGAATCAGATAAAGGAAATAAGACTTATTGATTGAAAAAAAAAGGGGTAGATTAAGGGCCTTTTCCCATATATACATCAGTACTGATGACAGAAATAATCCCATTGTTGTCAATAGGACTGTTCATGCATTTGGAATGTAAGTGGTAGTGATGGTGGTGGTGGTTGCATCAGTTGGGTTCAGTTTTTACATGGGAAAATGTTTCCTATGCAATGTATAAATGTGATCACAGTCCAAACATTTAGGTTATGGTAAAGTGCCCAAGCGCTAGAAGGGTAAGAAGATAAAACAAAACAAAGACAAAAAAGTTACTCGGTGCCTACCAAACAGTTTGGCACTGGATAAATTGGGGTTCACAGTGTTTGGGAGTCTCCAGTCCCTGTTCTTCATGCTAAAACTCTGCAAGGAGTGATGTATTATTACAATCCGATTATCAGGTCATAGTCACCAATTTATGACAGTAGTGTAAGGAATGGAGAAGAGTGTTGTCAGCAGGAGAGCAGTTATCATACAGCAAACCAGAGGACCAAACCGGTGGTGTGGAATGAAGCTAAGAGTCAGAGCCAGGAGTAGAACAACAGGTACCAGGCAAGTTATTCAACAGGTGAGGCAGGAGGGAGATTCAAAAATAAGACTAAGGTCAATTAAGAGTCAGGATCAGGATCTGTAGTACAAAGAGCAAGAGCACGAAAAGGGAATGGCCCACAATCAGTTGATGAGGAAATCATGAGGAAATCTAAAATAAGATGGAGTGCTCCCTGTGTGGAATCATAGGCATAACAAGGTGGGCAGAAGACTGGTAAATTGCTCGCTCACCTGGTGGTGTTGTGCTGGGGAGGCACAACACTCTAGACGAGTGTGTAAGGAAAGATTCAACTGCAGTGGCTCCCCATGCTGACTCGCAAGCGTGAAGACAATGGAGGGTGGAAAATCAAACAGGAAGATGGAAGCTGGAGATCAAACTGTCGAAGGAGCCAGGTAAGTCCAGATGTGTGAACAGCAGATCAATGTACAGAGCATGCAACATGTTTCAAGACCAATCCGGTCTTTTCATCAGGCATGATAACAACTAGCCTTTGATACAATTTATACAGAATACAATCAAAACGTCACAAACGGAAATGACGTACCGTTCATTCATAATACATAATCAAAACATTGTTTTTTACTATAGACTTTCATTGAGGGGGCGGGGTGTGATGTCACGAGGGGGCTTGGCCGACCACGTGCACAGAGTTCGGAACTAAATGTTCTGAAAGCTAGCCAGTGGAGTACCCCTTTAAGGGTCTGTGCTTTTATCTTACAAATCACATCTGTCGTGATACTGAGGTGATAAAAGGGCAAGATAGGTCTTGGAAACAGAGGAGACCCCAACAGAACAATTTGACGGGAGGACCAGTCAATATTGGATAATGTCACCTGAGCTAGAAGACTTGCTGAAGGTTCAAATCAGACAAAGACACCTCTTCAAGACGCCAAAGTCCTTTTAAAGAGCTGCGAAGAAGAGATCATAATAGTTTCCACCCAATACACGAGGCACTGGTGCACGATTGTAGATTTTTATTTCTCAATGAGTATTTTTCCAAGGAATAGGAGTGGGTTCACTGGTGGCATTATTTATTTATTTTATTTTATTTACTTATCTACAATTAAAATTTCAATTAAATTTTAAACATGAATCTCATGGACAGTTGTGGCAAAAATGCACAAAAACACCATGGAAATTCACCCTTAGACTTTTTACGTGTGACTTTTTCTACGAACAATAATTTTTTTCAATGCCTAATGATGTTTCTTTCATATTATTTGTCAACGATCATTCATACTTTAAAGATAACCGGGGAAAGGATTGTATAGAAAGGCAAATATTCCTATACACAGGAGCCCGGGTTATTTGCCTATTTGTTTGCTACAACTGCTGTCTCCTAGTGTCTCCGTATGGGTTCGGTTTATATACACGATAGGGTAAAATTGACATCTGCACCATTCAGCAAGAAAGGAAAACTGTGATTCCAACATACACAAAAGTGTCACTGAAGACTCAACAAAAAATTACTTAAAGGATCAGTTACATCTAAAATCATGAAATCAATAACAATATTTTACACCAGGTCCTTTCCTTCTGATAAGCAAAATCTTGACTTAAAAGCCCTATGAAAATTTAATGGCAAACCATGTGCTTTGGAAAATGATCAGGCCTGCACAGCTGTCCCTGTCTTTGTTTAACTCACTCAGACCTTCTGTTTAAATCCTTGTCGTCTCAGATTGAAGCGATTGGTGATAGAAAAACACAGACCATGCAACCCGTTGTCAAGATGGCAGTGACTGCAAAAGATGTTAAGGTCCCTGCTGTTATATCTACTGATGTTTCAGGCATCACTTGGGGGGGAGGAGGTGGAGGGGGGGGGGGGGGTCTCTCCAGCTTCCATGGGAAAATGTTGAACAGTATTCCAGGCAGCTGCCACTTCCTAGTTATATTCACATAATATCTTTTTATTAGGCAAGTCCTGGGAAGAAAACCAGTTTATTTAACAGACTGGTCTACATATGGCACAACTATTCCAGGAAATCCCGATAGATTGCTGGCACAGATACAACATTGTTGATCCAGAAAAACAATCTATGCATGCACAAGAAAGTTCCAAACAGTCTCTCTTTTGAGGTCTGTAAACCTGTAATTGGGTTGCCAATGAATTGAACAGGTTATGTAGGATTCGAAAAACACAGCTGTTTCCTCCAAAAGCAGCACCACATCTGTCTTCAGGTTAGTCATGGTATTCCATCTTGGCTTCATTTTTAATGGAACTAAGCTGCAATACCGAGCACAAACAGTAGGAGAGTGGTCTTCAAACTGTGGACCTCCAAATGCAACATCTGGACCTCACAGTTTGTAGACCACTGGTCTAGGACAAGAGTTGAGCTATTTCTGGAAGAAAGCAGATGTGTTTTTCTAACCCTGGATAACCCCTTTAATACCCAGGTGTAAAAAGAGCTTTTTGTTGGATTTCGTAGAATGGGTACCACTTCACTAGGATGTGGAGTCAAAGACAATGAATATGTAAATTTAACTGGCAGAATTTAATTCAGCAGAAGATCTTCTGGGTGACATATCTCAGGACCTACTTGACATTAAGGGGTACTCCGGTGGAAGTTTTTTGTTTTTTTTAATTGGTGCTAGAAAGTTAAACAAATATGTAAATTACTTCTATTTAAAAATCTTATCCTTCCAGTACTTATCAGCTGCTGTATACTAAAGAGGAAGTTCTTTTCTTTTTGAATTTCTTTTCTATCTGTCCACGGTGCTCTCTATTGACACCTCTGTCCATGTCAGGAACTGTCCAGAGCAGAGGTTTGCTATGGGGAATTGTTCCTGCTCTGGACAGTTCCAGACATGGTCAGCAGAGATCACCGTGGACAAAC
This sequence comes from Hyla sarda, assembly GCF_029499605.1. Lineage (NCBI taxonomy): Eukaryota > Metazoa > Chordata > Amphibia > Anura > Hylidae > Hyla > Hyla sarda. The sequence continues at coordinate 26,074,882 of NC_079199.1, read as the reverse complement.
AGAAAATAAATTCAAAAAGAAAAGAACTTCCTCTGTAGTATACAGCTGCTGATAAGTACTGGAAGGATTAGGATTTTTGAAATAGAAGTAATTTACAAATCTGTTTAACTGTCTGGCACCAGTTGATTTAAAAAAAAAAATGTTTTCCACCGGAGTACCCCTTTAGTACTCGTTTAAGTAAGTTAAGGATAACCCAGTGTATTGGGCTTAGTGTGGGGGAACAGGCTGACTGCTTTCCTTTAAGAGGAACCTACAGCACTGAATGAATACAATAAGCAACACTGTGGAGCAACACAGAAAATGGGCAACAGGAGAATGGAAGAAGAGGATAAAACATTGTAAAATAATGTTAGCTAATGTGAAATTCGGAAAGAATGAAAAGCTAGGTGACCTCCCCTAAGGGGCCAGTAGTGACAGCCATTAGTAGATGTCAGGGAACATCTGTTGCTCATGTAGGGAACACCAATACCTAATAAATGATCACATAGAATAGATTTCACATGGACTAAAGTTGGATATGTCTAGCAATCCAGTACCATCCCAAATGGGAATAGGTACACCAGATGCAACAAGCTGGATCATTTGCATCTGACATCCCATCGGTTGCCTCATAGGCTGAAATGGTGTACATCACAGAACCTATGGACCATTTGCCAGATAACGAACTCTACTTGCAACATTTGCACGCTGGATGGCTTATTTGTCCATTTTTCGAAAGAATATGGCAGTGAAGGAGCCAATGTAACAAAAGACTTGGCACTCTAGTATTGCGAATATGAGTAAACTCACATTCGCAATACTAGAGTGCCAAGTCTTTTGTTACAGTGATTTAAAGAGTAGGATCCTACTTGAGCACCATTCTTTTTGATGAGGAGTGCCATATTCTACTACTGAGTGTAGCAGCCAATGCTATTGAGTGCCGCAAAATTATAGTATACATTCTGAATATGTAGTCACTAGTTAGAAATATGCTGCAGTATATGCTGGCAACTTTTTCTGACAGGTTGCTGACACATATAGCAGCCATCGGGCAGAAACCGTTGGGAAAATAGCCTTAAAGCATATCTTCTGGTCAAAGAAGATGGGCCTCCATAGAAACCCACAACTTGGTGATGGCATGGCGGTGGGTTGAGAGGCCACGTACTAGAGATTAGTGATGTTCTGCAAATGTTCACGAGCCGCCATTCACTTCAATGGGCAGGCGAATTTTAAAACCCACAGGGACTCTTTCTGGCCACAATAGTGATTTGAAAGTTGTTTCAAGGGGACTAATACCTGGACTGTGGCGTGCTGGAGGGGGATCCATGGCAAAACTCCCATGGAAAATTACATAGTTGATGCAGAGTCTGGTTTTAATCCATAAAGGGCATAAATCACCTATTATTCCTAAATTCTTTGGAATAACGTGCTTTAGCCCCCTTTAGGCAGCACATAGAGCCCCCCTTTAGGCATCACATAGTTAGATCCCCCTTTAGGCAGCACATAGAGCCCCCCTTTAGGCATCACATAGTTAGATCCCTCCTTTAGGCAGCACATAGTTAGATCCCCCTTTAGGCAGCACATAGATTCCCCCATATTAGGCAACACATAGTTAGAGCCCCCCTTTAGACAGCACATAGGTAGAGCCTCCCTTTAGGCAGCACATAGAGCCCCCTTTAGGCAGCACATAGTTAGATCACCCCTTTAGGCATCACATAGTTAGATCCCCCCTTTAGGCAGCACATAGATTCCCCCATGTTAGGCAGCACATAGTTAGAGCCCCCTTTAGGCAGCACATAGATTCCCCCATATTAGGCAGCACATAGTTAGAGCCTCCCTTTAGGCAGCACATAGAGCCCCCTTTAGGCAGCACATATTTAGATCCCCCTTTAAGCAGCACATATTTAGATCCCCCCATATTAGGCAGCACATATTTAGAGCCCCTTTAGGCAGCACTGGTTTTATTTCACAGCCAAAAAAGTTTTTTATTTTTTTATTTGAACAACTGTCACACCAAATGTGATTTGCACTAGTGTGACAATGAGCAAAAAAGGTTGCCAGCGGAGTTCCCTTTTTAAGCAGAGGTCCCCAACCAGGGTGCCTCCAGCGGTTGCAAGACACATGGACTGAACTTATAGCCCTTTTAATACTGTAGTTAGTTGCTTGAAGGAACTTAAGTTTTACACTGGAGTACCCCTTTTAACCAGCGGTTCCCTCGAAACCAGGGTGCCTCCAGCTGTTGCAAGACACACAGACTGATATTTGAGCCATAAAAATGGCTTTTTTGGGTGCTGTCCTTAAAGCAGATGTTAGACTAGTGCTTTAGGAGTAAAGTGGACCCTGAATACACCACCTATCAGCAACCTAGCTATCACTTTCCCTATTACAGCAGGAGCAGCTTTTCTGTTCCTCCACTTCCTAAGCCTGCAGCATGCCGAATGAAGGTATAATGGTGTCCGTGCAGGAGGTAGGAGGGCCTGGAAGGGAGGGACTGCTGCTGATTGGCTGTAATGTGTCTGCTGACTCTGACTCACAGGGTCAAAGTTTACCGCAATGTTAAAGTATAGGGGGCGAATCGATCTTCACATATGTTCGCCCGGCGATGCGAACGCGAACATGCTAAGTTCACCGGGAACTGTTCGCCGGCGAACAATTCGCGACATCTCTACTAGAGATAGAGATTCGGGAGGCCAAGACCCCCCTAACCTTATTCCTGTAGAGGAGAGACCTCACCAACCTAGATGGAAGAGAAAAATGCACAAGGAAGAAAGATGGAAAGAGCCTTGAAAGAGATAAAGCAAGTGGGAAGAACATTCATCTTAAAAATCCCACTATGTCAAAACCAAGAAAAGGAGCCCAAGTGCCAGCGTTCCAAGTCATTTTTCAAAGTTTGTAGCAGCGAGACAAAATTAGCTTGGTAAAGAATGAACATGTTATTCTTTTGGCAGAATTCTGCGTGGACTGCATTGTTGTCAATAGAGGAGGTGAATGTTATAGCGACAATTGATTTAGGCAGCACCCGCTGCTACATCGAATCGTAATTCTGTAGTGTGAATGGGCCCTTATTATCAGCACATGGCAATGTCAGCTATTTGTGAGCCGAGTCAATGTCCATGAGAATTTATTCTATAAAATAGTATTCCTTTAAAGGAAGTGGCCCAGTGACATGCACAACCCTGGGGAGATGGAATGCCACTGTATACAGCTCTAGAACACCACATTAGTCTCTGCACTCATTGTGTATAGTCTTTGTAGATTGATCCTTTCCAAACTTTCATTAACAGTAACTAAGAGTGAGTGATGGGATAAAACGGACAGCGTCCTCCGCCTCGCACGGTACAAATGAGCGCAGCAGTCACTGAAATGAGTGGATGGGCTGACAAAACAGAGAACTCAATAGCTTACATTTGCGCAGGGCTGTTATTCTAACATTGGCGATCACATTGTTTTTCATGAGGTTTTTTTCTTAATCTGGCAGATTCCTATAGCTCGGAAAATCAGGACTCGTCATTTATTTCTCACAAGAGAGAAAGACAAATATGTCATGTTTAGTTTGGATGCCTGGCCTTACATTATGGATGCAGCCAGAGAAAACATGGGATGAGAAACTGTTCCAAACCTGACCCTCTAAAAAAGAGACCGGAATGTTGGATGGATGCAGATCTGTCTAATAGTGAAGACCGGTGCATCCGACATCTGTAACTGATCGTGTAACAAATCCATCAATATTATGTCTATTTACACTAATACAATGGGGAGAGTTATCAGCAGAAGATTGGTGGAGCAGTTGTCCATATTAACCAATCAAAGCTGGAATCTAATTGGTTGAATCTATCTATTATATATCTATCTATCTCATATCATCTATCTATTTCATATGTATCTATCTCTATATCTATCTCATATCTATCTCATATGTATCTCATATCTATCTATCTATCTATCTCATATGTATATATCTCTATATCTATCTCATATCTATCTATTATATATCTCATGTCTATCTATCTATCTCATATCTATGTATCTCATATCTATCTATCTATCTATCTATCTCATATCTATCTATCTAGCTCATATCTATCTATCTCATATCTATCAATCTATCTATCTATCTATTATATATCTCATATCTATCTCATATCTATCTATCTATTTCATAAGTATCTATCTCTATATCTATCTCATATCTATCTATCTATCTATTTATCTATCTCATATCTATCTCATATCTATCTATCTATCTCATATGTATCTATCTCTATATCTATCTCATATCTATTATATATCTCATATCTATCTATCTATCTATCTAGCTCATATCTATCTATCTCATATCCATCTATCTATCTAGCTATTATATATCTCATATCTATCTATTATATATCTCATGTCTATCTATCTCATATATATCTCATATATATCTATCTCATATCTATCTCTCTCATATATATCTCATATCTATCTATCTATCTATCTCATATATATCTCATATATATCTATCTCATATCTATCTATCTCATATATATCTCATATCTATCTATCTCATATCTATCTCATATCTATCTCATATATATCTCATATCTATCTATCTATCTCATATCTATCTCATATATATCTCATATCTATCTATCTCATATCTATCTATCTATCTCATATCTATCTCATATCTTTCTATCTATCTATCTCATATCTATCTCATATCTATCTATCTATCTATCTATCTATCTATCTATCTATCTATCGTTTGTGGAAGAGCAGCACTTCCAAATTGCAATGAATAGGTGGGTGCCAGCAATCTCTGGGACCCCGGTCCTGGGTCCAAATCCAGTCAGAGAAAAGAAGGGCGATTGCAGCACACCAGGAGTTTCAAGTGAAAAAAGGTTTTATTCCAAGTGAACTTGTTAACTTGGAATAAAACCTTTTTTCACTTGAAACTCCTGGTGTGCTGCAATCGCCCTTCTTTTCTCTATCTATCTATCTATCTATCTATCTATCTATCTATCTATCTCATAACCTATCTATCTATCTATCTATCTCTCTAAATATCTTTCTCATATCTATCTATCTATCTATCATTATCAAATCCAGGTAACTTCTCTCTAACATTCACCTGAGGACATTGTTTAGTATACAGTAAACACTTTGTCCCCTTCCTTTGGTCTTACGTAACTATAAATCTTCTACTCTATTTCTCTATCAAACATAACAGAATTGCGCATTAGAAGTATTTTCTGCTCTGTAGATTAAACAATCTATTATCAGATCACAACAGCAAAGGAGAAGCCAAAGTCCCCACCGCATGTCCGTAACCACAATACAGGTCACCAATTGTAGACTGTGTCCCCTTCTATAAAGACATTTCCTGATACATATAATCTTTAGGAACGCTTGACTTCTTCTCATCACAGGATTTTAGGTTTTGTATGAAGATACGGACTGGGGGGGGGGGGGTAGACGGAGACACAAACAAGCAATAATATCCTTCTTTATGCTAATTTCTAGAAAGCAATTTACAGACACAATGCAGTGTGCTTTTACACAAGGCAGAGCGGAGTCAGCAATTAATATTCATTAGTCATATTTGGAGTTCATTATTTCCCTTTAAAAGTGTTGTTTTCCTGGGAAATGTGAGCGGTATGAAGTTTTGTTTGCAAGTTGTAAATGAGGAAACATATGGGTTCTACTTGTGCGGAACAATCTCCATGGTGACAGGAGACATATATCCACTTCTCTTCATTCCAAATGAAATCTTCCCCAACAATGGCACCATATTGTATTTTCCAACAGCATGTTTGTTGTGTATTGATCACATTGATCTGAAACTGGATGCCTCCCATGTTGTGAGAACTTTTATTTGCCTTACATAGAAACTCCACCATAAATACACGCAGCAGCTTTGTTGAAGTTTACGTATAGATGTGAGAAGAGATTCACTTGTCTTATTAGGAAATTCGGTTTGATTGCAGACAGCATGTGATTATGCATTTGAGGATTAGAAAAACAGAGCTGATTTCTTCAAAAACCAGCACCTACAGGTCATATGTGGTGTTGCAGCTCCATTTAACTGAATGGAGCCAAGTTGTAATACCACACAGCACCACACCTCAGGACAGGTGTGGTTCTGAAAGAAAGTACCGTATATACTCGAGTATAAGCCGACCCGAATATAAGCCAGGGCCCCTAATTTCACCCCAAAAACCCAGGAAAAGTTATTGACTCAACTATAAGCCTAGGGTGGGAAATACATCATCCCCCCCTGTCATCATCCAGACCCCCTGTCATTAACACCCCCTTCATCATCACCCTGTCATCATCATCCCCCCCTGTCATCATCACCCTGTCATCATCACCCTGTCATCATCCAGACCCCCATCATCATCACCCCCCCCCCCTTCATCATCACCGCCTGTCAATCCCTTCATCAGTGGTCTTCCACCAGCGGACCTCCAGATGTTGCAAAACTACAACTCCAAGCATGCCCGGACAGCCATCGGAGGCCCTCTTCTCCGCTCCGGGCCGGCCCCTGACTAGTGAGGTTGCCTTGACGACGACGCACAGGGACGTCCCTGCGCATGAACGTCCCTGTGCGTCATCGTCAAGGCAACGTCACTAGTCCGGGGCCGGCCCGGAGTGGAGAAGAGGGCCTCCCGGTGAAGATGGACAGCCCGGAACGACTAACCCTCCCCACCGGACGGTCCCTGCAGCATAGATGGCCTGGACCAGCTCACCCTTCCTTCCCACCGAGGGGAGGTGAGTAGAAAAGGGGGGTCTGGATGATGACGAAGGCCCGGCAGTGGTCTTCAACCTGCGGACCTCCAGATGTTTCAAAACTACAACTCCCAGCATGCCCGGACAGCCGATGGTTGGGAAATACCAGCCTAAATAATACCGCCGTACAGTTTCCATATTATTCTATCATATAAATACCTTATAAAACTTCTATACAGCGTCCTCAAAATCATACCACTCGATACCAAAACAAAACTACCATTCAGTGTCCAAATAATATCTTTATAAAATTACTAAATAATACCGCCATACAGTCTAAAACACTGATTTCGGAATTCTATTGCCTTTAAAGGGGTACTCCGGTGAAAAACGTTTTTATTTTTTTTTAAATCAACTGGTGCCAGAAAGTTAAGCAGATTTTAAATTACTTCTATTAAAAAGTCTTAATCCTTCCTGTACTTATTAGCTGCTGAATACTACAGAGCAAATTTTTTTCTTTTTGAAACACAGAGCTGTCTGCTGACATCACGAGCACAGTGCTCTCTGCTGACATCTCTGTCCATTTTAGGAACTTTCCATGGCAGCATATCTTTGCTATGGGGATTTTCGCCTACTCTGGACAGTTCCTAAAATGGACAGAGATGTCAGCAAAGAGCTCTGTGTTTCAAACGGAAAAGAATTTCCACTGTAGTATTCAGCAGCTAATAAGTACAGGAAGGATTAAGATTTTTTAATAGAAGTAATTTACAAATCTGTTTAACTTTCTGGCACCAGTTGATTTAAAAAAAAAAAGTTTTTCACCGGAGTACCACTTTAAGCGGTCACCTGATATGGCTAGTAACTGTGCATGCTCCCTGCCTGTTCGGCCAGGGGTAACAACATGTAAGGGGGGTAATAGATATCAGCCAAACAATTGAACGTCTATAGCCAGCTTTAGCCTGAAATGATGCATAGTTTGTTTTAATAGACAGAACCCAGGTGAGTTATATCCTGTGCAGGAATTCTCACACAATATAGGATACATAAACCGGCGTCTTAAAGCCATTGGAACAACGTCCGGGGTCACAAGAGCGGTCACGACACAGAAGTTCTTACTTCCACTTTTTCGACCCTTTAACCCATTCCCTACGGAGCTATAGCGAAGCAGATAAAAACAGGAATATATCAATTAATGTTGTTTTTCTTTTTTTTTTCCCCTCCTAACAAAACAAAGCAATAGTAATCCCCTCTCCATCAACAAAAAGAACCAACATAATGAGAGATTTGGGCGGGGAACTCATTGCACGGCGAATCTTTAAAAGACTTAAGCCCCCGCAAAGCACCTTTTGTCTTTTCTTCATCCCTAATTACTATTTGGAAAAGCCATTGTGTCTCTGAGGAAGTGATGGGTATTACCTCAATAGGAACCACAGAGATGGGAATAATAAGCCATGGTCTTCAGTCAGTGGCTGGAATTATTGGCCCATGATGGGGGATTCATCAACAAAACACATTAGCCTTGGCCCAATAAGGGACGGAGAAGACTATCCGCAAGTGAATCTGCTTGTAAGGAATCCTCCAGACACTTCTGTCCCCTGCAACTCCTAGGACCTGGACTACACAGGTATTATGTACATTGTACACAGGAACTGGTGTTTTATGTACTAAAGAAGAAAATAAAAACTAACTTTCTGACACCTCATTCAAGTATTTACATTAAAGGGGTATTCCAGGAAAAAAATTATTTATATATATATATATATATATATATATATATATATATATCAATTGGCTCCAGAAAGTTAAACAGATTTGTAAATTACTTCTATTAAAATTTTTTAATCCTTTCAATAATTATCAGCTGCTGAAGTTGAGTTGTTGTTTTCTGTCTGACAACAGTGCTCTCTGCTGACATCTCTGCTTGTTTCGGGAACTGCACAGTGTAGAAGAGGTTTGCTATGGGGATTTGCTTCTAAACTGGGCGGTTCCCGAGACACGTGTCATCAGAGAGCACTTATACAGAAAAGAACAACTCAACTTCAGCAGCTCATAAGTACTGAAAGGATTAATATTTTTTTTAATAGAAGTAATTTACAGATCTGTTTAACCTTCTGGAGCCAGCTGATATATATAAAAAAAAGTTTTTTTCCTGGATAACCCCTTTAAGCTGAGAAATCACATTTGCTTATGATCCAAACAGACTTGTGACCCCCTCTAGTCAATAACCCTCACCTCTAAATATGAATTAGAAAATTGTAAAAAAAAATTATAATTAATTTAGCTTAGTAATAAAAGGATAGGGGATAAGTGTCTGAACGCGGAGGGGTCTGACCGCTGGGACCCCCTGCAATCTTCTGAACAGGACCACGGCACGCACTTTCCTTCTCTATGGAAGCACCGAAGAGACCCTAGTGTTGTAGCCGGGGCCGTTTAGGAGATCCCCCATGATCAGAAACCTATCCCCTAACCTGTGGATAGGGGATATGTTTTTTGAGCAAGACCAACCCTTTAAAGAGTGTAAATTGTTGGCTACTGAGCTGTCCCGGAATGATGAAGCCCAGCAAGCCGTTTTCTAGGAGGGTACCATAGAATGAATTAAAGGGGTACTCTGGTGGAATATATATTTTTTTTAAATCAACTGGTGCCAGAAAGTTAAACAGATTTGTAAATTACTTCTACAGTATATAAAAATCTTAATCCTTCCGGTACTTATCAGCTGCTGTATGCTCCACAGCAAGGTCTTTTCTTTTTGATTTTCCTTTCTGTCTGACTGCAGTGCTCTCTGCTGACACCTCTGTCCATGTAAGGAACTGTCCAGAGCAGGAGAAAATCCCCATAGCAAACCTCTCCTTGCTCTGGACAGTTCCTGACATGGACAGAGGTGTCAGCAGAGAGCACTGTGGTCAGACTGGAAAGAACTACACAACTTCCTCTGGAGCATACAGCAGCTGATAAGTACTGGAAGGATTCATATTTTTATATAGAAGTAATTTACAAATCTGTTTTCGCTTTCTGTCACCAGTTGATTAAAAAAAAATGTACCCCTTTAAAGTTGAGCTAGCTGGAAGAGATCTCCCTATCCCTCTAGATAATTCTGATTACACGCATACACATGCGTTTCTGGAAGCGTTTTCTACAGGTTGCTCAATCAAAGCGGACACCTAGACCTGCGCCTGTCTTCCCTAAGCCTGTTCAGATACCGTCTGAAGGTTCTATGCAGGTGGAGCACCTGAAGCTCTGAATAGAGTGGAGATCCTGTGCCTCTACTATGGCAGAAAAGGTAACATTGTCCCCACAACTACAGTGCCTAGGCTCATTGGGAGAAGTGACCCTCGGCGAGAAAGATAATTCTCCTAAACTTCTAGGACCAGCATTTCTGTACCTGCCCTTCTGGATTTTGGCGCTGCCGGTAATTTAGTTCACCAGACTCTCGTGGCCCAGTACCAGACATCCACTACTCATCTGGCGAAATACTCCATGTGTGGACATCAGTGCTCTGCTGGTGCACTACAATGCTCAGAAGAGGAGGAGCGCCATTGAGCTTTTGGAAAGAGAATTTGTTTGGAATGGTAGTCAGGGGCCATGTGCATTTACAAAGCCCCCCGTGGTGCCAGAACAGTGGACCCCCCACATGTGACCCCATTTTGGAAACTACACCCCTCACAGAATTGAATAAGGGGTGCAGTGAGTATTTACACTCCACTGGCGTTTGACAGATCTTTGGAACAATGGGCTGTGCAAATGAAAAATTCCAAAAATCTGTCAGACACATGTGGGGCGTAAATTCTCACTGTACCCCTTATTACATTACATGAGGGGTGTAGTTTCCAAAATGGGGTCACATATGGGAGGGGTCCATTGTTCTGGCACTATGGGGGCTTTGTAAACACACGTGGCCTTCATTTCCGGACAAATTTTCTCTTCAAAATCCCAATGGCGCTCCTTCTCTTCTGAGCATTGTAGTTCGCCCGCAGAGCACTTTACATCCACATATGGGGTATTTCCATACTCAGAAGAAATGGGTTACAAATTTGTTTTTGTTTTTTTCTTATTTTCCCTTGTGAAAATGAAAAATTTAGGGTAACATCAGCATTTTTGTGAAAAAATTTCTTTTTTTCATTTTCCCATCCAACTTTAATGAAAATGCATCAAACACCTGTGGGGTGTTAAGGAAACACTGCCGTACAATACGTTTTTCATTTTTATTGGGGGGACAGCATAATGGGTTGTATATGTAGTGTTTTACCCTTTATTTTGTGTTAGTGTAGTGTTTTTAGGGTACATTCACACTGGCGTGTATCGGTGAGTTTCCCGGTAGGAGTTTGCGCTGCAGTGAAAAATTTGCCGCAGCCCAACCTTGAAGCAGGAAACTTACTGTAAACCTGCCCGTGAGAATGTACCCTGTACAGACCGTGCATGCTGGGAGTTGTACTTTTGCAACAGCTGGAGGCACACTGGTTGGAAAACCTTCAGTTAGGTTCTGTTAACCCAACTCAGTATTTTCCAACCAGTGTGCCTCCAGCTGTTGCAAAACTACAACTCCCAGCATGTACTGATCACCGAAGGGCATGCTGGGAGATGTAGTTATGCAACAGCTGGAGGTACGCCACTACAACTCCCAGCATGCCGAGCAGTTTGCTGTTTGGGCATGCTGGTATTTGCAGTTTTGCAACATCTGGAAGGCTACAGTTTATAGACCACTGCAAAGTGATCGCCAAACTGTGGCCCTCCAGATGTTGTAAAACTACAAATCCCAGCATGCCCAGACAGCAAACAGCTGTGAGGGCATGCTAGGAGTTGTAGTTTTGCAAGATCTGGAGGGATACAGTTTAGAGAACACTGTATAGTGGTCTCAAACTGTAGCCCTCCAGCTGTTGCAAAACTACATATACCAGCATGCCCAAACAGCTGTTTGGCCATGCTGGGAACTGTAGTTTTGCAACATCTGGAGGGCTACAGTGTAGAGACCACTGTATAGGTGCTAGAGCGTCTTAGGCCTTTTTATTTTGCACGTGCTGAAATCCTCCTGCGCCTCACGTGACCCCGCTCTGCGGTCGAGCCCCCTTTCCATAGACTTTTGTTGAGGGGGCGGGCGTGAGGGGGCGGCCTCGAACACGGAAGCCCGCACACAGCGTTCAGAGTAATGAACTTCCGGACACTGCAGGCAGAGCTCCGGAAGGCAGGGCAGCGGAGAACCCCTTTAATAATGTGTAACACCCACCTTTAGTAGTCTTTCCTTAAATTGGGCTCACTTGGTAATCTAATTATCACAGGTGTCCCAGATCGTTTTCATCCACCAAAAGAGCATGAGACACGATGCCATCCACGAGTTAAACTGAAAAACAAAATATTTAATCTTTGTGACACTTAAATAGAATTTGCATAATAATTTGGAACAGGGTGTAGTTTTCCATTAGTTAACTGCCTGGAAATTTCTCTATGAGAATAAAGAAGTCAATTATTTATTCTGCAGGTTAATGCTTCTTTTCTCATTTCCTAAATTTGCTAACTCATTACCATCGCCTGTGTATCCCATAAGGAGAAGTCTTATTAAATGAAATCCCTGGTAACACAGACTGAATCAACCTTAGAAAGTCCTTTCGATTTTGTGTCATGGAAAAGGTACAGTCATTTTTTTCACATTAAGTGTACAAAAGGTGAAGCGCTAAATGGTGCCATTCTTTTTCTCTGTCCAGCGCGATTTAAAATTAAAATACAGTGTTTCATTCAAAAAAGGTTTCTATTGATCTGTGAAGAAATATTACAATGGGTCACTAAAAGTCATTGCCAATGGAAAAAAATTTTTAAACTAAAACTAGAAAATGAGGTGCCATATACTTTACAGTTAATAAAGTAACACCGTGTATGACCCTTTTAAGGACCTATGTGCGGAGCCTTACCTGGACTAATGTATCATTGAATGTGTATTCTACTGAACCTTTGTATGTTTCTGATTTCATACAAGAAAATAAAAATTATTCTTCTGTGTTAGCCTGTAGATACAAATGATAAAAACCTTCCTCAGTCCAACCCCCCCCCCCCCCCTTGCCATCTCCGTTCAGTACCCGGCATTCTGTGCTGCTCTAGTCTAGGAAACGATGGGTTTCCTAGATGGAAACGTGACACCATGCCACTCCCTCTCCTGATTTTACGCCACGCCCTCTTCATTCACGTCTATGGGAGGAGGCGTGCCGGCAGTCATGCCCCCACCCATAGACATGAATGGAGGGGGCGTGGTGTGCGTGATGTCGCTAAGAAGTGTGGCATGATGTCACGCCTCCGTCTCTAAAACCCATTCTGTGCCGGGTGCTGCACAGAGATCGCGGGGGTTCATGCAGCGGGACCCCTGCAATCAGACATCTTATCCCTTATCCTTTGGATAGGGGATAAGATGTCTAAGGGTTGAATACCCCTTTAAAGCATCACTGTCATTTAGAAAAACCTTTAACATGTTGTTTAACCACGTCAAAAGTTGCACATTACAACGGTTTCACTCCTGAGACCCCATGTGATGACAAGTTATAACCCTGTGAAGTGTGTGGTAGTGCTCTTCACTCCCCATCCGGCCGCTCTGCCCAACTTATTCACTGCAGTAGAGTCTATGGGGAATGAGTCGTGCTTAAATGACAGCCGGGGAAGGAGGTGCGCACTACCGGGCACTTCCCCACCTGTAACTTGTAAACCCAATTCCTGTAAAAGTCAAGAGGGTATCCTGATCTGTAGCACATCTACTTAGTAAAGATAGCTTAATGGCCATAAACACTACCTAAATACTACTAAATTGTAGTGTAAAGACTTGTCCCCCAATCTAGTGTTGTCTTACTGCTTCCAAGACGAGTACACAGAACTATATGCACGTCTTAATAAAGAGTTCTGTCCGAACTCGAAACGCGTTGACAAGTGCCACTACTTTCTTGTAATTATGTGGAATATATTATAAATAAATTATTTCAAGTTTGGAGAGGTGCCAGTGCCTGTTGTGCTCTTAACCAACATTGGCGAGCGTAACTGCCTTCTACTAACTTTGCTTTTTTAATATCAAGGGGTAATGCACTAGGACCACGCTCCAGTCCCTTCTTTCTTTTTCTCTTCCAACCTTGCAGAGCAGTACCTGCCAACTCAACCAGTCACAGGCCAATACAGGGCACCAAATATCTGGGACTAGGAGGAGCTAAACAGGAGCTGCGAAGGTCCAGCCGGGGGGAATGGCTGGAGCTGAGTAATTATACATTTTTTCTATATTTATCCAGTCCCAAAAATATATTTAATTTTTTAAAACTAAGGAAGATTGGGAATTCCCCATTCGTCTCAAAATTCTATCTCAAAGGTTTGTTTTACTATATACATTATATAAAAAGATTAGAAATCTGATGCATAAAGTGTTAGATTGTTAGTACTGGAATTTAATGAATTGCCAAGTATGTTGAATAAAAAATGACACTTTTTTACTTTGCACCTCAAGATATTTTAGGATCTATTCCTAAAAAGCAATAGGATCCATAAAACTGGTAAATGGATGTTTTAGGTGACAACTATATTTGCATTATCATAAAAAAAAAAAGGAAATAAAAATATACAGCAAAATAAAAAAAATCTTGTGGGATCAGACCCAAGGTTGGCTACCTACACCATTTAACATGAATGCTAGTTCGGCCAACCGCTATTTCTGTTACCCCACCAATGGGAAGAGAGAAACAAGCCACTGACAGACACCACTGGTGAAGGCTTATCTCCCAAGGGCCATAGTGGAATCCAACATGCACCATCTCCTATAGGCCCCACAGTAGGCAGGAGACCATTTATTGCCAAATCCTGTTACCTTTATGTATTTGGGCAATATATTGCCAGTTATATATCATAGAGTTGTGTCTATAGATGCTTAAATGTAACCTAGTTATAACCAGATGTAGAAGGTAAAAGTCTTTACATAAAAAGAGCCAAACTGCATTTTTCTAACTTTCCGCTAGGAAACAACTAAATTGTGAGAATACTTCAAAAAAGATTGTTTTCTGCATATTTCAACTATATATTAAAAATAATGATTGGGAAAATAATATGCAGGTCCAATTTCTGCATTAGGACAGTTGGATTCTTACTGTAAATGCTCCTTTAGCGGTTTAATGGGCTGCAGTCTGCAGCTATTGATTTTTCACTAGAATATCCTCAACTATAGATTCTAGAACAAGTGGACCTCTGACCTTTATTGTGTATTAAATAAGCGGCAGATGGCAATTAGTCATGGAGTGAAGGTATTCAAGCTGTCTACCAGTCTCCAATTTTTTCCTATAATTTGTGTGTGATAGGTCATGCCATCAGTTCATACACCAGCCTGCCAAGCTCCTATATGGTCATAGGCTCCATGGGTTAAGAGTGTTGTTAACCCTACGCCACACTGCACATGTTCACTTAGTATACCACTTAACACTCCAGTCCTGAATAATCTGTAAAAACAAATTCATCTGAAAATGTTCTTTTTTTTTCTTAGAAAGTAGACTTAATGTACACCAGGGCACAAAATAAAATCAGGAATCAAGTATTAGCAGTAGCTTTGTTTGCAAATCTTGTCTTAAACATGTTGACCATGTGTGTTTTAGACTTGAACTACACCTAGAGAATCTTGGGGTACTGGTTAACTGGCATGGGGGTGTTGGGTGTAACTGTTAATATAAGGTTTTATAAGGAAACAGTACATGGCATGGCAGCATTTGCCACATAAACATGTGTCTGACATTAGCCCCACCCACAAAAAAATTGCCCTATCACAAGCACAGAAAACATATACTCAAAGGGGTATTCCGGTGGAAAATAATTTTTTTTAAACCAACTGGTGCCACAAAGTTAATTTGAAAATTACTATTACTATTTAAAAATCTTAATCCTTTCAGTACTTATCAGCTGCTGTATGCTCCAGAGAAAGTTGTATTTCTTTCTGGAGTTCTTATTAGTCTGACCACAGTGCTCTCTGCTGACACCTCTGTCCATGTCAGGAACTGTCAAGAGTAGGAGCAAATCCCCATAGCAAACATCTCCTGCTCTGGACAGTTCCTGATACGGACAGAAGTGTCAGCAGAGAGCACTGTGGTCAGACTGATAAGAATTCCAGAAAGAAATACAACTTCCTGTGGAGCATACAGCAGCTGATAAGTACTGAAAGAATGACGATTTTTAAATAGAAGTAATTTACAAATCAGTTTAACTTTCTGTCACCAGTTGATTTAAAAAAAAAAAATTCCACCCACAGAACCAAAGAAGAGAACACGAAAAGATTAAACTGTATCACGCCCTGCACAAAGAATTTGTTGTCCACTCCAATACGTTATTTCCAGTCAAATTTATTGATATCAATACAGTACAGTATAAAAATGAGTAGACAAAACTAAACAAAACCAATTTTAAAATGACCAATTACGCAGTTCAGGAGTAATTTCTCCCTCCATCAGATTGGGATGATGAAGGGGGAGATTACTTCTGAAACGCGTAATTGGCAATTTTATTATGTTATTAGTTTTGTTTTATTTACTTGTTTTTATACTGTTCTGTATTGATGTCAATAAAATTGACTAAAAATAACTCATTGGAGTGAATGACAAATCTTTTGAGCAGAATCTGCTGCCGTGTCTTCTTTTCCTGCTCTCTTCATGCTTTTCACAGATGCCAGCAGAGGTTACCAGTCGGGACTAGAGCTGAGAGAGCCGAGCCTGGTGGACCCAGTCTGGCTCAGAACTTTAGGGTAAATTGGGTTGGCAGAACTTTGGAACTTTGCCAGTCTTGGCTCGCTGAGCCTTGCATTGGGCTATTATTAGCAGAAGGGATGAGGAACACAAGGTATTTTGACACCTGAATGAATGGAGGAAGTACTAAGAACACTGAGATGACGTCAGGGTAGCCCAGCATACCCTGAATCTAGAAGTAAGATCACATGGCACCAGGTTATCCATTTATTGCTTGCTTTCTGTGACATTCAGCTCACAGGCCAATCAGGAGAAAGCATAGGGGTGGGTTTAAAAGGCTGATAAAACTCAATGCACTGCATTGTGGCCACCATCTTGGAGAGAAAGCTGAGAGAGAGAGCGGAACTATGGGTTCAAGAAAGCCTTTATCCAATAGAAAGCATGCTAAGCAAAGCATTGATCAGTGGGCTGACCTCAGACAGTGACCTCCTGTCACCTACATTACTGTATTTTTCGCTGTATAGGATGCACCGGCGTTTAAGATGCACCCAATTTATAGGTGCAAAATCTAAAAAAATTAAGATTTTGAACCCAATAGTGGTCTTCAACCTGCAGACCTCCAGATGTTGCAAAACTACAACTCCCAGCATGCCCGGACAGTCGTTGGCTGTCCGGGCATGCTGGGAGTTGTAGTTTCGCAAAATCTGGAGGTCCGCAGATTGAAGACCACTGCATAGGAGGTAATACTCACGTGTCCCCGCCGCTTCGGACCTGTCACCGCTGCCCTGGATGTCGCTCCATCGCTGTCGCCGTGTCCCCGTCGCTCCGGAACGTCTCTGCTGCCGGCCGGGTATCCTCGCTCTCCGTCGCCACCATCACGTTGTTACGCACGCCGGCGCACGTACGCGATGACGTGATGACGAGGAAGGAGAGCGCTGGCCATACAGGGGATCCCTGAACGGAGAAGACACCGAGGAGGCAGGTAAGGTCCCTCCTGGTGTCCTGTAAGCACTAACTCGGCTATTCAGTCGGGCTGTTCGGGACCGCCGTGGTGAGATCGCGGCGGTCCCGAACAGCCCTACTGAACAGCCGGGTTAGTGTCACTTTCCCTTCAGATGCGGCGGTCAGCTTTGATCGCCGCGTCTGAAGGGTTAATACAGGGCATCACCGCGATCGGTGATGTCCTGTATTAGCCTGTATTACAATGCCCCCTGTCCAGCCTCAATATCCCATGCCAACCACAGTGCTTCTCTTCCTGCAAATGCCCAGTGCACACTTACCACATCTCATCAATAATGGATTCTGTATGTGGGCAAAAGAACAGATAAGAAAGTTCATCAGTCTTCATATAGCGTCATCTGTTTTTTTAAGCACAGCTGCATCCGTGCTTTTTATTGCTGTACCTGGGTCATGTGACCTGCATTTAGACAACCAGAAAATGACATTAAAGGGGTTCTCCACCATAAAGTGATTTAAGTACGTACCCAGCAGACAGTAATGGACATGATTAGGAAGGATCTGCGCTTGTCTTGGGTTAATGGCTATGTTGTGAGATTACCATAGTACTGTGGCTAGCTTTTTGGGAACTGGTATTTCCTGTTTGACTTTTCTTTTTTTGATTACAAATCCCACAATTCCATTTTCTTCCATCCCACACATCAGCCACCCCACCTATTGAAACATAAATTAGCTGCATCTATTCAAAAGACCTGTGGTTTTCAATCAGGATGCCTACAGCTGTGGCATTAGTTGCAGATTGATCTCTCTCCCACCAAGCGATCGCTCCATCCATTGAAGCAGACAGGCTCCCTGTCATCAGCTGACTAGCGAGTCAGGTCTCGGCCGCATTGCAAGCTGGGAAAAATCTGAGACAACAGTCATTTTGTATGCTGGGAAAAATAAATGTTGGGGTGAAAATCACAGAATTGTGAGAAAACCGTCACACACAGGTACAGACACTATATTATGAACTACACTAACTTTACAGCCCCTGTAGCATAGTCAAATAAAAAAAAATCCTGGAATACCCCTTTAATGTTTTTCAGAAAGTTCCTGTGAACTACAAGATGTCATCATCACCTCTAAGACTTCTTTCCCACTGTTGTTGCGACACAGCAGTGTGATGTCTGTTGGGGAACCCAGGGAGAATAGATTGAGGAAAAATACATCATGCAATGTTTTTTCCTCCCACTACTCCCTTCAGAAAACAACAGTGCCTGACAGACGCCATAATAGTAAATATGATCTGACGGGACCCGTTGTTTCCTGCTGTGCCCCATCGAAAATAACGTCCGTTAAGGCACAAAAATAAAGTGCCTGATGGACATTTGCCAACAGGGCACAACAGCAGTGTAAAAGAAGCCTAAGATGTCTCCATGCACTCACAGACCACTTCCCTCCCAGCTCTATCTGTATACTGCTGCTGCTATCCCTGTAAGATTGGGATATATAGCAGTCATAACCTTCCTCTCAGGCTATGTTCCCACATCATGTTTTAGCTGTTTGTTTGTTTTTTTTCTTTTTTCTGTTTTAGCCATATTTTTCCCAAAAGCAAGGCAAAAATGTTGGTATTTTACCCCTATTGTATAAATCCCATTAAAAACTGATGCCAACCCACTTATGAATCCCAGCATTTTAGGTTGCTGTTTGTTGGATTTCAGGTCATCTCATTAGGGAACATTCTGTGATGAGATTTCACCCATCCTCTCTGCAAAGCCTGAGGATTCATGGGAAATGAAGGCAGCAGAAGAAAAAAAAATCCTTTAAGTGTGGAAATAAAATTAATAAGGCTGAATACCCTTGCCTGCCACATCAACTAAAGCAGGTAAGCACAAGGCATACACCAGAACCTCTCCATTATTCTCCAATAATGGCCTGTGCTGCCCTATATAAGCAAAAAATAAATCCTGAAGTTCTTATTTAAAGGAGTACTCTGGTGCAGAGTATTCCTGCTCTGTCCTGCCAGGGCTGCAAAAAATGAAA
Source organism: Hyla sarda (assembly GCF_029499605.1). Lineage (NCBI taxonomy): Eukaryota > Metazoa > Chordata > Amphibia > Anura > Hylidae > Hyla > Hyla sarda. The sequence continues at coordinate 26,055,539 of NC_079199.1, read as the reverse complement.
ATAAACCATCTCCCACCTTCCTGGGTTCCCGCGGAGCGCCAGTACAGCTGATCGGTTCTCCGGTCCATCCTCTACATACTTCCGGGTGTAACGAAGCGTCACATGGCGCTCAGTCTATCGCCGGCCGAGGCAGAACATCGCTGCGGCCAGCGATAGGCTGAGCGCCATGTGACGCTTCGTTACACACGGAAGTATGAAGAGGATGGACCGGAGGACCGATCAGCTGTAGTGGCGCTCAGGAACCCAGGAAGGTGAGTGATGGTTCATTTTCATATTTTTTTTTGCAGCCCGGGCAGGACGGAGCAGGAATACTCTGCACCAGAGTACATCTTTAAATGTGTATGAATCCATCCTGAAAAACATTCATAAAATAAATACAAAACCAGAAATTTTTCAAGGGCCCCTATACCACAGGTAGACACCAGTATTATACATGGATGACATGTCCTATAACATTGTTCTGAATATTTAATAGAATTTCGTAAAGCAGGCTCGGAGGCCTGAGGTCGTGTAAACTGCGCACACAGTCGATATTTCTTTCAGTTTTAATTTTCTGCTTGCGTCTGCATCTAACACAGGAAACGTGTGAATCCAGGTTGATTCTTTTGATATACAACACTACTAGTATAGACATTGATGTGACCTCTATAACCAGATGTTTTTGACGCTTGTGGAATATTACGCTTCAATACTTTTTAATGAAAGTGAAACTTTGATGAGGAAAGAGCAAGGGGAATTAAGGATTAATAATAAACATCATGTAAATCTGAGTTTTAAGGTATTTGCTGAATATTTTAAATTTTACTTACATTTTCTGCTTCAGTTCTAATATGTACTTAGTTGACGTCAATGAAAAAGACCACTTTGTTTTTTAGTTTTTATCAGCTATTTAAGGGGGTACTCCGCTTCTCAGCGTTTGGAACAAACTGTTCCAAACGCTGGAGCCGGCACCGGGAGCTCGTGACATCATAGCCCCGCCCCATCATGACGTCATGTCCCGCCCCCTCAATGCAAGTCTATGGGAGGGGGCCTGACTGCTGTCACGCCCCTCCCATAGACTTGCATTGAGGGGGAGGGGCATGTTGTCATGAGGGGGCAGGGCTATGCCGCCACGAGCTCCCAGCTCCAGCATTCGGAACAGTTTGTTTCAAACGCTAAGCAGCGGAGTACCCCTTTAAGCATACCTCTGATAATGATCCCGCCTGCAGAATATCCGTAAAAATTTTGCCAGACCTTCACATTTTGAGACTTGCTCATGATCAAGAAACGGATTGGTCTAAAATGAGCCGAGAGAAGCGCACGGTCCTGTGCAGATCCTTCCTAAGCATGTCCATTACTGTCTGCCAGGTACGTACCAAAATCACCTTATGCTGGATAACCCCTTTAACTGTGCACATACCCTGTCTCATTTTAGAGATCAATGGGGGAAGGGGGGGGGTAGTCTGAACACTTAGACCCCAACCAATCAAAACTGTCCACTGTTCTCTGCGACATTTAAAAAGTAATTCTAACAGGGACACTTTTGGCAAAAACTGTATTCATCCCACATCCTTAATGTAGAAGATTTCAAAGGAATTTGTTTGCATGGCTATAATGGACCATTTGGGCTGGTGGGGACCTCCTGGATCAGGCTGGTGTTTTGATTCTGGCTCCATGCAATATTAAACGGAATGAGATCGAAGCCTCACAGAGCGTGTCACCAGGACAGGCCATGTTTCATTTGAACTTATGGACATCATAGAGTCCCTATGACAGGACCCTCAATAAAACATATCTTCAGAGATCTTAAACATGTATTCCATGTAGCTTACCCCAGCAATGACAGAGATCGACCATGATGGCTTCATTCTGGTTGTCCTGTTGAATTCATTTGTTCAAGTCATCCTACAACTGTTATTATTTTACTACTGTTGGCTAAATAATCCCATAAAATCAGGCCAAAATGCATAAAACTACCATTGACTCTCCTGTAAAACATAAATGTTATTTCAAGTCATTAGTTGTTATTAATATGCATAGTCCTGACATTTATTGTCCAAGTTATATGGGCCATTAATTGCCCAATATATGTTTGGCTGATGAAGTCTATAGGCACGCTGGCTTATACCTCATTTTGTGCTCCCCAGGTTCACAAAGACGTAATGTAAGTAAAGCCTTAGGCCTTATGCACATGGCACAGTTTACAGTGCTGCAGGTACTTGTCGTGCGACCATATGCCACTCTAAATTGATATTTTAATACTCGGAAATAAATACTCAGAAAAAAATAATGTTGATTTAAAGTGTCCCTGTTAGATCTCATGAAACAAATAAATATATATATATATATATATATATATAATATATATATGAATATATATATATATATATATATATATATGTATGTAACACTCAAGCTTCAGAAGGCAGGAAACCAGGTGGATGTGGATCCGCTGGACCTGTGCTGGAGTCTAAGGTGCCGCTGTTTTTCACCAGAGCCCGCCGCAAAGCGGGATGGACTTGCTGCGGCAGGCAGCACCCAGGTCGCTACCCCTGGCACGGCTCGACCACACTGGCAGCTGAGGAGATGCGAGGCACAGGAGGGATAAGACAGCTCGTAGTCAGGATAGCAGAAGGTCAGGGCAGGCAGCAGAGTAGCGTAGTCAGGAATGTAGCAAATGGTCAGTGGGCAGTCGGCAAGGTCAGGTCATGGAGCAAAGGATCAGATACACAGCAAGGCAAGGCAGGAGGTTGGAGGAATTTATCAATGAGCCACAGGTGAATTACACTAATGAGCGCACACCGGCACTCGCCCTAGGGAATGGGGACACGCACGCTGGAGCAGAGAGGCAGAAGCAGGGGCAGGAGAAGCACCAGGTGTGTAACTAACTTTGGATCGCATGCGAGTCCCAGCCCCGCCGGCAGCAGCAGGTAACAGTACCATGCGCTCACGGCCAGCGTGTGCGGCCGGAGCGCATAACGTAACTATATATATATATATATATATATATATATACAGAGAGAGAGAGAGATGTTACTCAGTACCTAATCCTGACCATGTACATATAATTTTTATGCCTCTATCACCTAAATTAATTATAAAAATCCCTCTTTTCATTAGCTCACAGTGTTAGAAATCCTCTCAGGGGAAGGTGGCATGTCCCTCCCTTGTGGTGGTGGTGGGATGTGATTGGTGTGTGGTGGGAGGGGGCGTGTCCCTCCCTTATGGTGGCGGGATGTGATTGGTGTGTGGTGGAAGGGGGCATGTCTCTCCTTGTAGTAGTGGGAGCTGACTGGTGCACCTGCTCATGCGGCCTTGTCCATGACTCATGGACAAGTCTGATGCTGCTGCAGGACTGGTTTGTGTCCCAGTAGGTATGGGGACCCTTAGTGGTGGGATTTTTAGGAGCCGTTTTCTTTTTTTAAATATTGAAACATTTTTAAACATCCATATTACAAAAGGTCTTTAATTTTCATCAGTAACAACATATAACAAGTTTTGGATTCTGACAGTGGCCATTTAAAATCTTAATTTATTTCATCTAAAGATTAGGAAAACAAAATGTGACTAATGCAAGAATGCCTGAAGAAATTGCTAAAGTGCAATGCAAGCTATTTCAGGTTATATTGTTGCCTTATTTGAGTGGTCTCAAACTGTGGCCTTCCAGATGTTGCAAAACTTCAACTCCCAGCATGCCCGGACAGCCGACGGCTGTCCGGGCATGCTGGGAGTTGAAGTTTTGCAACATCTGGAGGGCCACAGTTTGAGACTACTGCCTTATTTAATCAGTAGTCTGGGAACACTCGGAGAATGCAGGAAAAATACGGCCCATGATAACCTTTTGGTATGAACGATATTAATTGTCATTGTCAAAGAAAATCCGACTGCATCGAAAGAAAACACAACACGAACGCGATCATTAAGCGGAGCCGTAATTTATAATGGTTGATATGTTAGCAAAGTAAAATTGCAGCATTAAAGCACTCAGTGATCATTAGGCTGACAGCACGTCGGGTACACATCCATTCTGGAAAAAAAACTTAAATTAAAATTAAAAAAAAATGCCTTGAAATTTTCCACTTAAAAATATAATTCTGTTATATTTTCAAAACAACCCCCCCCCCCAAAAAAAAAAAATAATAATAATAATTTTTGTACCTTTTTTGTTTCTTAAAAAAAAAAAATAATTCAAGGAGCCTTTTTTCTGTTCTGCTACATCGAGACAAACAGAATTCAGGCAAATATTCTTTTTTTTTCCCATAAGCCTCAGTAATTCTATTTTAATTATCCTGGTGGGATAAAACAGAATCAAACACTTCACAGTCAGCTCTGATTGTCACCTAAACTAGTTGTTAGAAATATAGATGTGTACTGTTTTCGCAATCGCTGCCAACAGAGCCGAGCGAGGATGCAAATAAACAAGTGCTCCGCTGTAATTAGGATTGTCTGAAAATCGTTCATATAACATGGTAGAGGGAAGGAATCGGCAGTGCAGGAGATGCTGGGAGACTGGGGACCCACTATTTCGTAATAAAGGTCGTGACTTGTGACCTATAAAACAAGAGGATGGACTTTAGTTTCTTAAAGGGGTACTCCGATGAAAAACTTTTTTTTTTAAATCAACTGGTGCCAGACATTTGTAAATTACTTCTATTAAAAAATCTTAATCCTTCCTGTACTTATTAGCTGCTGAATACTACTGTGGAAATTCTTTTCTTTTTGAAACACAGAGCTTGTCTGCTGACATCACGAGCACAGTGCTCTTTGCTGACATCTCTGTCCATTTTCAGAACTGTCCAGAACAGCATATGTTTGCTATGGGGATTTCCTTTTACTCTGGACAGTTCCTAAAATGGACAGAGATGTCAGCAGAGAGCACCGTGCTCATGATGTCAGCAGAGAGCTCTGTGTTTCAAACGGGAAAGAATTTCCACTGTAGTATTCAGCAGCTAATAAGTACAGGAAGAATTAAGATTTTTGAATAGAAGTAATTTACAAATCTGTTTAACTTTCTGGCACCAGTTGATAAAAAAAAAAAAAAGTTTTTCACTGGAGTACGCCTTTAATAGAAAAGTAAACAAAAGAACCAAAAATGTATTTAAAAAATCCGCCAATTTGGAGGATACAGCAAAAAAAAAAAAAAAAGAAGAAATAAGCAAAGTCAACTAGGAGTTGAAGGGGTACTCTGCCGCTAGACATGTTGTCTGATCACAGGGGTCCCCAGCGACAGGATCTCCACCACCGCACCCCAGCCATCCAGTGCACGGAGCGAACTCTGTCCTGTGCCGGATGACTGGCAGCCACAGCCGCCACACCCCCTCCATTCATGTCTATGGGAGGAGTACACAGCCGTTGTGCCCCCTCCCATAGACATGAATGGAGGGGGCATGACGTGACATCACGAACATGGAAGCCCCAGGTTTTCAGTGTTCATGAATGCCTCAACGCCGGCCTGAAGATCGTGGGTGGTCCCAGTGGCCAGACCCCCCATGATCAGACATGTTATCCCCTATCCTTTGGATAGAAGATAACATGTCTAGGGGCAGAGTACCCCTTTAATGATATCACACTCATTGACTTAAAAAAACAAATAATGCACCAAGAAAGGAGTTGTTGGAATCGAGTGAAATTTTCTATGTGTGAATGTAATGATGATTTACATTATTAGAGCTAAAGGATATGTTTATGGCCTCTTTCACACTGCCGTTGTGACCCGGCAGACAGCGGACATCGGGAAAGGAGGGTAGAATAGCGGGAGAAAAATTAGTGCATGCAACATCTTTTTCTCCCGCTATTCAAGCTTAAAAAACAACGGCGCCCGACGGACCCCATTATAGACAATGAGATCCATAGGGACCATTGTTGGCCTCTGTGTCCCGTCCCGACAACGGATGTTAAAGGCAAACAACAGAGAGCCCAACAGCCTTTTTCGGACAGGGCACAATGGCAGTGTGAAAGTGGCCTATTGGGGGCATCTGTACAATTGAGGAGGCTCTAGTGCCCTTTATCAGGGGAGGTAACTATCAGGGGGGGGGGGGAATGTAGCAGTCGAACTGGGGACCTGGTGCTTAAGGAGGCAAAATTCACCTTTTCCCTATAAAAAAAATACCGGTATTATAAATGGAGCATATTAGACATGAGGCCCTGTTAGAGATTTTGCATTGGGGCCCTGAAGCTACAAGTTACATCTCTGCCCTGTAGGGTCGTGTCTATTCTGGATACATGATGAGATATAACTGGGCATGGAAGCATGGTTCCGTATGACATCCTACATTTGCCCACAGATGTTGCAGCTGGGCCAGTAGATCCTACACACGTGTAGGTTGCCGAAGCTGGGTCAAATAAATGCTCAATTGGTGAAAAATTTGGTGACCAGGCAAGCCGAGGAAGTATTGTAATATGGCAGAGACATTCCCAGAAACCATTTCTGTGTATGGGAGAGCATTATCCTACTGAAAAATGCCAGGTGGGTGCCATTAGAGGCGACATACTGTATATGGTCGCAGGATGTCCTGCACATGTCACTGAGGTGTTAGTTTCCTTCATGTCACTACTAGGGGTGACTGGTATCCCCATGAGCAGAAATGTTTTAACTATTAAAATATAATTTTTATGATACCAGGATAAAACATACACCAGAATTGTAAATTATTAGTCACATCACATGTAATAAAAAACAATCAATAAAAAGTGATGGAAAAGTCTCATCTATGATAGCAATAAAAGCTACTAAAGCTGCCTCCACACGACAGCACTAATAGGGTAAATAACAAAAAATGCAAATATATATGTATATATATATATATATATATATATATATATATATGTACAGTAACATATTGTTAACATAGGTAAGACAATTTTCCATGCATGATACCGTATACCTCTAAATGTCATGGTTCCCATAAAATAGCAGTATTTAAGGAGCCAAAATATTCCCCATATATTACCTCCATACTCTTAATGACCACGTCCAGTATATCAAGACCAATATTACCAATAGTATTAATATTATACACTTCTATACAAACTCCACATCTGTATATTGTGCCCTAATATAGTAGTTAGGCTCCTCTGTGCCCCCATATAGTATTAGACCCCTTTGTTTCCCCGTATAGCATATAAATCTACCTCTATGCCTCTTTATCTTATTAGCCCTCTCTGTGCCCCCATACACCTCCATATAGCAGTTATACCCACCTGCAAACCCCAATACATTATTAGGCCCCCTCTTTTCCCAATATAAAGGTTAGGCCCACCTATGGCTTCTTCTGTCACACTGTTTTCCCTGTAACTCCTCTTGACTCCCTGTTCCTCTGCAGCTTTTCAGACGCTGTCCTGGCTGCTATGTTACATCACATCCTTCTTTCAACTGTGTGTGCATCTTAAAGACGCATAAGCAGTTTTGATGCAAAATTTCTAAGAATGACCCTGTTTATAGTGCCAGGTGGCATTTTTATAATGTGTATGGTTTCTACGAAATATGGAACCATAATAGGATTTTTTTAATTCATCAAAAGTGTAAAAGAAAAGGTGTAAGCAAACCTGTCCCATTGAACATGGTGTCCTACCTGCAGGCTATTTGTTAAGGTGCCTATAATAAACTGCGGTAACCATGTGCTTTGTCTGTATTTGCTGACAATTCTTAGCAATTCGCGGTAAACCACGAACTAGAGAGCAAGCACAGGGTTACCGCATCGCCTACGAGGTTTCTAATAAGCACCCCGCATATAGGACAGCAAGTTCAACAAGATAAGTCACTTTAACCCTTTCACTGCAGGACAATTTTTCCAATTAGACAGATGGCTTTAAAGGAGTACTCCGGCGCGCACTTTTTTCCTTTTATCCCGTCCGGGCTGCCAAATAAAAGAAAGCACACTTTCTCTTACCTGCCAACGAGCCCCCGGAGCTCCGGTACACTCCGGTACAGGTGTTCGGTCCCCGGGCTGTATTCTTCTTACTTCCTGTTAGCCCGGCACGTCACACAGAGCTTCAGCCTATCACTGGCCGAGGCGGGACATCGCTGCGGCCGGTGATAGGCTGAAGCTCCGTGTGACGTGCCGGGCTAACAGGAAGTAAGAAGAATACAGCCCGGGGACCGAACACATGTACTGAAGCACAGGGGGAGCCTAGGCAGGTAAGAGAAAGTGTGTTTTCTTTTATTTTGCAGCTCGGATGGGATAAAAGGAAAAAAGTGCGCGCCGGAGTACTCCTTTAATGTTTTGGCTAATGGATATACCGTATATACTCATGTATAAGCCGACCCGAATATAATTTCACCCCAAAAACCCAGGAAAAGTTATTGACTCGACTATAAGCCTAGGGTGGGAAATATATCATCCCCCCCATGTCATCATCCCCCCCCTGTCATCATCCAGACCCCCGTCATCATCAGCCTGTCATCATCCCCCCCTGTCATCCTCCCCCCCCCTGTCATCCTCCAGACCCCTGACAACATTCCCCCACCCTTCATCATCACCGCCTGTCAATCCCTTCATCAGTGGTCTAACTACAAAACTACAACTCCCAGCATGCCCGGACAGCTGTCTGCTGCGCACGGACGTCCCTGTGCGTCGTCGTCAAGGCAACGTCACTAGTCCGGGGCCGGCCCGGAGCAGAGAAGAGGGCCTACCAGTGAAAATGGACAGCCCGGAACGACTAACCCTCCCCACAGGACGGTCCCTGCAGCATAGATGGCCCGGACCAGCTCACCCTTCCTTCCCACCGAGGGGAGGTGAGTAGAAAACTAAAGGGGGGTCTGGATGATGACGAAGGCTGCAGTGGTCTTCAACCTGCGGACCTCCAGATGTTTCAAAACTACAACTCACAGCATGCCCGGACAGCCGATGGCTGTCCGGGCATGCTGGGAGTTGTAGTTTTGCAGCATCTGGAGGTCCGCAGGTTGAAGACCACTGAAAGGAATTGACAGGTTCACTCGAGTATAGGCCGAAGGGGGCTTATACTCGAGTATATACAGTGTGTGTGTGTGTGTGTGTGTGTGTGTGTGTGTGTGTGTGTGTGTGTGTGTGTGTGTATGTGTGTATATATATATATATATATATATATATATATATATATATATATATACACACACACACACACACATTTACATATTAGCAATGCAACATAATCACCTTGACATTTTCATTTTCCACATTCTAAATTCACCCTGGAGAACTCAGGTTTTCCTCCTATCAACTCTTCCACATCTCATTTTCTTGGCAGTCGGCCTACACATGGTGGGTTCTGTTTACCTTCTTAATGTAAAGCGCTGGGGAACTTTTCACTAAAAAAAAATGACATGCTAAGGATATACCGAAACATTTTCAAATAAAAGCCAAGAGAAATGACCTGATGGCTTATTAATTGTTTAAGAGATGCAGTAATATTGCACTGCCTGTGTATACATATTGATTCCATCTGACATTGCGGAGCTGCGGACTGAAGCCCTCGCCTCTTACCTCCACGTCTCTTGGGAAAACTATTTCCACTCCTAGTTTATTTTTTAAAATGATTTGGGAAGTCTTATTTCTTCTATTTTTTTTCCTCCCCTATGAGCTCATGCTTGCAATCCGAATACTTATTAAGCACTTCCCAGAAATACACACACATAAACATCTAGAAAACATAAACCTACTGCTCTAACAGAATACAACGGGATACACAAAAATAAAACATTTTCTTATGTCATTTAAGAATTTGTAGTTTGCTCCAAGAGCAAAATATATATTAGTTTTGTTTAACTTTTTTAAAGAATTTTAAAAATTTGATGTATTGTAATATGTATTCTTAGGCCATGGTAAGTGCTGAGCTCAAATCATTCGAGAGTTTGATACCTTTTCCTTTGTTTTAAATAATACAGTTTATTGTTAGATTGAAATTGCATTTATTCCAAGACTCTTACAAACAGAGATAGAGATGACATGTGGTATTTTCGTCGTAATTTTGGGCCGTATTTTTATCAAAACCAGGAGCTGGACTCAAAGCACATAAAAAGGTGCAATTTTTTTTCCATCATAGTTTTTCTCTTTTGTATTCACTTCTGGTTTTGGTAAAAATACTGACTAAAATGAGGACTGAAATACTGGCCCTCATTTACTAAGAGGGAAGTGTAGGTTTCGTTGTGGGTTTTAAGGCGTACATTTATCATTGTAGGTGTAAGTGAAGCATTTATCATTGTAGGTGTAAGTAAAGCATTTATCATTGTAGGTGTAAGTGAAGCATTTATCATTGTAGGTGTAAGTGAAGCATTTATCATTGTAGGTGTAAGTAAAGCATTTTTCTACTCCTTTTGTGTGTGTGCTGGTGATGTGTAGGAGCACCACATTTATTAAATGTTCACAGAGCATTTGATAACATTTGTGCAGGTCACATTTTCTGAAATTTCTCTCTTCACATACACTAAAAAGCTACGCCAGGTCTGGGATGGTGTCGTTTTAGAGACTTTTCAGTGGCTTTGCGCCTTTTTTGCACCTTTTTAGAAAAAGGGGCAGTTCATAAATCCCTTCTATATCATGTGTATTGCCAAAATCAGTGGATTGCAACTCAAAATCAGCAGAAATGTGTAAACTAAAAGGCGCAAAAAAGGCGCAAATAAACCCTGCTTGCGCCTTTTTGTGTCATTTGTAGAAACAAAAAAAGTCTAAAGACAATGATAAATGTGGGCCTAATTTCCTACAATTTATTTCCCACAGTATTTACTAAGGTTTCCCTACATTTTCCCCTTTCCCTACATTTTGCTTTTTTTACACATGCTCTGATCTGTTGGGTTTTCCTCAGCTGAAATCCACCACATTTTATGTGGAAACCTTGGTAAATATGTTGGGTTTTTGTGAAAATGTCGGGAACACGCCCCTTTTTGGAGAACATGCCCCCTTTTCCCGGAAGCCACGCCCCCTTTTCGGGTTTTCTTAGCAAAATGGAGAGTTAGTCGGGGTTTTTTTTCAATTCTGGCACAAATTCTGACACAAACTCTGGCGCAGACAGAATTTCTGGCACAATGTGACAGAATCTTGCACAATGTGACAGAATCTGGCGCACAACCCGGCAAAACATGTCGGGTTTGCAATAGCAAATGAGGGCCACTTTGCGTGTACATAACCGTATTGTTTGATCAAAGCATGTAAGGGAATGTTATACTAAACGAAAACATTTTTATAAGAAAAATTATTTTTTTTAAATTGTTTTGCTGTTTTTGGGTACAAATATGTTGGCAACGCCATGAATTGATGGTTAAAGGGAATCTGTCAGCTCTATATCATATTCAGAGCCGCAGACATTGGAAGATAGCTGAGGAGATAAAACAAATGATACCTGTTTCAACTGATGACTGTTTACAAAGTTATAAAATTACATTTTCCTTCCAACTTCAAGTGTCATAGAGGCCGGGCTGAGCTTCAGCATGCATGCCTTCTCTCACCCCCACCCCTCCCCTTAATGATTGATGTACAAGGTTCAGTACTGGAAGCCAAGCAGAAAGGCATGGAGCAGGGAGGAGGCATGCATGCTGCAGCTCATCACAGCCTCTATGACACAGGAGCTTGGAAGGAAAACATAATTTTATAACTTTGCAAATAGCTAACAGCTAAGAGACATGTATCATTTGTTCTATTTCCTTATGCGCTATCTGCCCATCCCTGCAGCACTGAGCATGATATAGAGCTGATAGATATAATCTTTGGATAGAATCTTACCAGGGGTAACATATGCATAACATTTCTATGGTATACCTGTGTTTATGTCTGTTTAGGTTGTGTCATTTTTCTCTAGATGTTTTTTGTTAAATAAGCTGTAGGGTTTGTATGCCAAATTAAAATGGGACCATAAGCCTTAGTGGGAACAAAGATCCCAAAACAAGATATTCTCAGTCAAATCTTAATGGCATTACATAAGCAAAATACTTCTAACCATTTGTTGTATTGCAACAATGAGTCGCTGCAATACAACAAATGGTTAGAAGTACACACGGAGTACTTATTCTATTTCATCTGAATTCTATCTGAATTGCGTTGTGATTTGCAAAAGGAGGTGGAGGATTAAAAAAAAGAAAATAAAAAAAAAGACTGAAATCCTTCAACTGAAAAAGGCTAAAAGAAAAAAAGAAATAAAATACACTTTTAAGCCCAAACCCTAAAATTCTTACCTATTTTCTTTACATCAATTTCGGTTCCCTTAGGCTCATTACGTGCATGTATAAAGTTAGTCTTTGAGACATTTTAACTTTAAATTGTCCAATATTAAATAATTTAACCTCATATTTAAATATGTGTAGCTGATATTCTGTATACTGTCAATCCATGAAGCCCCTCTATCTGGTGTCCCTCAGTGTGGTGGGCATGCTGCAGTCTGCGATCCTTGTCCATCAGCAGGGTTCAATTAGATGTGTCCTCTCTTTCCCTTAGTAAAACAAACTGTTTACTTACATAACCACACTGTTTACCCCCGCTGGTTAGTGAGAAGGAGGCCCAGGTCTTAAATTCACCAGCGAAAAGGGTCTCGGGATATACCAGGGGTCAAAAAATTTAACCCAAGCGAGGTGGGCCCAGTCTTCTGGTTTCAGTGGGAGGTTGCGGTATTTTTTTACACAAATCAATGGACACATTATAGGATCAACCCAAACTCACTTGTTGTTCAAACAGCCCCGAAACGGAATCCGTCGCCCACTTTTGTAAGTCTGGTATTAAATTTTCCTCTAGAGAATCAAGTCATAGTCATTTTTTAATGGACAGGGAATGCTTAGGTAATGTTACCAAGATGTAGGGATGTAAAAGCATCTTGGGTTTCTATATGAGGAAAGAAAGAGCGGAGTGACTGCTATTAGGACGGGTGTAGGGGGTCGGGGCTGTCCCAGGCTCCTCAGACATCTACAGTGTAATATGAAAAGGAGGAATGTATGAGGAACAGAAGCTTTGTGCATCTAGATTTTCCACCAGCATAAGGTGACCAAAGACAGATAATATTTGTGCTGTATAATATCTATAGTAAAGTATATTATGATAGATAGATATGAGATAGATGATAGATAGATATCAACAGGAGAATACAGCAGCACACTGCTAGCAAAGATATGGATAAAACATGAGTATATAGATAAAACATGAGTATATAGATAGAACATGAAAAGCTATACAGCTATAATGCAATAAATGAAAATATGAAACTATGAAATTATGAGGTACTTAGCTTGCGAATTTGGTGCGAAATAGCGTGGACCGTCCCACCACGGTAAGGTGACCATATTCTGGGACGGACCCTAGGAATATACCTCTGTGTGATCAGTTCAGCAGGCATTGCAAGGTCTGAAACATCCAAGGCACCTTATATACACCTAATAGAGGTGGGTGGGGTGCCAGAGCCAACATGGAGGTTCTATATTCTATCTATATACTCATGTTTTATCTATATACTCATGTTTTATCTATATCTTTGCGCTAGCAGTGTGCTGCTGTATTCTCCTGTTGCTGTATATTTAGCCCAGCAGCTTGCACCTGTAATCCAGGTCTATACAATAGTTTGGAATCAATAGTGCTGGCCAACTTATTCTTTGGTAGATAGTTAGATAGATATGAGATAAATAGATAGATAGATTTAAGATAGATAGATAATACATATGAGATAGATAGATAGATAGATAGCTTGACAAAGGCCTTGTGAGAAGGCTGAAACGTTGCAACTTCTTCTGATGCTTTGGTGAATAAAGCAACACATTACGTATACCTTGGAGTGCTGCTGTTTTTATACATATATCTTTGGGACTTGGGACCGAGTAAACCAGCTAGCACCACCTTCAACTCGGTTGTGCTGCCCGCTTTTCTTCTTTCTAGATAGATAGATAGATAGATAGATAGATAGATAGATAGATAGATAGATAGATAGATAGGTAGATAGATAGATAGATAGATAGATAGATAAATAGATAGATATGATATAGATATATAAATAGATAGATAGATATGAGATAGATAATAGATAGATAGATAAGAGATAAATAGATAGATATGCGAAAGATAGATTTAAGATAGATTTAACATAGATAGATAGAAGATAGATAATACATATGAGATAGATATGAGAAAAATAGATAGATAGATAGATAGATATGAGATAGATAGATAATAGATACAAGATAGTTAGATATGGGATAGATAGACAGATATGAGATAGATAGATAGATATGAGATATATAGATAGATAGATTTAAGATAGATAGATAGATATGGGAAAGATAGATAGATAGATAGATAGATAGATATGAGATAGATAGATAGATAGATAGATTTAAGATAGATAGATAGATAGATAGATATGGGATAGATAGATAGATATGAGATAGATAGATAGATATGAGATAGATAGATAATAGATACAAGATAAATAGATATGAGAGCGATAGATAGATAATAGATACAAGATAGATAGATAGATAATAGATATGAGATAGATAGATAGATATATAGATAGATACATACATAGACCAAAGACAGAGCATCAGCACACTAGTTAAAATGTAGATTATTAAAGAAACAGGTGGGTGTAAGCAAAGAAAGGATAAGGACCCAAAAAAAAGAATTGAATGCAGCACTTCCATGTGCTAAAAAAAAAAGTGAAAAAATGTTTATTCTTTTAAAATGTGAAGAGACATTTGGACTCTCTCTGGAGAGTGTTGAAACGTCGCTGTTCACATTTTGTTGGAACAAGCTTTTTTTATAACGTTTTTTCACCACATTGAAGTACTGCATTGATTTTTTTTTATAGATAGATAGATATGAGAAAGATAAATATAAGATAGATAGATATGAGATAGATAGATAGATAGATAGATATGAGAAAGACAAATATAAGATAGATAGATAGATATGAGATAGATAGATATGAGATAGATAGATATGAGATAGATAGATATGAGATAGATAGGAGATAGATATGAGATAGATAGATATGAGATAGATAGATAGATAGATATGAGATAGATAGATAGATAGATATGAGATAGATAGATATGAGATAGATAGATAGATAGATATGAGATAGATAGATATGAGATAGATAGATAGATAGATAGATAGATATGAGATAGATAGATATGAGATAGATAGATAGATATGAGATAGATAGATATGAGATAGATAGATAGATAGATAGATAAATAGATATGAGATAGATATGAGATAGATAGATATGAGATAGATAGATAGATAGATAGATAAATAGATATGAGATAGATATAAGATAGATAGATAGATCCCAAGAAGAGCAGCACAGCTTTGCAAGAATTCTGTGTTAGGTGCACGCTGTACGGGTGCCTGGGTTAGGGCTCCACTTGAAATAGTAATCCAGAAAACAGCAGCACACAAAAATTGGGTGAAAAAAAGCTTGTGGATTTATTTCATTATTCCAGTGCAAAAATCAGGAGAACAACGTTTCTGTGGCCTCTCGCCGCCATTATCAAGCCCAACTATGAGAAGTCAGTGGTCAGTTATATATGGTTAGTGATTACATCAGTGGGTGTTTACATCAATGAAGTATTTGCCATACAGTATACAGAAATCAAAACATATAAAATCATACAGTGCAGACCGGAGCATATAGATGCAATACATAGAGGCCCTCATTTACTAAGAAAATCGGGTTATAAGTCTATGTTGCTTTCTTACCCGACTGCTTTTTTTCCCCTGGTATTTATTATTATGTCGCATCCTGTTTGTGGGTTTTGTTGGTTTTGGTTTCCAACTCCTCTGAGCTGTCGGGAAAAAATCCACAACAATTCAACAAATTCGGGTTGGAAACCTTAATAAATACGTGGGAAAGCTCAGAAATGTCGGGTTACGCCCCTTTTTCGGGTTTGGGAGAATCCACATCGGGTCCGTCGGGAAAAAATGTTGCATCGTGTCGCAGACTGGCGCATGATATCTGCGACATGGCGCAAACAAAGATGCGCCAAAAAAACCCGACAAAAGAGGTCTGGGTTTAGAATAGTAAATGAGGGCCAGAGTGTTCAGTGATCTTCATCTTGTGCAGGTAGTGTTCACCTAGGGTCTGTTCACACTGAGGAATTTCCTCAAGCAGAATTCTGATGAGGAAGTCTGTTCCGCTTGAAGAAAGTACATGTTCTTTCTTTCAGGCGGAATCAGCGTCGTTCTCCCATAGAGATCAATGCTATTTTTTTTTTTTTAGTCAGAAGCATTTCCACGCTGAATTTGCGTGGAATTGGTGCAGAATTGGCGCGGCATTGGCGCAGAATTCGCACGGAATTCGCGCGGAATTTCCGCATGAAAAAAAATTTAAAATTTTTATGAATAGAAATACTTCATACTCCTCCGCATGAAACCTGCATTTCCGCGCGATTTCTGCGCGAAATTCCACGCGAAATCTCTGTGAGTTCTTGTGGAAAAGTAACAATATTTTGAGGCAGAAAATTTCTGCTTGATTTCCACCCCCAATTCCTCACATACGAACATACGCTTGAACATACGTGTGTGAACATACGCTTAGTGATAGTGCAGCGGTACGCTTGATAGTCACATCAGTATTCTAATGTAGTAATGTACAGGTTATTATATTCGGGCACTTACCCGGCAGAGCCACATGTACTGTACGGAGCGTGGGTACTTCCTTACTGCGCAGCTGCGCCGGTTCGACCAATGGGGAATGCGTCTAGCCGGGAGCTGGCAGCCAATGAATGTACAGGATGTCACACATGTCAGAATGCTGGTGCGCATGCGTATTAGAAAGTCAAGTCGTAGCGGCACCATTTTGACTGTGGGCAAGCAAGCCCAGAATTCCAATGTTATATGTGTGTTAGCGCATCCAACGAGAGTCCCGTGTTCCATGGCAGGGGTATTTTCCGTAAGCTGGCATGGCTCCCCTAATCGTGCAAACCAGTATGTGGGTCATGGGTGCACAGCATGGAGAAACTCCTGCGGGACTTCAGACTGACAGATACCTGCATCTTCTTCCTCACACCTATCACTCTGGCTGCATAGGGTAAACTGCACCCCAGGGAACAAATTAGACACCTCGCATAAAGACAAATAAATGTATTTTAATTTTAAACTTCATTGATGTAAACACCCACTGATGTAATCACTAACCATATATAACTGAGCACTGACTTCTCATAGTTGGGCTTGATAATGGCGGCGCGAGGCCGCAGAAACGTTGCTCTCCCGATTTTTGCACTGGAATAATGAAATAAATCCACAAGCTTTTTTCGCCAAAATTTTTGTGTGCTGCTGTCGTGTTTTCTGGATTACTAGATAGATAGATAGATAGATAGATAGATAGATAGATAGATAGATAGATATAAAGATAGAGCGTTACCCTTAGATTTCCTTTTCTCCCAATGTGAAGCTTTATCAATAATGGACATGTGACACTGAAGAAGTAAAAGTCCATTATTTAGGACCATGATAGTACATTGCTTTCACAGTAAAACAGATATTCGAGCATATGCTAGGAAGCTTGTGAAAGCAGTGCCTTAAAGGTATTGAGGAGAAGACTCCTTGGTTCTCAAGAGGAAAGGCCAAAGGGCACATCATGTCAATGAGGGTCAAGGGGTTTCTCCAGCTAATTGAGTGTTCTTTTGCTTCCTTCGCGAGCATTAACCTTTAACCCTTTTTGACTAAAGGGGACAGTCAGAGCAAGGAAGGGGTTAATCCAGACAAAAGAAATTTGTCCTACGGTGATGACCATATCCTATCACTAGAAGGAACACAATGAGGACACTGGACATAAGGTACACTCACATAAACAAATGTCACGGTTTTTGGTGTACTATACCCACAGGTCTTGCTATTCAATCTCACTAGTTCGCTTGCTAGTTGCTGGACCTCGGCATTTTACAGGTTACTTTGTGCAACGTGATAGCGGACAATTCAGCAATGAGTGATCATGTGCAACCAAGGAGCAACTATCATGTGCTGGATTATATAACTAATTAACGCCAGGATTGTATATACGGTAGTCGAAAAAGGCTGAGATTAGGAAAATAATAAATAAAATATCATCTACTTTAAAGTGGACGAAATGAGGCTATTCTGGAAAATGGTTCCATCAACGTCCAATAGACCAGAGGTCTCTAACCCAGTGTTTCCCAACCAGGGCACCTCCAGCTGTTGCAAAACTACAACTCCCAGCATGCCCGGACAGCCGAAGGCTGTCCGTGCATGCTGGGAGTTTTAGTTTTGCAACAGCTGGAGGCGCCCTGGTTGGGAAACACTGGGTTAGAGACCCAGTGTTTTGCAACAGCTGGAGGCGCCCTGGTTGGGAAACACAGTTGTAGTTTTGCAACAGCTGGAGGCGCCCTGGTTGGGATACACAGCTGTAACCCAGTCCTCATGGCCCACTAACATTCATTTTTCAGCTATTCCATTGGAATAGTCCTGGACTGTTCTGGACTGGGTTGGGGACCTCTGGCATAGTAGTTTAGAGATAGGTTAGAGGCAACTAAATCTGCAAGAATAAACTAGTTACAGTTCCCCAAATAGCTTAGGCCTTAAAGGGGTTATCCAGGGAAAAAAATGTATATGTGTGTATATATATATATATATATATATATATATATATATATATATACATAAAATATATCATCTGGCTCCAGAAAGATAAAAAGATTTGTAAATTGCTTCTATTAAAAAAAATCTTAATCCTTTCAGTACTCATGAGCTGCTGAAGTTGAGTTGTTCTTTTCTATCTAAGTGCTCTCTGGTGGCACATGTCTCGGGAACCGCCCAGTTTAGACGCAAATCCCTATAGCAAACCTCTTCTACTCTGTGCAGTTCCCGAGACAGACAGAGATGTCCGCAGAGAGCACTGTTGCCAGACAGAAAACAACAACTCAACTTCAGCAGCTGATAATTATTGAAAGGATTTAGGCCCACATTTATGATTGTAGGTGTAAGTGAAGCATTTTTTTACACCTTTTTTTTTTGTGTGCTGATAATGTGTGGGAGAACCAAATTTATTAAATGTTCACAGAGCATTTGATAAATGTTTTCTCTTCACATACATTGCGCCTTTTTTGTTCATAAATCCCTTCTATATCATCTGTATTGCCAACATCAGTGGATTGCCACTCAAAATCTGCAGAAATGTGTAAACAAAAAGGCGCAAAAAAGGCGCAAATAAACCCTGCTTGCGCCTTTTTGTGCCTCTTGTAGACACAAAAAACAGTCTAAAGACAATGATAAATGTCGGCCTAAGATTTTTTAATAGAAGTAATTTACAAATCTGTTTAACTTTCTGGAGCCAGTTGATATAAAGAAAAAAAGTTTTTTTCCTGGAATACCCCTTTAAAGGGTACCTCTCATGAAATAAACTTTTGATATATTTTAGATTAATGAATGTTGAATAACTTTGCAATAGCATGTTAATGAAAAATATGCTTCTTACTATTGTATTTTTCCCGATCAGTCCTGTCAGCAAGCATTTCTGACTCATAAACACTCAGAGCTGCCAGCCTGCTTTGTTCACAGCCAAACAGGCTGTGAACAAAGCAGGCTGGCAGCTCTGAGTGTTCTCCTTTGTGAACAAAGCAGACTGGCAGCTCGTAGTGTTTAGGACTCCAGCATGAGTCTGAAATGCTTGCTGCCAGGACTGGTAGGGAGACCCCTAGTGGTCATTTCTTCAAAGTGGAAAATTAAATAGAAAGAAGCATATTTTTTAATAACATGCAATTGTAAAGTTATTCTGCATACATTAATCTATAATATATCAAAAGTTTTTTTGATGAGAGATACCCTTTAAGCCCTTTGAGCATTGGGGAATGTGGAGCAGGCTCTGGAGCTCAGCTGCTCCATATCCAATTATAAGCAGGTAAAAATGCTGCACCATGTTTTCACATGCTAAAAAGGTTCAAAGAGCTTTATTGTCACCAAATGGTGTTCGGACATTTTCAGCAGTACCATATTGCCATTGTCAGATTCTTGTAACACTATTTGGTAACAATAAGGCTTTAAAGACAAGGGGGTGCTGTGTTTCTTTCTGCCTATTATTGGATATATTGGGGTCTATGAGGAACAAAAAAGTGAACGCACATAGCGAATATGCGAATTTCGCGAACATAGGATGAATAATCATAAATATATTCGCAAAATATCGCAAATTCCAATATGGCTCCTGCCGCTCATCACTATTTACCAATATCCACACTAGCATCTGTACAGATTCCTAACCTATAGGTAAAAACAATAGGACAGGTCAGTGAGTGGTCTGTAATTGTATGGAAAATAGGAGGGTTGTTCCTATAATGGGGGATGTACCAGTAAAGCTAAGAACATTTGCCCATGTCGCACTTAATCCTCTCAAATAGTCGTCTGTATTTCACAGCCCCGGGGTAGCGAGTACATAGTACAAGAATACAAGGAGAGGGCAATGTGAGGACTATTCGAGCTTGTTTCCTTTACAATGCATTAATAATAGATAAGCTTAGTAATTCCGAGTATACCGTATTTGTTTATATATGAAAGGAAAATGAGAACAACGTTCCTACAGCAATAACACACAATCTAATAGAAATACACATAGCTCGTGTCCGGAGGCAACACATACTGTATCATATGTTTTTTTTTTAAAGGATTATTATTTATTTATTTTATTCTTTCATTGATTTATTTATTTATGTATTTATTTATTCATTCATTTATTTATTTATTGTTTTTATTTGTGTTATATTCTTTAAATACTTTGTGTATTTAAAATACAATCTGGGATTGTTGCCGAATTTACAGGCAAGAATGTAACTAAGGCTGGGTTCCCATTACGTTTTCCCCCATACGGGAGCGCATACGGCAGGGGAGAACTAAAAACTTGCACTCCCGTATGCCTTTCTATTCGCTCCCGTATCTAATTCATTTTAATGAGCCGACCGCAGTGAAACGTTCGGTCGGCTCATTTTTTCCCCCGTATGCGCTATTACTACCGGACCTAAAACCGTGGTCGACCACGGTTTTAGGTGCAGGGGAAAAGTGCATACGGGGCAAAAATTAGCCGGCCGGACCGTACGTTTCACTGCAGTCGGCTCATTGAAATGAATTACATAGGGGAGCGAATGGAAAGGCATACGGGAGCGCAAGTTTTTAGCTTTCCCCTGCCGTATGGGGGAAAACGTAATGGGAACCCAGTGTTGCTTTGTGAATATTCCAGTGGCTGAAGGAATCACATTTAATAACATTATTTTTAGTTAATATTTAACGAATATTTGTTTAATTATTATTTTAAAGGCTCCAGTAGTGTAACTTTAATTTAATGATATTTTTAAAGGGACATCAATCATTTGAAGAGGTAATGCCTCTTTCTTGCAAAAAATACAGTACCACTCCTGTCCACAGGTTGTGTCTGGCACTGCAGCTCCAGTCCCTTTACTCAAATAAGGCTGAGCTGCAATACTAGACACAACCTGTGGACAGGAGTGGTACTGTTTTTGCAATGTATGTATGTTCTTATATTTATATTGTATATGTTCATATGTTTTTCATGCATGTGTATATTGGTATTCTATATTTGTAGACATTGGGGGACATTTATCAATGTTGGTGTAAGGTAGAATAGATTTTACCCCTGTTTGCTTGGTGTATTATTTGCACAGTTGCTCAAAATTTACCAAAAAGGTGCACAGGACTTGATAACTTTTTTGCGTAACTATAGAAACCAGTGAGCGGCAGAGATTGGTTTAAGCTTTGTGCTCCGGCATCTGACACTTTTGTACGTGTCCTATTAGGTGGTGTAGGTTTGCGCAAAAAAAACACTTCTAAATTAAATTTGTGCAAATAATAAATACAGCTTCACTGCAAAAAATGGTGTATGGTGCAACAAACAGTAGAAAACTTTGAAAGATGTTCTACCGCTAATTGCACAAAAAACAATTGTGCAAAAAATGCAGGGACATAAAGAACACTGAACTGTGTAAAGCCAATGATAAATGTCCCCTATTGTGTATATATTTTTTGCCCGTATATTTTAATTATCAGGATAGGACTTCCACCCCGGAAGAAGCCTTGAGCGAAACGTCGGGTGGTGGAAGCATACTATCTGTACCCGGTCCACTTGGTGATGATTGCTATTACTTGTGCTGTCTTTATATTCCTTGCATTCTTGTGATTAGCAACTCCTGCTTTCCATTCTCTGTGATGCATTTTTGGCACTTTTTGCCTTTAATATTTTTTAGCATGTAGTGTGTGGTTGGGGTACATAGCTTTCACTTACTACTAGTGTTGCTCGCGAATATTCGCAATTCGAATATTATTCGCGAATATCGCATATTCGCGAATTCGAATATAGCGCTATATATTCGTAATTACGAATATTGTTTTTTTTTTTTTTTTTTTTTTTCTTCACAGTACACATCACAGTGATCACCCCTCTCTGCTTCCAGCTTGTGTGGTGTAAAGAAGGCTCTAATACTACTGTGTGAGACTGGCGCACGAAAATTCGCATATGCGAAACTTAGTATATGCGAATTTTCGCATATGCGAATTTTCGCGTGTGCTAATTTTGTTTTTGCTAATATTCACATATGCTAATTTTCGTATACGTGAATATTCGCATATGCGAAAATAAAACGAGCATATAACGAATATGCAAATATTCGCGAATATATGACGAATATTCGTCCATATATTCGCGAATATTCGCGAATTCGAATATGGCCTATGCCGCTCAACACTACTTACTACAGTATTGCCAACATTGTGGTCACATTTTCAATGTATGCTTCCTTTTCTGTTTGGTTTTCCACCAGTCATATTCTCCCCTTATATGTAGGTTTATTAATTTTTAAATGTATGTCTTTATTTCACCATTATATGTAATAAAGTATTATGCCATTGATTCAAAAATGCCTTTTGCCTTTCTGTTGTTTTGTAACCCCTTTAATCTGTTTATCTATGACAGTGTTTCTCAACCAGGGTGCCTCCGGCTGGTGCAGGACTACA
Organism: Hyla sarda; assembly: GCF_029499605.1. NCBI lineage: Eukaryota > Metazoa > Chordata > Amphibia > Anura > Hylidae > Hyla > Hyla sarda. The sequence continues at coordinate 26,032,632 of NC_079199.1, read as the reverse complement.
ACTCCCAGCATGTCGGGACAGCCAACGGCTTCCTGTGGCTGAAGGAATCACAATTAATAAAATTATATTTAGTTACTATTTATCTAATATTTATTAAATATTATTTTAACGTTCAGCTATGACAGTGTTTCACAAGCGGGGGGAAATAAATATAAATATATATATATATCTGTTAAAATGAAGTGAATCTGTTTGTGAATCAGTTTTAACCTTCAATAGTTCCAGCTTGTTCGTATCACTGCCAGATTAAAAAACTCATACCCTGAGAAAGCTGGTGCACGGCACCAATAGCTCCTTAAAGAAGTACTCCGGCAAAAAAATTTTTGAAACATTGAGTTAGAAGCAGGGATTTTTCATTTTTGCACTTTTTTTTTCCTCCTCCCCTTCTAATAGCCATAATGCTTTCAATTTCCCCCCTATAGACCCATATAAGGGATTGTTTTTTGTGCCACCATTCTACACAGTGCACTTTCAGGTAAAAATGACATGTTTTCTTTATTCTGTAGATCCATATGATTACATCAAAACCTAATTTAGGCTGGGTTCACATTATGTTTTGAGCTTACGGGAACCGGATCCGGTTGGGGGGAGTGAAAACCGGGCGGGTCCGGCTGGGATATGAGAGCGCCCGGTTTTGGCTCCCCCCAGCCATATCCGGTTCCTGTACAGTAAAATCGTAGTGTGAACCGAGCCTTATATAGGTTTTTGTTTTATTTTACCACTTTAAAAAGATTATAATTTACATGAAGATGAGTATGCTTAAAATTGTCCTCTTCTGACCCCTATAACTCCATATATGGGGATGAGTGAGGGCTCATTTTTGTGCTTTGCTCTGTTGTTTTATCGGTAACATTTGTGCTTTGACTTTTTAATCAATCATGGATTTTTTTCTGGCATGTGATGTCATAAAAAATATTCCATTCCCAGCTTTGGTATTTTTATATGTTTACGCCATTGACCGTACAGTTTACTTAACATTATATTTTAGTAGTTTAAACAATTATTTTTTATTACATTATTTTATTGAAAAAAATTGGAAAAGGTGGGTGATTCAAACTTTTATTAGGGAAGGGGCTTATTCACATTTATTCATTTTTTTTACCATTTATTACATTTTTTGTCCCAATAGAAGAATATTACATGTAATCTTTCAATTGCATATACTGAACAATTCTGTCCCATAGTATAGCATTGATCAGTGTTATCAGCGCTCCATTGCTCTAGGCTGATGAGGCTGCCTGCAGGATTGGAGTGTACGTTTACATCCTGCGTCCTCTAGGGACTAAACAGTCTTCAAATGCACTGGATGTATTACAGAGGCTTAGACTTTTTGATACATTTGGCGCATCTTTAGGCTGTCTAGTCTAATGTTTAGATCAACTATTAGTTGGCTTAGTTTAATCTAAAATGTTATGACACAATTTTGGCAAGCCCATGCTCTTTCATGTAAAACCACGTCCCCATTTGCTAAGCCATTCTCCTTACCTGGCCTGGTGAAAAATTGTCTAAAAAGTGTCTCAGGTTAGGTTTTTATACAATTATTTTAGTTTTTTTGCAAGCTCATAAAAATGCCATAAAACACTGGCCAATCATTTCGTACTCCCAAGAGTACAAAGCAGTTTTTGTGGCTTAAAACCTGAACTTTTGAAAAGTTTGTTGAACTCTAACCATCATTATTTACGGTGTTCCTTGCACTAGAAATACGTTGATGTGTCTGGTGGTTTTAAACATCGTAAATTAAAGCACCTTGCGACGTACTCCCATGTTGGCTGGTTCCCTCTGTTCTGTTGTATCTGATATATAATGAGTGTGTAAAATAGCCGGTATTGTTGTTTTTGTGAAAATCTTAGTTGCCTAAGACAACCACATTTTGCACAGAGGAAAGATAAGAGGATTTTTACATATTTATAAAGGATATTAAGTGGTATTGAATGGTAAATTGTCTATGGTAGAACAGTATTTGGTAAGTACTGTAGTAACATGATGGCGCTCTGAGATCATAGACTGAAAGGGGTACTCCATTTAAGGACCGCCACCTAGTTGGGGGTGTGTCATTTAGGGCAAACAGTCAGGTAAGCAGGGACAGAGGTAAGCTCAGGGCTGCACATATGCCCGTCATATGTGACACAGAGTTTGTATGTCCTCCATGTAGTTGATATAGAGCTTCCATTAACTGCAGTCCAATCTACAGTCAGCTTGCTAAAGAGAATAGCTGATCAGACTGATATATAGTTTTGTGGTAAAGAATCCTGGATAACTTATTATTAGTTATTTTTTTTCATGCAAATCGCTGCTCATTCTGAGCTACGGTAAGTTGTCAAGTGGGTGGGCCTACTCAGTGATTGACCCACTGATTGATCTGTGTATGTGTGTGTGTGTGTGTGTGTGTGTGTGTGTGTAGAGAGAGCTGTCAATCACTGATCAAGACTGCCCACGTGACTTCTTAGCCCAGAAAAAGCAGAAGTTTACATCAATAAATTAAAAGCCAGTTTCCCAAAAAACCCAATTCTAATTTTTTTTATTTCTCCTGCTCCGAAAAAACATGCTGCCTGCAGATCAGACTACATTTTCAATATGACAGGTTCCCTCTAAAGGAATAAGTGTTGTAAAAATAAATCAAATTATTTAAGCTAGGGCTGTACAACCACATGTCAGACTTTTCAAGAGTCTAGCAATAAACGCCTCTGGAGTTGCGTTATAACTAAATGCTATCATATACAGTATAGCTATTTTAGGGGTTTACAGCGAATAACTGTGCATAACTTGACATATATGTCTAAGGTCTGTGTTGAAGACTTACAACTTTTTTTTATTTATTTTTTGTTCACAGTTTCTTTTTATTAATTTTAAGACATACCAATTATACACAAAACAAATACAAATATGGACATAATCCCTTAGAGAAACCAGGGAAGAAAAAAAAAAGAGAGAGAGAGAGACATAAACTAAATCAGTAAAGAAAGAGAAAAACATTCACATGAGAACACTCACACCTATCTCTTCCATACTACATAAACCAGAGGTTATTCCATTCTTTGTCTATTCCTAGCTACTCCATTATAAACTATCATTTTTAAATTACCTAGTAATGGAATTTCAGTATTACTCCTAAACTGTGTCACATATGGACAGGGAAGGAGTGCACACTATTCTCACCCGCTCCCCTGTCTCTGCCTACTTACGTACCTGCCCTAAACGACAGGTCCATAACCACAAGGACAGTCCCTTCCTAGATACTTGAGGGGGGTAATTTGTCAAAATAATAAACTACAGTGACAGTCTTAGATCCGGGGACAGTAGGTTAACAGACAGACTAACAAAGTAAGACTACACACTCACACAAAAGTCCAGAGTCAACTAACTGCGTCTAAGCCAAGAGAAGTCAAAGTACCAAGTCGCTAATACCAGAGAGAAGTCGAGATGAAAGCCAAAAGTCAAAGATGCCAGGTAAAACAGGAGTAACCGGAATACACTCTAGCTACTGGAGCAAAAAGACTCTTGCACAGGCTCTGAATGAGAGCAGACTGCCAGGTTAAATAGGCAACCCCACAGGTGCTCTCATCAAGCTGTCAGCTGACCAGCCAGACAGCTAGGTGTAACCCAGCAACAACAACAACAAAAAAATCTGTCAGACCCTTTTAACCCTATGATAATCTCCATCTTTGTTCATATATTGTGGTAGATAGCATTTTTTGTGCCACTAAGCCCTCCATCTTATAATTCCTATGGACAGTGTTTAGTTCAGAAATAGTAGGGATTGCATCTGTTTTCCATCTTTGTGCTATCTGGGAGCGAGCCACAAACAAAATGTGTGTTACTACTGTTAATTCAAAATTAGGTAGAGTACTGGTTGTTAAAGATAATAATGCTGTCACGATGCCGGCTGGCAGGTAGTGGATCCTCTGTGCCAGAGAGGGATTGGCGTGGACCGTGCTAGTGGACCGGTTCTAAGCCACTACTGGTTTTCACCAGAGCCCGCCGCAAAGCGGGATGGTCTTGCTGCGGCGGTAGTGACCAGGTCGTATCCACTAGCAACGGCTCACCTCTCTGGCTGCTGAAGATAGGCGCGGTACAAGGGAGTAGGCAAAAGCAAGGTCGGACGTAGCAGAAGGTCGGGGCAGGCAGCAAGGATCGTAGTCAGGGGCAACGGCAGAAGGTCTGGAAACACAGGCAAGGAACACACAAGGAACGCTTTCACTGGCACTAAGGCAACAAGATCCGGCAAGGGAGTGCAGGGGAAGTGAGGTGATATAGGGAAGTGCACAGGTGAACACACTAATTGGAACCACTGCGCCAATCAGCGGCGCAGTGGCCCTTTAAATCGCAGAGACCCGGCGCGCGCGCGCCCTAGGGAGCGGGGCCGCGCGCGCCGGGACAGAACAGACGGAGAGCGAGTCAGGTAGGGGAGCCGGGGTGCGCATCGCGAGCGGGCGCTACCCGCATCGCGAATCGCATCCCGGCTGGCAGCGGAATCGCAGCGCCCCGGGTCAGAGGACGTGACCGGAGCGCTGCCGCGGGGAGAGAGAAGCGAGCGCTCCGGGGAGGAGCGGGGACCCGGAGCGCTCGGCGTAACAGTACCCCCCCCCTTGGGTCTCCCCCTCTTCTTAGAGCCTGAGAACCTGAGGAGCAGACTTTTGTCTAGGATGTTGTCCTCAGGTTCCCAGGATCTCTCTTCAGGACCACAACCCTCCCAGTCCACTAAAAAAAATTTTTTCCCTCTGACCTTTTTGGCAGCTAAAATTTCTTTGACCGAGAAGATGTCCGAGGAGCCGGAAACAGGAGTGGGAGGAACAGATTTGGGAGAAAAACGGTTGAGGATGAGTGGTTTGAGAAGAGAGACGTGAAAGGCATTAGGGATACGAAGAGAGGGAGGAAGAAGAAGTTTATAAGAGACAGGATTAATTTGACACAAAATTTTGAAAGGACCAAGATAGCGTGGTCCCAACTTGTAGCTAGGGACACGGAAGCGGACATATTTAGCGGAGAGCCATACCTTGTCTCCAGGGGAAAAAACGGGGGGAGCTCTTCTTTTCTTATCCGCGAACTTCTTCATGCGTGATGAAGCCTGTAAGAGAGAATTTTGGGTCTCTCTCCATATGATGGAAAGGTCACGAGAAATTTCATCCACAGCGGGCAGACCAGAGGGCAAGGGAGTAGGGAGGGGGGGAAGAGGGTGACGGCCGTACACCACGAAAAATGGGGATTTGGAGGAAGACTCAGAGACCCTGAAGTTATACGAGAATTTGGCCCATGGGAGGAGATCTGCCCAGTCATCCTGGCGGGAGGAAACAAAATGTCGCAAATAATCACCCAAGATCTGGTTAATCCTTTCTACTTGTCCATTGGACTGGGGATGATATGCAGAAGAAAAATTTAATTTAATCTTGAGTTGTTTACAGAGAGCCCTCCAGAATTTAGACACGAATTGGACGCCTCTATCCGAGACAATCTGCGTAGGCAACCCGTGAAGACGAAAAATGTGTACAAAAAATTGTTTAGCCAACTGAGGCGCTGAAGGAAGACCAGGAAGAGGGATGAAATGTGCCATTTTGGAGAATCGATCAACGACCACCCAAATAACAGTGTTGCCACGGGAAGGGGGTAAATCAGTAATAAAATCCATACCAATCAGAGACCAAGGCTGTTCGGGGACAGGCAGAGGATGAAGAAAACCAGCGGGCTTCTGGCGAGGAGTCTTATCCCGGGCACAGATAGTGCAGGCTCGCACAAAGTCCACAACATCCGTCTCCAGAGTCGGCCACCAATAGAAGCGGGAGATGAGTTGCACAGATTTCTTGATACCCGCATGACCTGCGAGATGGGAGGAGTGACCCCATTTGAGGATTCCGAGGCGTTGGCGAGGAGAAACAAAGGTCTTTCCTGGAGGAGTCTGCCTGATGGAGGCAGGAGAAGTGGAGATCAGGCAGTCAGGTGGAATGATGTGTTGCGGAGAGAGTTCAACTTCTGAGGCATCCGAGGAACGAGAGAGAGCATCGGCCCTAATGTTCTTATCGGCAGGACGAAAGTGAATCTCAAAATTAAATCGGGCAAAGAACAGAGACCACCGGGCCTGGCGAGGATTCAGCCGTTGGGCAGACTGGAGGTAGGAGAGGTTCTTGTGGTCGGTGTAGATAATAACAGGAGAACTTGATCCCTCCAGCAGATGCCTCCATTCCTCAAGTGCTAATTTAATGGCTAGAAGCTCTCGATCCCCGATGGAGTAGTTCCTCTCCGCTGGAGAGAAGGTCCTAGAGAAAAAACCACAAGTGACAGCATGCCCGGAAGAGTTTTTTTGTAGAAGAACAGCTCCAGCTCCCACTGAGGAGGCATCAACCTCCAATAGGAAGGGTTTGGAAGGGTCAGGTCTGGAGAGGACGGGAGCCGAAGAAAAGGCAGACTTGAGTCGTTTAAAGGCGTCTTCTGCTTGAGGAGGCCAGGACTTGGGATCAGCATTTTTTTTGGTTAAAGCCACGATAGGAGCCACAATGGTAGAAAAATGTGGAATAAATTGCCTGTAATAATTGGCGAACCCCAAAAAGCGTTGGATAGCACGGAGTCCGGAGGGGCGTGGCCAATCTAAGACGGCAGAGAGTTTGTCTGGATCCATCTGTAGTCCCTGGCCAGAGACCAAATATCCTAGAAAAGGAAGAGATTGGCATTCAAACAGACATTTCTCAATTTTGGCATAGAGTTGGTTGTCACGAAGTCTCTGAAGAACCATACGGACATGCTGGCGGTGTTCTTCTAGATTGGCAGAAAAAATTAGGATATCGTCCAGATATACAACAACACAGGAGTATAACAAATCACGAAAAATTTCATTGACAAAGTCTTGGAAGACGGCAGGGGCGTTGCACAGTCCAAAGGGCATGACCAGATACTCAAAGTGTCCATCTCTGGTGTTAAATGCCGTTTTCCACTCGTCCCCCTCTCTGATGCGGATGAGGTTATAGGCGCCTCTTAAGTCCAATTTAGTGAAGATGTGGGCACCTTGGAGGCGATCAAAGAGTTCAGAGATGAGGGGTAAGGGGTAGCGGTTCTTAACCGTGATTTTATTAAGACCGCGGTAGTCAATGCAAGGACGTAGGGAGCCATCTTTTTTGGACACAAAGAAAAATCCGGCTCCGGCAGGAGAGGAGGATTTACGGATAAAGCCCTTTTTTAGATTCTCCTGGACGTATTCGGACATGGCAAGAGTCTCTGGGGCAGAGAGAGGATAAATTCTGCCCCGGGGTGGAGTAGTGCCCGGGAGGAGGTCGATAGGGCAATCATAAGGCCTGTGAGGAGGTAGAGTCTCAGCTTGTTTTTTGCAGAAAACATCCGCGAAGTCCATATAGGCCTTAGGGAGACCGGTTACTGGAGGAACCACAGAGTTACGGCAAGGGTTACTGGGAACCGGTTTTAGACAGTTCTTGGAACAAGAGGACCCCCAACTCTTGATCTCCCCAGTGGACCAATCCAGGGTAGGGGAATGAAGTTGAAGCCAGGGAAGTCCAAGGAGAATTTCCGAGGTGCAATTGGGGAGGACCAAAAGTTCAATCCTCTCATGATGAGATCCGATGCTCATAAGAAGGGGCTCCGTGCGGAAACGTATGGTACAGTCCAATCTTTCATTATTTACACAATTGATGTAGAGGGGTCTGGCGAGACTGGTCACCGGGATGTTGAACTTGTTGACGAGAGAGGCCAAAATAAAATTTCCTGCAGATCCAGAGTCCAAGAAGGCCACTGTAGAGAAGGAGAAGGCAGAGGCAGACATCCGCACAGGCACAGTAAGACGTGGAGAAGCAGAGTAGACATCAAGGACTGTCTCACCTTTGTGCGGAGTCAGCGTACGTCTTTCCAGGCGGGGAGGACGGATAGGACAATCTCTCAGGAAGTGTTCGGTACTAGCACAGTACAGGCAGAGGTTCTCCATACGGCGTCGTGTCCTCTCTTGAGGTGTCAGGCGAGACCGGTCGACCTGCATAGCCTCCACGGCGGGAGGCACAGGAACAGATTGCAGGGGACCAGAGGAGAGAGGAGCCGAGGAGAAGAAACGCCTCGTGCGAACAGAGTCCATATCTTGGCGGAGTTCCTGACGCCTTTCGGAAAAACGCATGTCAATGCGAGTGGCTAGGTGAATAAGTTCATGTAGATTAGCAGGAATTTCTCGTGCGGCCAGAACATCTTTAATGTTGCTGGATAGGCCTTTTTTGAAGGTCGCGCAGAGGGCCTCATTATTCCAGGACAATTCTGAAGCAAGAGTACGGAATTGTACGGCATACTCGCCAACGGAAGAATTACCCTGGACCAGGTTCAACAGAGCAGTCTCAGCAGAAGAGGCTCGGGCAGGTTCCTCAAAGACACTTCGGATTTCCGAGAAGAAGGAGTGTACAGAGGCAGTGACGGGGTCATTGCGGTCCCAGAGCGGTGTGGCCCATGACAGGGCTTTTCCGGACAGAAGGCTGACTACGAAAGCCACCTTAGACCTTTCAGTGGGAAACAGGTCCGACATCATCTCCAGATGCAGGGAACATTGGGAAAGAAAGCCACGGCAAAACTTAGAGTCCCCATCAAATTTATCCGGCAAGGATAAGCGTATCCCAGGAGCGGCCACTCGCTGCGGAGGAGGTGCAGGAGCTGGCGGAGGAGATGACTGCTGAAGCTGTGGTAGTAACTGTTGTAGCATAACGGTCAGTTGAGACAGCTGTTGGCCTTGTTGCGCTATCTGTTGTGACTGCTGGGCGACCACCGTGGTGAGGTCAGCGACAACTGGCAGAGGAACTTCAGCGGGATCCATGGCCGGATCTACTGTCACGATGCCGGCTGGCAGGTAGTGGATCCTCTGTGCCAGAGAGGGATTGGCGTGGACCGTGCTAGTGGACCGGTTCTAAGCCACTACTGGTTTTCACCAGAGCCCGCCGCAAAGCGGGATGGTCTTGCTGCGGCGGTAGTGACCAGGTCGTATCCACTAGCAACGGCTCACCTCTCTGGCTGCTGAAGATAGGCGCGGTACAAGGGAGTAGGCAAAAGCAAGGTCGGACGTAGCAGAAGGTCGGGGCAGGCAGCAAGGATCGTAGTCAGGGGCAACGGCAGAAGGTCTGGAAACACAGGCAAGGAACACACAAGGAACGCTTTCACTGGCACTAAGGCAACAAGATCCGGCAAGGGAGTGCAGGGGAAGTGAGGTGATATAGGGAAGTGCACAGGTGAACACACTAATTGGAACCACTGCGCCAATCAGCGGCGCAGTGGCCCTTTAAATCGCAGAGACCCGGCGCGCGCGCGCCCTAGGGAGCGGGGCCGCGCGCGCCGGGACAGAACAGACGGAGAGCGAGTCAGGTAGGGGAGCCGGGGTGCGCATCGCGAGCGGGCGCTACCCGCATCGCGAATCGCATCCCGGCTGGCAGCGGAATCGCAGCGCCCCGGGTCAGAGGACGTGACCGGAGCGCTGCCGCGGGGAGAGAGAAGCGAGCGCTCCGGGGAGGAGCGGGGACCCGGAGCGCTCGGCGTAACAAATGCCACTTCTGGGCTCCCTTATAGAGCTGCCTACAATACTACTAAATAGAAGTGTTTCCAATACTTTTGAATTTATTGACACTCCCACCACATATGAAGAAAAGAGCCCACTTCTACCTTGCACCTCCAGCAATATCTTGAAAAATTAGATGAAATTTGGTCGATATGGGACCCAATGCCATCCATACATTATTTTCCTAGAAATATCCAAGTGGTTGGAACATTGAGACTCTAGATGGCAGACTAAAAACAAAATACCATTCTTCTACTGAAAAGCTGCGGCCTAAATCTTTTTCCCAGACTGCTTGAAATGGGTAGAGGTGTGGTTTTTTAATGGAAACCAAATGAGTATATGCCCGTGATGTCCCCTTCTCCATGTTGTCGCTGTTTTGAAAGAATTTCCCATAAGGGGAACAGTCTGCTAATTTCAGGAGAAGTCAGGAGATGTCTTAATTGCAAATACTTGAAAAAATCTTTATTTGGAATTTTAAATTTACAACATCAGAAAAGAGCATAAACCTCTCTCCTATAGTAATATCTGCTAGATTTTTAATACCTAATTTACTCCATTGGGTCAAGTCTGTTTGAAAGGTATTTCTGAGTATTTTGCAGGATTTAGAATAGTTTTAGATAGAATATCTTTCATTATTCTGATTCCTGCTTTTACTGTCGGTGTGTTTATAATAATTGTATATTGGGAGATTGCTGTGGACCACAAGGCAATATCAGCATCCGGTAGTTCCATAATACTTGCTTCTATTGAAACCCAGGTCTTATTTTAATGATTATGCCACCATGATTTTAGTTGATTAAGTATTACTGCCTTGTGGTATACAACAAGATCCGGGTAACCCATCCCCCCCATTATGATTAGTGCATGTAGTATATTAGCAGCTATTCTAGCCTTTCTTCCCTTCCATATATAACTCCATATAATAGATTGTAATTGCCTCATAGCCCATGCTGGGTATAGAATAAGCAGATTTTGAAATATATATAAAATCTTAAGCAAAAAAAAAATTTGCCACAGAAATTCGGCCTATCCACGACATGGGAAAAATAAGTAAAGGTCAACATTCTTTAATGATAGAAATAAGTGGATTTATGTTTAACAGGGGAAGATTCATAAAATCTGTAGATAACTCAATACCTAAATAAGTGATGCTGTTTTTTGGCCATTTTAATGTATATTTAGTGGCTAGTTCCTTTTTTAAGATTTCTGGAATTGATATTGGTAAGAAGACTGACTTACCAATATTCACTTTATAATAACTAACATCAGAAAATAATTTAATGATATTCATGACAACTGGGAGTGAAGTACTGTATGTGGAGATGTTAATGCTATCAACACATCGTCTGCGAATAAGCCGATTTTGTGATCAATATGTCCAATCCTCACTCCTAAGATTTTACTTGATATGTGTATATATTCCGCGAAAGGTTCCATAATTATAGTAAATAATAGAGGGGAGAGGGGACAATCTTTTCTTGTTCCGTTATAGATTTTAAATGTCTTAGACAGGGCCCCTCCAAAAAAAACTTTTGCAGACGGTTCTGAATACAGTGCCATAGCAGGGGAAGATGGTATTTACACAAAACTGCTTCCATATGTCCCCAGTGCACTCCTCCAGAGAGAGGAGCAGAGAAGGCATTCAACCGAGCTTTGCCCTTGCAATAACATCCAAATGCCGTCTGGTTCCATCTGATGTTTGCCGCCCTTTAACAAACCTAACTTGGTCAGGGTGGATCATGGTGGGGAGCACCTCTACTAATCTCAAGGCCAGAACCTTAGCATACATTTTAAGGTGAGTATTTAATAAAGAGATTGGCCTGCAATTCATTGGGTTTGTGGGCGGTTTCCCGGGTTTGGGGATGGTAACAACAATTGGGTCTAACATTTCGGCAGGCATACTTCCCATATTTTGAATTTCTCTAAATAGTTTGGTAAGTTGGGGGTAGATTGTCTCAGTATGGACTCTATAAAAATCATTGATGAGGCCGGGAGCTTTCCCAGTCTTTAGGGTCTTAATAGCTTGCAATACTTTTGTCTCTGAAATTGCTCTTGATAGATTATGGGTTTGTACTGGTGAAAGAGTTAAAGGGGTATTCCAGGAATTATTTTTATTTGACTATGCTACAGGGGCTGTAAAGTTAGTGTAGTTTATAATATAGTGTCTGTACCTGTGTGTGACGGTTTTCTCACAATTCTTCTGTGATTTTCACCCCAACATTTCTTTTTAACAGCATACAAAATGACTGTTTCCCAAGTTGCAATGCGGCCGGGACCTGACTCACTAGTCAGCTGATGACAGGGAGCCTGTCTGCTTCAATGGGTGGAGCGATCGCTTGGTGGGAGAGGGTTAAATCTGCAACTAAGGCAACAGCTGTAGTTACCCTGATTGAAAACCACAGGTCTTTTGAATGGAGGCAGCTCATTTATGTTTCAATGTGTGGGGTGGCTGATATGTGGGAGGGAGGAAAATGGAATTGTGGGATTTGTAGTCAAAAAAAGAAAAGTCAAATGGGAAATACCAGTTCACAAAAAGCTAGCCACAGTATTATGGTAATCTCACAACATAGCCATTTAGCCCCAAGACAAGCGCAGATCCTCCCTAAGCATGTCCATTACTGTCTGCTGGGTACGTACTAAAATCACCTTATGGTGGATAACCCCTTTAATGTCGAAATTTTAGCTAGGAAAGATTCAAGATTAGTGATACTTTAGGGTGATTAGCAACACAAAAAGAGAAACACAGCCGCACATCCACCATTTGTAATTTGATCTACTTGCTTCTCAGCATAATTTCAAAAATGAACAGGTTGTTAGTATACATCTTGATCAAAAAGTACAAGCCCACTCGCCACGTCAAGGCCACCTCGTTAGAGTGGGTCCCTAACCTGACACTGGCGTAGCGCCCAGCGGCGACCACTGCCTCTGAGTCCCCATTCCCAATGGAGAGAGTGACCTGGTGGCCAGGCAGTCCCACTACTGTCCGACCAAGCCCCTGGCTCTGGGCCACTCCACCCCACAGACAAAGCATCACAGAAACAATGGCCGCCACAGAGAACCACACCAGCATGAAACCTACCATGTGCTCACTGCCAGAGGGCTTTAGGGTGATTAGTCTGAGTGTCATTTGGTATATTATATAGTCTTGAAAAATATGCTGAAAAAGCATCTGCTATAGCTTGAGGGTCATAACTCCTGGATCCGCCTGGGTTTTCTAAATAGGCAATTGTAGATTTGACTTCTTTGGCTTTAATTTGTCGTGCTAAATATACCCCTGACTTATTAGATTGCCAATACATTTTTACCTTAAGCCGTCTCATGGCTATATTGTATTTATAAAGATCCGGGAGATGTAATGCCTCATTAAGTTTGGAAATATGTTTAGTTAGTTCTATTGAAAAATGGGACTTGTTTTGCCTATGAAGGTCAGTTAATTCATGTTGGATTTTAATTCTCTGTGCTAGTGTTTCTTTTTTGTTATAGGCCATTTGGTTTTTTATATGCCCCCTTATATTTGCCTTAAAGGCACACCAAAGAATAAACTGCTTTGAAACACTTCCCTGATTACAAATAAAAAAAATCATGCATCATATTAGCTAGCTTATCTTTAAACTCTGATTGTGTTATGATATATGGGCTAGCGCTCCATGTAGTTGGACGTGATTTTTTTAGATGAGTCATGGATAGTCACAGTAACCAGGGCGTGGTCCATCCAGGTTATTGTTCCTTTCGACGACCCATCCACCATTGTGAAAAGTGGTTCAGTGACCAATACATAATCGATTCTTGTATATACCTTATGTCGATAGGGGAGAAAAGTATAATCCTTTTCCGATGAATGCTGTATTCTCCACACATCAAATAGCTTATATTTAGCTATTACTTGCAACATATCTGTAGGTTCACTAACTATACGTGATGTAGTTGAGTCTACTGAAGGCCATAAGGGTGAGTTGAAATCGCCTAGACTGTATAATTAATAAGCACCTCCTTTATATATATTATATACACAGTTATAAATTCCCCTGTCCTTTTCACACTTATTAAATGGGCACTGTCACCAACTTTATTTTTTGATATGTTGTAGTACTTATGTACTACAACATATCTCTAATATACTTTTATTATTATTTTTTTTAATTAAAATTGTTTAATTTACATTTGAAAACCAGCCACTAGGGGTCTCCCTCCTAGCGTCCGGCTGCAGCCTGGCATGACGTCACGCCTGAAAAAGGGCCGATACGGCCGGGCATCGGTCCTTTTTCATTCAGCCTGCGCTCGCTCCCTGCCTGTCAATCAGACAAGCAGAGAGCGAGCGCATTGGCTCCCCGGCCACTGGCTGGGAGGCCACTCCTCCCGCACATCGCCGCCGCCTCGCCGCCGCCGCTGTCCCTGCACACCTGCTGCCGGACTCTGCAGTAAGTGTAATGGGGGGGGGTGTTGTGATGGAGGGAACGGGGTATGGCGCGGAGGGGGGGGAGACGGAGGGGACGGGCTAGCGCCGCAGTGCCGCATGTAACTAATAGTTTATCTACACAGGGTGCCTCCAGCTGTTTCAATACTACAACTTCCAGCATACCCTGACAGCCAATAGATGTCAGGGCAAGCTGGGAGTTGTAGTGATGAAATAGCTGGAGGCACCCTGTGTGGATGAACTAAGGGCGGAAGTCCCCCCCGAGCAGGCATCAATGATGTGGTGCCTGCTGGGGAAGTCTGCCTGGTAGTGAGCACACTGCCAGGCAGACAAAAAGCATTTTTAATATAGTAAAAATAAAAATTAAAAGCAGGGAGGGTTAGGGATAGATTGGCAATAGGCAGGGACAGAAAAAAAAATAGGATGGTGAGAGCTACCCTTTAAGTACTCAATTATCGCAGAACACTCATATTCTCTGCAGTTAATGCTCTGATATGTTCCGATCCCTGATATCCTCTGACTCTTACCCTTAGCTTACAAACAGCTTGCACCTCCCTTTTGACCTCCGAATTGCTGACCTGATCTGTTCCGGTCTCTGGTGTACTCCGGCTGTCTCCCACGTCAAGCAGGTCGGTTTGCGCCGGCAGAGCGCTTCTCGCTCCTCCTCTCTGAAGTATGGACTTGGGTTAGCTCTGAAGTCGGTAAGTGCAGCTTCCTGTAATCTTTCAGAGCGCTGCCCCAAACAGTCAGCGGCAGTGAGATGCCATTAGTCTCTTCTCTGTTGTTCCGCTTCCTGGCGCTGTACAGAATTGAGCCTTGATGCCGGTTTAAGCCGCTTCAATTGCTGGCGGTGGTTAGCAGATTGCACTCATTAAGCAGCCTCCGCCATGCACCTCCGGTCACGCCCCCACCCATGCACCTTACAACTTTGTTTATTTATAATGGTTAGCATCTAGGTAAACTTAGCAATACCTCAATATTCTGTTTACTTAAAACAGTGTTTACCAACCAGGGCACCTCCAGCTGTTGTAAAACTACAACTCCCAGCATGCCCGGACAGCCAATGGCTGTCCAGGCATGCTGGGACTTGTAGTTTTACAACAGCTGGATAAATATTTTAAAAGAGTGAATACACATGCAGATTATATGTTACACTCATATACATAAGCTGTTTAGCAATTTAATTTTAATATTTTTCAAAAATGCTAAACGGCTGCCACCTGACCATCAATTCTGGCACAAATCCAATTTTTTTTAAACATGTTTATATCAAAATATAAGAATTCCAATCTCCATATTAACAGGAACACCAAAGTGGGTTATAATATAGTTGTTTTAATTTTAAATGATGTTTTTAAGTTATACATAAAAAAAAACCTGTAACTGATAATGAAAACATAGTTACTCTAGAGCAGTACTTTTTAGATATATGTTGGCCAAGCACTTGTTTAACAGACAACATTTAAACAGGCAAGTAGAGACGAGTGAACTGAACCTGTAGAAACAGAGTTCGGTCAGAACTTTGCTAAAAGTTTGGTTTGGCTAGACCTTGAATTTTGGGCAGTTTGTTTAGGCAGAATCTGCTAAAATAGCATCAGCCGCATGACAGAAAGGAGAAGGATAAAGGATATCATGACCTTAAGGAATCCCATAACGCCTTTCAAACAGCTCTCCCAGCCAATCAGGAGGTAATAAAGGTGTAATGGCAAAGCCACTATAAAGGCCCATGCATGTAGCTTCAGCAACCATTTTACAGATAGAATGAGTTAGGTGAAGATCTCTGTGAGGGACACTGAGCAGCAAACAACACAGATAGGAACACATATTTAAAAATTGTAGTAAAGAAGCAAAATGTAGGAGAGCATGCAAAATCTGATTTAATTGGAAGTAAAGTGAGAGAGGGTTTATTTGTGTCACTTTGGGGCACATTCTAGAATGCCAATCTGGTGCAACTTCCCAAAATAGGAATAATTATTCACAGCAAGTAAGACACCATTACTTCTTCACTTTCCAGGCACAAAATCTGCTGCTATGGCTACTTTTTGAAATACTTGGAAAAGCTGTTGCTTCTTCCAATAATTTTGCATACAAACACCTGCAGGCATCTTCCTCCAAGAAGGGATAATTTTTTTGACATTCATTTTTAAAAAAGCATTAAAAAAATTCACAAGTGCAGCGTGTTTTTATTCAACTTGTCAGTAACCACTTGGTGCCATATCACATCTCATATTTGGCATCCCCCCAACCTATTCTATGCACTTTATACATGATTTGTTGGAGACTGGCTCACCCACCTGATGTAACCTCCCCTATTTATAAAACATGGCTGAACCATTGCATCAATAAAGCTTTTCCTGCCTTTTGTCTCAACCCCATTCCTAATAGACTGTAAGAGCCCTATTTTTTTTTTTATATTTAGTGTAATGTCTGTTACTTGACTTTATTTGTACCCCAAAGTTGCTGACAACTCTGTCCATGTCAGGGACTGTCCAGAGCAGGAGTAAATCCCCATAGAAAACCTATCCTGCTCTGAACAGTTCCTGAGATGGACAGTGGTGTCATAAGAGCACTGTTGTCAGACAGAAAAGAAATTAAAAAAGAAATGAACTTCCTGTGGAGCATACAGCAGCTGATAAGTACTGGAAGGATAAAGATTTTTAAATAGAAGTAATTTACAAATTTGTAAATTAGGTTAAAAAACATTTTTATTATTTGTTTTTTAAATCATAAAATGTAACAGAAATTGAATATCTAGCCTGTGTAGGAAAATGACATAATTGCATAAAACTCCGGGCTCCCCATGTAAGCTATAAACCACCTGCCAAATTTGGGTCTATAATCGGAAATCTGTGCAACAAGACAAGTACTGGCAGTACACTACATGGATATCTACATCTTGTCCATATCCTTTAATCTCTTAAGACTCTAAATTCATAAAGTCTGTACAATCCTTCCCTGCACCTTGTTACTTTTAGGTCTGAAATTGAACCTGTGTTGCCTCATAATTGTTTATGGTCCTTTATGATCTCGTTTTCTACCACATTGCCATGAAATATAATAGCACTATACAAACAGATAATAAATTATAATGGACAGAGAGATAGATGTTGAACAACATCATCCAAAACACAGGTCTGAATGAAGAAGCCGCTCAGAGAAGCCTTGGATCGCATTCGCTGAAAGCTTGAAAAATGAAAGGTTAAATCTAGCAGCCTGTGTGAGGTTCCGCATAAGACCGGTTTGTGTACAAAACTCTATCAACATTTGGGATACACGATCTTCTGAAGGCGGGGGGCAAGACAGCTTGGAATGTAACAGGCAGTGTGTTCCAGCTGTGCTGCGTTCCCACTAACCAAGTATATTGACCAGATCTCCACTACAAGGTGGTCAAATATAATGTTTCTTGCTTGAAGATGAATTCATTACCCTGAGATCATTGGGGGCCTTTAAAAGTTTCTACAACAATTTAGAGGAAAATGTTTCCTAGTACTTCTAATACATCAGTATTTCTTGAAGCAAAATGGTCAAGAAGACTTTACACAAACTCCTGGCCGGTCTATGTTAAAATATTAGGCGCAGTCTTGGAAGATTTGTCCATTGCTGTCTTTTTGAAATGTTATGTATATTAGTGTATAACTTTGATCGTATCCTCTTACCATCTTTTCAATGGAATAGAATGTTTATTTGTCTCAGTACTTCAATTGCAGGTGTCATATGTCCTCCAACTCTTTTTGTTTTCATTGGTGAGTGATAACATGTTGTTCATAGACCATCATAGTGTCCAAAAACATGTCATCTGCATGATGTGGAAAGGTGTTACCTCCATAGTAACATCACATACCTTCCTATGCCTTTCAGGTCAGAATTGCACACCTATTACTAAAGTATACCTTAAAGGGGTACTCCGTGAAAACCTTTTTTCTTTTAAATCAACTGGTGGCAGACAGTTAAACATATTTGTAAATTACTTCTATTAAAAAATCTTAATCCTTGTACTTATTAGCTGCTGAATACTACAGAAGAAATTCTTTTCTTTTTGGAATGCTCTCTGATGACATCACGAGCACAGTTCTCTCTGCTGACGTTATTATAATAATAATAATGCTTTATTTATTGTTGTCCTTAGTGGGATTTGAACCCAAGTCCCCAGCAATGAAAGGCAGCAGTGCTAACCACTGAGCCACCATGCTGCCCTTAGCATACATCTGCTATGCACGGTTGCTAAAATGGACAGAGATGTCAGCAGAGAGCACTGTGCTCGTGATGTCATCAGTGTTCCAAAAAGAAAGGAATTTCCTCTGTAGCATTCAGCAGTTAATAAGTACTGGAAGGATTAAGATTTTTTTATAGAAGTAATTTACAAATATGTTTAACTTTCTGCCACCAGTTGATTTAAAAGAAAAAAGGTTTTCACCGGAGTACCCCTTTAACCCGTACAGGACCTAGGGCATATGGATACGCCTTCTGTACCTGGGTCTTAAGGACCCAGGGCGTACCTGTACGCCCGTGGGAATTTCGGTCCCCGCCGCGCGCCGGGCGGGGACTGGGCCGGGGTGACTGCTGATATCGATCAGCAGGCACCCCGTGCAAATGCCCAGGGGGGTCATCAGACCCCCCCCCCCCCCATGTCGGCGATCGGCGCAAATCGCAAGTGAATTCACACTTGCGATTTGCGCCGATTCCGGGTCATTCGGGTCTATGGTGACCCGGTGACCCGGGAATATAAGGGGGATCGCGGTTGTCTAAGACACCCACGATCCCCCTCTAGCGATAGGAGTGAGGTGGCAGAGTTGCCACCCCTCCTAACTCTGCTATTGGTGGTCTAAACGCGACCACCAATAGCAGATTAGGGGCGGGGGGGTTTACTTTCATTTTCCCCGTTCTGCCCACCCACAATAGGCGGGGCAGGATGGGGAAATGACGGGGGACCGAACGCCGAAGATCCACTTACCCGTCAGTGGAAGCTGCGGGACCGGATCGGCGGCGGTGATCGGCGCGGGCGGCGATGTCGTGCAGCAGAAGAGGATGGCTCCCTGGATCCGACGGAAGCCGGTAAGTTGCCTAGCAACATCTAGAGGGCTACAGTCTGAGACTTTAGCCCTTCAGATGCTGCAAAACTACAACTCCCAGCATGCCCAGACAGCTGCTGGGCATGGTGGGAGATGCAGTTTTGCAACAGCTGGAGGTCTACAGTTTAGAGACCACTGCACAGTGATCTCTATACTGTAGCACTCTAGATCTTGCAAAACTACAACTCCCAGCATGCCCACATAGCTGTTTGCTGTCTGTGCATGCTGGAATTTGTAGTTTTGCAACATCTGGAGGTCCACAGTTTGGAGATCACAGTGCAGTGGTCTCTATCTGTAGCCCTCCAGATGTTGCAAAACTGCAAATCCCAGCATGCCGAAACAGCTGTCTCGGCATGCTGGGAGTTGAAGTTGCGATCCTTCCAGCTGTTGCATAACTAGATCTCTCAGCATGCCCTTCGGCGATCAGTACATGCTGGGAGTTGTAGTTTTGCAACAGCTGCAGGCACACTGGTTGGAAAATACTGAGTTAGGTAACAGAACCTAACTGAAGGTTTTCCAACCAGTGTGCCTCCAGCTGTTGCAAAACTACAACTCCCAGCATGCACGGTCTGTCAGTACATGCTGGGAGTTGTAGTTTTGAAACAGCTGGAGGTTTGCCCCCCCCCCCCCCCCCCCCCCATGTGAACGTACAGGGTACATTCACACAGGCGGGTTTACAGTAAGTTTCCTGCTTCAAGTATGAGCTGTGGCAAATTTTTCGCCGCAGCGCAAATTTCTAGCGGGAAGCTCACTGTAACCCGCCAGTGTGAATGTACCCTAAAAACACTACACTAACATATAATAAAGGGTAAAACACTACACATACACCCCCTTACACTGTCCTCCCAATAAAAATGAAAAATGTATTGTACGGCAGTGTTTCCAAAACGGAGCCTCCAGCTGTTGCAAAACAACAACTCCCAGCATTTCCGGACAGCCACTGACTGTCCAGGCATGCTGGGAGTTTAGCAACAGCTGGAGACACCCTGTTTGGGAATCACTGGCATAGAATACCCCTATGTCCACCCCTATGCAATCCCTAATTTAGTCCTCAAATGCGCATGGTGCTCTCTCACTTCAGAGCCCTGTCGTATTTCAAGGAAACAGTTTAGGGCCACATATGGGGTATCTCCGTAATCGGGAGAAATTGCGTTACAAATTTTGGGGGGCTTTTTCTCCTTTTACCCCTTATGAAAAGGAAAAGTTGGGGGCTACACCAGCCTGTCAGTGTAAAAAAATTTAAAATTTTACACTAACATGCTGGTGTTGTCCTTTACTTTTTATTTTCACAAGTGTTAATAGGAAAAAAAATCCCCCCAAAATTTGTAAAGCAATTTCGCCTGAGTACTGAAATACCCCATATGTAAGCGTAAAATGCTCTGCGGACGCACAACAAGGCTCAGGAGTGAGAGCGCACTATGTACATTTGAGGCCTACATTGGTGATTTGCACAGGGGTGGATGATTTTACAGCGGTTCTGACATAAACGCAAAAAAATAAATACCCACATGTGATCCCATTTTGGAAACTACACCCCTCACAGAAAGTAACAAGGGGTATAGTGAGCCTTAACACCCCACAGGTGTTTGACAAATTTGGATGGAAAAATGAAAAAAAAAAATTTTCACAAAAATGCTGGTGTTACCCAAAATTTTTCATTTTCACAAGGAAACATATTAAAAAAGCCCCCCAAAATTTGTAACCCCATTTCTTATGAGTAAGAACATACCCCATATGTGGATGTAAAGTGCTCGGCGGGCAAACTACAATGCTCAGAAGAGAAGGAGCACCATTGGGATTTTGAAGATAAAATTTGTCCGGAATTGAAGGCTACGTGTGTTTACAAAGCCCCCATAGAGCCAGAACAATGGAACCCCACACATATGACCCAATTTTGGAAACTACACCCCTCATGCAATGTAATAAGGGGTACAGTGAGCATTTACGCCCCACAGGTGTCTGACAGATTTTTGGAACAGTGGTCCGTGAAAATGAAAAATGTAATTTTTTTGTTTGCACAGCCCACTGTTCCAAAGATCTGTCAAACGCCAGTGGGGTGTAAATACTCACTGCACCCCTTATTAAATTCTGTGGGTGGTGTAGTTTCCAAAATGGGGTCACGTGGGGGGTCCACTGTTCTGGCACCACGGGGGGGCTTTGTAAACGCACATGGCCCCCGACTTCTATTCCAACCAAATTCTGTCTTCAAAAGCTCAATGGCGCTCCTTCTCTTCTGAGCATTGTAGTGCGCTAGCAGATCACTTGATGTCCACACATTGGGTATTTCCATACTCAGAAGAAATGGGGTTACAAATTTTGGGGGTCATTTTCTCCTATTACCCCTTGTAAAAATATAAAATGTGGGGGAAAACCAGCAATTTAGTAAAAAAAAAAAAATTTTTTCATTTACACATCCGACTTTATCAAAAAGTTGTCAAACACCTGTGAGGTTTTCAGGCTCACTGTACCCCTTGATGTGTTCCTTGAGGGGTGTAGTTTCTAAAATAGTATGCCATGTGCTTTTTTTTTGCTGTTCTGGCACCATAGGGGCTTCCTAAATGCGACATGCCCCACAAAAACCATTTCAGAAAAACTCACTCTCCAAAATTCCATTGTCACTCCTTTCCTTCTGAGCCCTCTACTGCGCCCGCCGTACACTTGACATATACATATGAGGTATTTCCTTACTCGAGAGAAATTGGACTACACATTTTAGGAAGATTTCTCTCCTTTTACTCCTTGTAAAACTTCAAAAACTGGGTCTACAAGAACATGCCAGTGTAAGATTTTGAATTTTCTCCTTCAATTTGCTGCTATTCCTGTGAAACACCTAAAGGGTTAACAAACCTTTTGAATGTCATTTTGAATACTTTGGGGGGTGCCGTTTTTATAATGGGGTCATTTTTGGGGTATTTCTAATAAGAAGGCCCTTCAAATCAACTTCAAACCTGAACTGGTCCCTGAAAAATTTTGATTTTGAAAATTTTGTGAAAAATTGGAAAATTGTTGATGAACTTTGAAGCCCTCTGGTGTCTTCCAAAAGTAAAAACATGTCAATGTTATGATGCAATCATAAAGTAGACATGTTGTATATGTTAATCAATATATAATTTATTTGGAATATAAATTTTCCTTATAAGCAGAGAGCTTCAAAGTTAAAAAAAATGCAACATTTTCAATTTTTTCATCAAATTTTGGAATTTTTCACCAAGAAATGATGCAAGTATCGACAAAATTTTACCACTAACGTAAAGTAGAATATGTCACGAAAAAACAATCTCGGAATCAGAATGAAAGGTAAAAGCATTCCAGAGTTATTAATGCTTAAAGTGACAGTGGTCAGATGTGCAAAAAATGGCCGGGTTAAATGCTGAATTGACTTATGGAAAATGATTATCGTGCAACACTGTGCACAATAGTCATTTTTCTAAACAGCTGTCATTTTGAATTTGGCACTACAATTACTTACCGAGTGCCCCTTCTCCCTGCTCTCTGACGCATACACTGAATCACATTACATTAGATCTTGCACTGGAGACAGATGCTATTGAGCTGGAGTGACAAGCACCATCAATGAGTAGCTATGAGCTGCAGAGATCAATAGGAAGATCTACCCTCTAGGACCTCTCTCCCCCATGCCCATGATCTCCAGAATAGGGGTTGACTCCACCTTCCAAATCGTCCTTGTCTCAGCAGTGATGGCTCTTTCAGCCTGTCACTGGCTACAGCCATGTCCTACCTCAGTCAGTGACTGGCTGAGTGGCCCATCACTGTTGAGATTACTACGTCATGGAAGGTGAAGGCCAGAGCATTCAATGGGCCTTATTCTGAAGATCAGGGGGAGGGGGGTCCATCAAGTTCAACCTATAACCCTAATGAGTCCCTAATGAGTTGATCCAGAGGAAGGCAAAAAAAAAAAAAAAAACTCATACTCAAGGTAAAAATTCCTTCCCGGCTCCAAATATGGCATCAGAATAAATCCCTGGATCAACCTTCTGTCCCTATAGATCTAGAATCCATAACCTGTAATGTTATTATTCTCCAAAAATGCATCCAGACCCTTTTAAATTCTTTTACCGAGTTCACCATGATCACCTTCTCTGGGAGAGAATTCCACAGTCTCACTGCTCTTACAGTAAAGAACCCCCATCTGTGCTGGTGTAGAAACCTTCTTTTCTCTAGACGTAGAGGATGCCCCCTTGTTATATATATACAGTCCTGGGTATAAATAGATCATGGGAGAGATCTCTGTACTGCCCCCTGATATATTTATACATAGTTATTAGGTCTCCCCTAAGCCTTCTTTTTTCTAAACTAAATAACCCTAATTCTGATAATGTTTCTGGGTACTGTAGTCCTCCCATTCCCTGTATTACTCTGGTTGCCCATCTTTGAACCCTCTCCAGCTCCACTATATCTTTCTGATACACTGGTGCCCAGTACTGTACACAGTATTCTATGTGTGATCTGACTAGTGATTTGTACGTCGGTCGTGCCAAGTGTTCTCCCATTTAATACATAATCCAAGCCTGGATTTTTCTTCCCCATGTGCATTGCCTTACATTTATCAGTTTGAACTTCCCAGCCCAAACCTCCAACCTACCTAGATCCATTTGTAACAGTGCACTGTCCTCTATAGTGTTTACCGCTTTACAGAGTTTAGTATCATCTGCAAAGATTGCTACTTTACTTTTCGGTTTCATTATTGTTATTTGATTTTATATTCACATCAAACAGCAACACAAACAACAAAAAAGGATACATGGAGGGGAAAAAAACACACATAAACAGGCACAAAGGGAAAAGAGCATTACATTTTGTCTGTGAAAGTCCTTTACTTTTCAACCCCTTATTCAAGGTCATCAATTAATACATCAAATAGAACAGGACCCAAGACTGACCCCTGTGGTACCCCACTAGTAACAGTCACCCAATCAGAATAAGTACCATTAATAACCACCCTCTGTTTCCTTTCACTGAGCCAGTTACTTACCCACTTGCAAACATTTTCCACAGTCCAATCCTTCTCTTTTTATGCACCAACCTTTTATGTGGCACTGTATCAAATGCTTTGGAAAAATCCAGATATACAACATCCAGCGATTGCCCCTGGTCCAGTCTGGAGCTCACCTCCTCATAAAATCTGATCAGGTTAGTTTGACAGGACCGATCCCTCATAAAGCAATGCTGATATGGGGTCATACATTTATTTTTATCAAGATACTCCAAAATAGCATCTCTTAGGAAACCCTCAAACAATTTACATACAACGGAGGTTAAACTAACAGGTCTACAATTCCCAGGGTCACCTTTTTGACCCCTTTTTAAATATTGGCACCACATTTGCTATGCGCCAGTCCTGGGGAACAGTCCCTGTTACTATAGTCCCTGAATATAAAAAATAGGGGTCTGTCTATTACATTATTTAATTCCTTTAGAACACGGGGGTGAATGCCATCTGGACCTGGCGATTTGTCCATTTAGATTTTTTGTAGGTGGCACTGTACTTCTTCCTGGGTTAGACAGGTGACCTGTACTGGGGAGTTTACCTTATCTCACTATATTTCACTTGGCATTTCATTTTCCTCGGTGAATACAGTGGAGAAGAATTTGTTTAATATATTTGCTTTTTCCTGATCCTCCTCTATAATTTCTTCCTCATCATTTTTTAAAGGGCCCACACTTTCATGTTTAACCTTTTTGCTATTTATATAGTTAAAAAACATTTTGGGGTTAGTTTTACTCTCTTTAGTAATGAGTCTTTCTGTCTCAATTTTTGCGGCTTTTATCTGTTTTTTACATATTTTACATTTTTCTCTAGCTTTTTAATGCTTCTTCACTGCTGTCCTGTTTTTTGTCATTTATTGCCCCCTTAACATTTTTATTCATCCATATTGGTTTTCTTTCATTTCTGACCCTTTTATTCCCATGAGCTATATACCTCTTACAGTGAGAAGTTAAGATATTTTAAAAAGTCTCCAATTTAATGTCAGGATTCTTGTTTTTGAGGACATTATCCCAATTTATATTGAAACACTTTTCTACAGCATCAGAGGTAAACACCACTCAATATATGTGAAGGGGGCATTACAAGTTCTTTGAAACCCAATCTTAAATTTTTGACCACTAAAGGCTCTATTGTAGACAACTATGTAGAAGTATTCCAGTACATAAAAAAAAAAGCATGGGGGGGGGGTAGCATAAAGTAGAGCTTGGCGGTATGACCAAAAATGTGTAGCACGGTATAAAACGCTCCGGCATATAAGACGAACCCAATTTTAAAGGGTGAAAATCTAGAAAAAAAAAGATTCTGAATCTTCAACCTGCGGACCTCCAGATGTTGCAAAACTACAACTCCCAGCAAGCCCGGACAGCCGTTGGCTGTCCGGGCAAGCCAGGAGTTGTAGTTTTGCAACATCTGGAGGTCCACAGGTTGATGACCACTGGTATGGGCGGTAATACTCACGTGTCCCCGCCGCTCCGGACCCGTCACCGCTGCCCTGGATGTCGTCCTCCTTCACTGTCGCCGCATCCCCGTGGTGTCCCCGTCGCTCCGGAACGTCTCTCCTGCCGGGTATCCTCACTCTCTGTCGCCGCCATCATGTCGCTACGCACGCCGCTCCTATTGGATGATGGGACGGCGTGCGTGATAAAGTGATGATGACGAAGGAGAGCGCCGACCATGCAGGGGATCCCGGCACGGAGCAGACACCAAGGAGGCAGGTAAGGTCCTTCCCGGTGTCCTGTAAGCTGTTCGGGACGCCACGATTTCACCGCGGCGGTCCCGAACCGGGTTAGTGTCACTTTCGCTTCAGACACGGCGGTCAGCTTTGATTGCCGTGTCTGAAGGGTTAATACAGGGCATCACCACGATCGGTGATGTCCTGTATTAGCTGCAGGTCCTGGTCGTTGATGGCCGCAGGGACCGCCGCGATAGGATAGGGTTTTAATGTGTATTTGCCATATAAGATGCACCAACTTTCCCCCTCCCCCAGTTTTGGGGAAGAAAAAGTGCGTCTTATACGGCGAAAAATACGGTACATATGTGTAAATATACAATTGATGTGAGTGGATTTTCCCATATGTCTTCTGTAGATATAACACAGAAATGATCCCTTCTCACAAGTAAATGATTATTTGTGGACTGTAAGTTGATCATGTACAGTAAGTGCTCTCATTGATGCATTACTCTCCACACAAAGCCCATCGCCACTGTGCAGGTATATTAGCAGACAGACAGTTCAGAAGGAAATTTTTCCATAGAAATTATAATTTTGCTTTTCTCACAACAGATTGGGGTATTTTTAAAGGAAAAAGAAGGAATAGAAAGAATGAGTATAAGAACACTTGCTGCAACATAATTCCCCTCATGACGGAATAAACAGATGCAACTTTATAACACTTTATTACCATATAGTAAATACTATGGGACAATATCACCAGAAGGGAAGGGAGAAGATTTCCGCAGGAAATTCCTCCGTAATTTACTGTACATTAATTTCAATAAGATTCTGCTGTTCCATTCAGACAGCGGAATTTCTGCGGCAGGAGTAATACTGGAGTAATATTGTTTCAGGAAAAAAAAAATCCAAAAAGTTTTTGTAATCTCAATCAATACCATAGAGTACTTGCTGTTCATTTTTAGAAAATCATAACGCTCTATGGAGAAACACTAAGGGCTCCCTGTTTTTCATCTTTTAACTCCCTTTACAGAAAACGCCAGGACACTATTTTTCAAAGTAGTCTCTAATCGCAACAGCTGACATATCCATGCATGGTCCTGTAGGATCACACTTCAAACATAGTCAAACAGGTCAAGGTCAGGGCAGGAGAAGTTTGGTTAACATGGGTAAAAGGCAGAAGGTAAGGGCAGGCAGCAGGAGAATGGTCAGGGGACTAGGTGAATCAGAACTAGAAATCACTACTAAATTTACATTATTACAGCTGATTGGACCTTATGAAACTTATTCCTCAGGCAAAAATCACATCTGGGGAAGCCCTTCATAGGGTTTTGTATCAGGACATTTTTTTTTTTTTTTTTAAGAGTCAAGGAACGTGCTCTTGAATCACCCAAAGTGCAAGAAAAAGTGCAAACCTGTTACACTTCTATCGCAAGCCCTTCTCCAACAGGAGAGAGGCCCCCCAACAAACCTACCCTTCACTTCTGGGCCAAAAGGTACCTGCGAGGTTCCAGGTTTGATGTCCCTTTTTGCCAAAGCTACTAAGGGACCACAAATGCTCTCGGCATCCCCCTTGGCTTTAGCAAAACCACACTATTGCTCAGACATAGATGAGCAGTTGAGTAGCCTTATATAGGTAATACCAGACAGGGATAGGTGGAGGACACATTAGAGATGTGCATACTGACTATTTAGGTTGTAGCCAGTGCACACATGTGACTCCTATGGGATAAAGCAGGAATTGCAGCCATGGAGGAGGGATCAGGAGGGAGACAAGAAGAGGACACCTAGACTCATTGGTGGGAAGGCTATCGTGAGTTAAAAAAAAAATATCTGGGCCGATGTGCCACTTAGAAGTTTGGGTAAGACTTCATTCAGACATGGCTATACTCAGTTCAGTATGTGACAGCTTGTCCCCCTGTGCCTACACAAACCCCACTAATGCTTTAAAGGGGTATTTCTGTTAAAAAAAAGCATTATTTTTTCATATCAACTGGCTCCAGAAAGTTAAACAGATTTGTAAATTACTTCTATTAAAAAACATCTTAATCCTTCCAGTACTTATCAGCTATTAAAGTTGAGTTGTTCTTTTTTGTATGACCACAGTGCTGTCTGCTGACACCTCTGTCTGTCTCAGGAACTGTCCAGAGTAGGAGCAAAACCCCATAGCAAACCTCTCCTGCTCTGGACAGTTCCTGAGACAAACAGAGGTGTCAGCAGAGAGCACTGTTGTCAGACAGAAAAGGACAATTCAATTTCAACAGCTGATAAGTACTGGAAGGATTAAGCTTTTTTTTTTAAATAGGAGTCATTTACAAATCTGTTTAACTGATATAAAATTATTATAATTTTTTTTTTACTGGAATACCCCTTTAAGCTTGATTTGGAAAGACCACAGTGAAAAACCGAGGTGTGGGTGTAAATATGGGTGCAATACCACCTGAATGATTTCTAAGAATGGGCATGTTGACTGACACATAGCTTTCCCAAAACTAAGAAACAGCTGAATAGAATTTACAACTGGGCTAGAAGAGTATAATGAAGATTGTGTATTTAATGTTGATTTTTATTTATTTTAGTGGGAAATGAGAATGAATACTGGTGGGTGACGTCCAATATTTGGAAACCATGGGCCAAGTTGGTTTACTCATAGTATAACATAATACGAAGAATGAAGTCAAATATTTTAACTTAAACCGTAAATAAAACTAAATGAAGATATTTGTGTGAGCCAAAAAGATCCCAATCCAACAGCCAACAATTCTCTTTTAAAGATACAGGCATTCAGGAAACTGCAAAAAAAATAAATAAAATAAAATAAAAATAAAAAAGGCATTTTCTCCGTGTATCAGGAAAAATATATGAGAAATTGCTGCCAATTACTCCAGCACCAGGCTCGGTAATTTTACCTTTTCAGTAGATTTTTATAAAAGTGTTTGATTCAAAGAATAGAAAGTGTAGGGAAAGTGTACGGCAAGTCAGTATCCCAGACTGTTCCCGAAAATTGATGTGAACGCAGAAATGGACTCGGGCCAACAAACACCAATGTAAATGTGTATAGCCACAAGTAATACTACAATGTGTTTGTTAGTATATACAGACAGGAAAAGGGATTATGTATAAAATAAAAATGTATCAACCATACTTTCTGATGATTAAACTATATGGCAGTGTTTCCCAACCCAGTCCAGCTGTTGCAAAACTACAACTCCCAGCCTGCCCGGACAGCCAAAGGCTGTCCGGGCAGGCTGGAAGTTGTAGTTCTGCAACAGCTGGAGGCACTATGTGTGAAAGTGTGCTATTACCACTCTTGTGCAAAATATCTTCAGCAAATTTGGGGGTTTCGTTTTTTGCTCCGTTCACTATGCCGCAAAATTGACATCTCAACTGTATTGCTCAGATCGGTACGATTACATCAGTACCCAATTTGTGTAGTTTCCATCATGCTTTACTACTTTGAGAAGATTAAAAACATTTTAGAAAAAAGAAAATTTTAAATTGCAATTTTTCTATAACTCTACAGACATAGATCCCCTGATGACTCCTCTGTCACAGGTGAAACACGTAGGAAGGTCAGGATATCAGGATTGGTTTAGTGTGGGGCTTCCCTTTTCAGAGCGAAGCAACAATAGTCAAGAAGAGCAAAACAGGGACAACAGGAAGGGAGAATTAGAATTACTCATACTGTCCCCGTAATCCTACACACCTCACTTATAGGAATGTATTACTTCCAGGACCTTATTACCCAAAGTCCGCTCTGCATCTTCTGGCAAGTGTGTCGGGATATGAGTACGGAATGTGGTCGGGATATGAGGACCAGATTTGAGGTTGGGATATGAGGACGGGATATGAGGTCACATGTGATGTCGGGATGTGAGGACAGGATGTGAGGATGGGATATGAGGACGGGATGTGATGTCGGGACGTGAGGACGGGATATGAGGTCAGGATGTGATGTCGGGATGATAGGACGGGATATGAGAATAAGTGCATCATTGTTGCTTTTCTTCTCCCACAAGGTTTAAGTAAAAAGTCCGGGCAACACTGAGTACTCTGCAATTACAGTGTGTTCACATACCAGTATCATGCATGACAGGAGAATGATAACTGTGACATGAGCATTACAGAGTGGCAAGTGTCATACAACACAGCCAGTGAAGACATAGTCAACAAAAATACAAACTATAACAATAAACTCTTTCTTAAATAACTTTCATTAGGTTTAGTCATTAGTAGTGTTGCTCGCGAATATTCGCAATTCGAATTTTATTCGGGAATATCGCATATTCGCGAATTCGCGAATATTCGCGAATATAGCGCTATATATTCGTAATTACGAATATTCGTTTTTATTTTTATTTTTATTTTTTTTTTCACAGTACACATCACAATGATCATCCCTCTCTGCTTCCAGCTTATGTGGTGTAAGAAGGCTCTAATACTACTGTGTGAGACTGGTGTGTAATTTTTCGCATATGCGAAACATTGCATATGATAATTTTCGCATATGCGAATTTTAGTTTATGTTAATTTTAGTATGTGCAAATTTTCGTATATGTTAATTTTCGCACACGCGAATATTCGCATATGCGAAAATAAAACGAGAACATTACGAATATGCGAATATTCGCGAATATGACGAATATTCGTCCATATATTCGCGAATTCGAATATGGCCTATGCCGCTCAACACTAGTCATTAGGTTTAGTCTAAAGGGGCGACACGCCTTCTTTACTGTGAGGACTGTGAATTTATGGAACGGTCTACCTCAGGAACTGGTCACAGCAGAAACAATTAACAGCTTTAAAACAGGGTTAGATACATTCCTGGAACAAAATAACATTAATGCTTATGCAGAATTATAAAACTACATTCCTTTCCCTTATCCTATTACACCCTTCACTTCAATTCCCTGGTTGGACTTGATGGACGTATGTCTTTTTTTCAACCATACTAACTATGTAACTATATGATACTAGTGGATTAAGTCAAGATGCCCTATTTAAAACATAAAGCCGCGAACCCACAAACCAAAAGAGTCACAATTACATCAGTTAATATAAGAAGGAAGAGGAGGAGATAAAGTGGAAGAGAGGAGGAGAGGGAACAAGATCAAAAGGGGGAGCCAAGAGCGCCTGAGGACACCGGAAAGATGAAGGCTGAGGGCGAGTAACAAGTAAGAGGAGACCCACACTCTGAGGAACTTATCGAGGAACTCCACTGCGAGAGGGAAGGAGGCCGGGAGTCCACCCATCGCAAGGCCACGGCCTTACTAGCCAGGAACAACACCTCAAAGAGGAAGATCCTCATGTGATGTTGCCAGGACTTTTGGGGAGAGACCCAAATAGACAGATCATGGGGTTCCAGAGGGACTGAGATAGAGATCAGGGAGAAGAGAAAGTCAATGATACCCTGTGAATATGTCTGGAGGAATGGACACATCCAAATCATAAGCCAGAAATGGGCCCTAGGAGAATGACATCTATGGAAGGCATTGAAAGACATCTGTCCCATTCTGAAAAGCCTAACCGGGGTGAGATACCTATGGTGTATTATGTACAGCTTTTGATATTAGCTGCCGGAGAGACTGTTAAGTGAGAAGTCATGATCTCCGACCAATCCTCGTCAATTAGAGAGGGGATACATGTCTTCCAATAAGCCTTCACTGTGTCAGCCACACTAGTGATGTTTGCCCTAGTCTGTCGTGTATATATAATAGATACTAGACCCCTCAGTCCCTGGGATCGGAGGATCCCAATGAGAGGATAGGCAGAGATAGGTGAGAATTGGGTGGTCAGGGCATGTGAGAGTTAAAGGGGTATTCCAGTGGAAAACTATTTAATTTAAATCAACTGGTGCCAGAAAGTGAAACAGATTTGTAAATTACTTCTAAAAATTTTAATCCTTCCAGTAATTATCAGATGCTGTATACTTCAGAGAAAGTTCTTTTCTTTTTTAATTTCTTTCCAGTCTGACCACAGTGCTCTCTGCTGACACCTCTGTCCATGTCAGGAACTGTCCAGAGCAGGAGCAAATCTCCATAGCAAACTTATTCTGCTCTGGACAGTTCCTGATATGCAAGTAGAGGATAGCGCCTCACGTAATTCAGTGAGATAATCCCAAGCCACGAACCCCAATATCAGTGGTACTCACCTGGAGTATATCTTGGTATATGCATATCACCCCTCTATTTGGGGTCAGATGATCTCGGGCTGCAGCCTGCAGGATCCGGCGGGGTGTTTGGTAAGAGGTCAGCAAGAGACTTGGAATAGGTGCAACAAAGTAAAAAATAAATAAAATTGGTGTGCTATGGCGCTGCCTAGGTATAAAATCTCATTTATTGTTATATAAATTGAGATATCAGACATGCAAAATGCGTTTCAGGGGTAAGTCCGTCCCCCCCTTTTTTTTCACACTTTGCAATTGAAAAAGGAGGAACTTACCCCCCAAAATGCGTTTTGCATGTCTGTTATCTCAATTTATATAACAATAAATTAGATTTTATACCTAAAAAGACTGAACCCGCATCCGGATCTCTAAAAGGCAGCACCATAGCAGACCAGTATGTCATGCCCGTCCCATAGACTTGCATTGAGGGGGCATGGCCGTGACGTCACGAGTGGGGTATGACCGTGATGTCCTGCTGCCGAGATCACAGGGGGTCCCCAGCAGCGGGACCCCCGCGATCAGACATGTCTAGGGGCGGAGTACCCTTTTAAGTCTGTCTGTATTATGCCAGTGTGAACTCAGCCTTTCACAAGGGGGCATCTCAGGAACAAAAACATCAGAAAAAGTTCTCTAGCTGAAGGCACATGGGCTGTTTTCCAGCAGTCTTACAAATCAATTCTCAATGAAGACCTACTGGGAAAACTGCAACAAAAACAGCCTATGTGTACACGGCCTTTAAAGGGATTGTCAGATGATGAAACCTATTTCCAACTGAGTATTCTCTGCTATGGTGGCTGTTGTGATTGAGCTTGTTTATTGCTTTAATGCTTGCTGGCATAGAATGCGCTTTCTGATGTCACGCTGCTTTACATCCTTACCACTTGTCACTTTAGACTGAGTCTCTCAGTCATTCAAGTTGATATTTTTTCTGCATTTACCCCCCTGTAGCACCTGTCCCTAAGTGAAACTGTGTTAACTGTGAGTCTTACCTTCTTGTAATACATTTTTTAACATCTATGTTCAATGAACTAAAGATATACCTATTTTCACGTATTATTTTATGCGTATTTCTTTTTTTTTTAGTATATAGTTCAGTCTATACACACTGCCTACTTTTTGATTTATACTTGCCCTGCTGTGAGAATTGTCCAATGTTAACAGTAATAAATGAACATGTATTAGTAAGTAAAGTTGTTAGACAGTTGAAAATAGGTTTCGTTGTTAGACAACCCCTTTAACCCCTTAACGACCACAGACATAAATGTACTTCCTGGTGCGGCGGTACATAGCTCACCAGGACGTACATCTACGTCCTGTGTATTTCGGACAACATATGGAATGTATAGCCGTTTACAAGACGGCGCATTCCCGTGTGGTCCGGGCACTGGCATAATAGGCCAGCGCCCATACTCTCCAGAATGTCCGCATGGAGATTCCGTAGTGTGAACATAGCCTTAGTGTAAATGTGGTTGCCCAGTACAGAAGTGACCATTCTGTACAATCTATGGTCCTTTTCAGGTGGGCTCAGTCCTAGTCCCTTGGCCCCTAACTCCTCAGGACTCTGGTTATATGAATGTTCCTACAAATGGTAAATGTATTTTATCTAGATGTGTATACCTTTAAGTCCTGTTGTTAAGATGTGTAACCAAGGAAGGTGCCAGTGACCAGGTGACTTGGAGGTGACCTATAGGACTCCCCCAAAAGTCCTCCTATATAAACTAAGGGAGGAGTTAGCTAGCTCCAGTTCCAGTCTTTGCTGAGTACAGAACAGTCAAGACCTGAGAGTGTCTGGTGTCCTGAAGAGATCCAAGGCCTAACCACGCAGCCACGCTTCCACCAACCAAGTGTCCCACAGGTGAATGTCAAAGCCTGGCAAGCTACCACAGGGGTGAAGCCTAGTCAGGCATAGACAAGTCAGTCAAACCTGCTAAAGTCAGTGTGGGTCTACTTAATTAAATCCAAGTCCACCACAAGTCCCAGCAAGCCCGCAAGCCTCCTAAGTCACTGTTCATCTCCTTGGGCCTAACTGAGCTGTAAAGACTATTCTATCTGACTGCCTCAGTAAAGCTGCCGTTGTTCTGTAACTTGGCATCAGAGTCATTATTTGCCCCGCCCCTAGCCCAGGATCCAGCAGCCATACCTCAGGGGATGCAAAGGTTAACCACGCCCTGGCGTCACGAATACAAGGGGTTAAAGGGGTACTCCACCCCTAGACATCACGCCCCCTCCCATAGACTTGCATTGAGGGGGCGGGCGTGACGTCCCACGGGGACGGAGTCGTGATGTCACGATCTTCCTTTCCCGTGGTCGGGACCCAGACCCTCCAGCGCTTCCAGAGAAGAAACAGGTGGTTGCGCATGCTATATTGCAGGGGTCCCCAGCGGCTTTGGATAGGCGATAAGATGTCTAGGGGTGGAGTACCCCTTTAATGCCCTCTGCCCCTAGGGTAATTACATCTTCCCTCATCACACCCTCACCACAGAAACATAATCTTATGCTTCTTTTTCCTGCTGGATCCACTTCTTGCATTGGCTCAAACAAAAATAAAAAAAACTGCATCAGCTACTGCGGTGGCTTATTTCCAAATGATGGGAAACCACCTCAAGTGCATCTTAGTACCCCCAAGAATAATGTAACAATAATGAATATGAAGGGGACTGTGTATGTCACATAGGTACATCGATGACGTAATATCTTGTGCACACGAGTTAGTGCATTTAGGTAATGTTGTACATTGATATTACTCATCCCCATACCCATTCATGTGAAGGGAACGTTCGGTTTATTTACCAAACAGCTTGGAAAGTTCTTATGCGGCGGATGTCCTGCGGTTCAGTGCAGCCAGTAGATCAGGCCCTGGGCAGTCGTTGTATTGGAGCTCCACTCTGTGGTCTTTTCTTCATCTCAGCTGGACGGCTGAACAAGCGAATAGTGTGGGAAGGGAATCAATGGGTTGCAGCAGAGCGCAGGACTGTACACACAACACATTCATTCTGATCATATCATAGAATGCTGAGAAAGCGGGCAAAAAAAAAACTACGACTGTACTGCAAACATAGGGCGTTAAAGGCAGCTTAAAATTAGTCTTCAATGCACTAGTATCTAGGCATCCAAACTGTGGATCTCCAGCTGTTGCAAAACTACAACTCCCAGCATGCCCGGACAGCCGTTGGCTGTCCGGGCATGCTGGGAGTTGTAGTTTTGCAACAGCTGGAGGTCCAAAGTTTAGAGACCACTGTAATAGTACATCATTCTATATTAGAAATACATCTCCTGGTGTTGGTATTGTCATCCAATTACTTTCTGCTTTTGCGCTGCTACTTGGAGTCCCTCTGTTGTTGGCCCGTTGGCTGTCCGGGCATGCTGGGAGTTGTAGTTTTGCAACAGCCGTAGGGCCACAGTTTGGAGACCCCTACATTAGTACATCATTCTGTGCTAGAAATACATCTCCTGGTGTTGGTATCAGCATCCAAAGAGTTTCTGATTTTAAAGGGGTACTCCGGTGAAAAACTTTTTTTTTTTTAATCAACTGGTGCCAGAAAGTTAAACAGATTTGTAAATGACTTCTATTAAAAAGTCGTAATCCTTCCTGTACTTATTAGCTGCTGAATACTACAGCGGAAATTCTTTTCTTTTTGAAACACAGAGCCGTCTGCTGACATCATGACCACAGTGCTCTCTGCTGACATCTCTGTCCATTTTAGGAACTGTCCAGAACAGCATATGTTTGCTATGAGGATTTTCTCCTACTCTGGACAGTTCTTAAAAAGGACAGAGGTGTCAGCAGAGAGCAATGTGCTCGTGATTCAGCAGAGAGCTCTGTGTTCCAAAAAGAAAAGAATTTCCTTTGTAGTATTCAGCAGATAATAAGTACTGGAAGGATTAAGATTTTTTTTAATAGAAGCAATTTACAAGTACCCCTTTAATATACAGACACAAACTTAAAGGAAGAGAATTTCTCAAAAGAATCAACTTAGAATCAAGTTAGACAGATTTGTAAATTACTCCTATAAAAAAATCTTAATCCTATCAGTACTTATCAGCTGCTTTACACAAGAGAGGAAGTCGAGTTCTTCTTTTCTGTCTGACCACACAGTGCTCTCTGCTGACACTTCTGTCCATGTCAGGAACTGTCCAGAGCAGGAGAGGTATGCTATGGGGATTTGCTCCTATTCTGGACAGTTCCTGACATGGACAGAGGTGTCAGCAGAGAGCACTGTGGTCAGACAGAAAAGGCCAACTCAACTTCCTCTGTATTATACTGCAGCTGATGAGTAATGGAAGGGTTAAGATTTTTAATAGAAGTAATTTACAAATCTGTTTAACTTTCTGGAGCCAGTTGATGTGAAATTTTTTTTTCCACCAGAGTACCCCTTTAAACTGAGGGTATGGGATCAGACGTCAATAAGGCCCCCAGACTCAATGCTTGGATAAAAAGTAATTATAATGTGCGAAGGGGAAAACCCGGCTTATCTTATAGATGCCAATACTAGACTGTACCGATACCTGTAGACCATTAAAATCCCTTATGTTCCTGCAAGAGGCCTCTTTATTGTTCCGCACTCACCGCAATAAATCTGCAGCTTCAACTGCTTATATCAGGCGGGCAGAGGATCTGGGAGCCGCCAGACTTCACGGAGCGCTCAGAGACAAACACCGGTGTTGCATTGAGTGCGGGACCTCTAATTTCTACTTTTATCTACATTTTCTGAACCCCTTTTCTTTAGCCCACGCACCCCCATGACACAGTTTATTTGGAGATGTTTAGCTTTGTGTCGCTTATCCTGTGATTCGTCACTATTAGAATACTGGTGTAAATCTGGCAGTGGTGCTGCCCCCTACTTGTTTATATCTACCTCTTTATTGTTTGCTCTGTTATCTGTAGTGGTGCAGGACCTCCATTAAATGACGTCATTGCGTGACAGGTCCTGCACCACTCCGGCTTGCAGGAGAAGGTCCTCCATCACTAACAGAGTAGAGGATGTAGAGGCCTCAGTGCAGGTCAGAGGAAAGGTGAGTGAGATTTTTATTATTTTCTTATTGGGGAAAAACTACTTAATGGGGGCATCTACCTAATGTAGGCTTCCCTAGTTACTTGACTACCTAACTACTGGGGGTTTCTACCTTAGTAGGGGATTTCCTATTTACCTACTGTATCTTTAGGGGGCTTCAATCTAAAAGGGGGATTCCCTACTTACCTATCTTCTGGGGGCTTCTACCTAATTGGGGAATTCCCTACCTATCTTCTGGAGGCTTCTACCTAATAGAGGGATTCTCTAACTACTTACTGGGGGCTTCTACCTAATAGAGGGATTCTCTACCTTCCTATCTTCTGGAAGCTTCTACCTAATAAGTAGGATTCCCTAACTACTTACTGGGGCATGATGGGAATGGTAGTTCTTTACATCAGGAGGGCCACAGTTTGGAGATTGCTGTGTTGGATTGTCATTCGTTTCACGCATGGGCCTGTTCCCCATGGCTCCGGTCCCATCAAAAGAGCCTTGAGTAAACAATGATGATGAATTTATAAACTGCATGATGGGTTATATGTCAGTTTATACTTTTCTTATTATACTTCTAGATGAGTCCAACTGATTTGGACAACATTATCTATAATACATTATTTGCTAGTTGTGATGACAAATTGAAATTAAATAAATACATTAAAACTAAAGACGACAAGGTTGTATAGTGAATCCATACTGCCGGCGAAAGTGAAGGAAACTATTCAGCCCCGTCTTTTATTTTATCTGCACTATTGACACTTTTAACACAACCCACCTGGTGGGCCGTTCCTAGTGCACTTCCTCCACAGAACACATGCTCTGCATGATACAACAGAAAAGACCTTATATTTTCAGGGGACTTTTCTAATTCTCATCCCCCCTTCCCCACTTTTCCTCCCCTGCAGTCACAGCAGATCTGTTCTACCTTTCGTCACCTAAGAGCACACACGCAGG
This sequence comes from Hyla sarda, assembly GCF_029499605.1. Classification (NCBI taxonomy): domain Eukaryota; kingdom Metazoa; phylum Chordata; class Amphibia; order Anura; family Hylidae; genus Hyla; species Hyla sarda. Next base: position 25,994,826 of record NC_079199.1, on the reverse strand, counting down.
GAAGCTATTGATCCTAAAATTGCTGGGATTTCCTCCCCCTGCTGCTTGTTTGTTCTGTCTGTTGTCATTGAACTGGTTAAAGCTTTGTTTGTTTGTTTTTCTTTGAATGGCCCTTAATGGATTAAAACTTAAGAAGATTTTCCCCAAATAAGCTAGTGCCTGTTAAAAATGCAGTCACACTTTGTAACATAAATTGAAGCTAAGTATGAGCACTCCAGTAGATCGCACCTTTATAAACTTTTTATTGCCCTCAAAAAGTCTGGAAGCTGCTGGAGAAACTTTCTTAGCTCCAAACACGAGGACAAAACTCTCCTACGCTTCTTACATGCACTTCTTCTTCTTCAGTGATTTACTTTGTTTGTAAACAAAACTAAATCTAGGAATTCTAAGTGATTTTCCGAGTTTTTGTGTCATTTACTTTATGTGGCAGTTTTAAAAGTTCTGCAGAGAAACCTGTAAGGAAAATATCTTAAAAACATTGGATTTTAGATTGTTAAAAATGTTTTTGCAGTGGGTCAAAAAGTCAAATATTTTTGTGCAATGCACCTAAACTCCTTCAAGAAAACAATTTGAAACAATAAAAAATAATTGCTACAATTTTAAAATAAAAAATCCCGACCACTACATAAAAAAAAACTAACCATGCCACACTTTTGTTTGCAAATTTTTGCCCAATGGGTCATAAAGTTTTTGCAACAATTAAAAAGAAAAAAAATCCCGACCACTGCATAACCTAAAATATGACCTAAAAATTATATTTTGTTTTTGTTAGTAAATGCTGTGTGTAAAACCACTCTTGGGCCTTCTTGACAATCCTATGTTTGTGTTGCATTTTTTGGCTTGCAAAAAAGTCATTCATTTGAATGCATTTTAATAAAGTTTGTTTTTGGTGTTTTGGTGGCATGTTTTTTTGTCTACTATGTAACACTTAAAACAAGAAATTGTGTCTGGCCTTATAGAGAAACCAATGAGAAACAACTCATCTAGAGAATGTTCCATTATGAGAAAAATGCCTAAAATGCTCAAATGCTAAAAAAATGTACAAAGCATTTTTAGATTTTTCGTGTTATTTTGCTTTATAGATGCAGCTGACAGATATTAGCTGAAAGTCAATAGGTAAATATAAATTCACCACAAACAATACTTTTTGGAGGGTTGTTTTTATTCACATTGGATTTATTTAATTACCGTATTTATTTTTGGGTGGGGGAGGTAGTTTCTTACAAAATGCAACACACTCTATTAAAGCATCTTGTGGTGTTAGTCTCCCCTATACCTAGTTTAAATATGTATTATATATAATATATAGTTTTTTTTTTCTCTACTAAGATTATTTTCCTTGATTATTGAAATGTGTAATGGCAAAACTGCATAAAAACAAACATTGCAAATAAAGCATGTGCTTTAAAACACACTATTATGTAAAGAATGACACAAACAAGTAGGGTTAAAACCCTGTCCTATCGCGGCGGTCCCTGCGGCCATCAACGGCCGGGACCCGTGGCTAATACAGGACATCACCGATCGCGGTGATGCCCTGTATTAACCCTTCCGATGCGGCGATCAAAGCTGACCACCGTGTCTGAAGCGAAAGTGACACTATCCCGACTGCTCAGTCGGACTGTTCAGGACCACACGGTGAAATCGCGGCGTCCCGAACAGCATACAGGACACCGGGGGGGACCTTACCTGCCTCCTCGGTGTTTGCTCCGTGCCAGGATCCCCTGCATGGCCGGCGCTCTCCTTCGTCGTCATCACGTACGTCACTCATGCCGTCCCGTCATCCAATAGGAGCGGCGTGCGTAGCGACGTGATGGCGGAGACGGAGAGCGAGGATACCGGGCAGCAGAGATGTTCCGGAGCGACGGGGACACCCAGGGGATGCGGCGACAGCGATGGAGGGCAACATCCAGGGCAGCGGTGACGAGCGGTGACGGGTCCGGAGCGGCGGGGACACGTGAGTATTACCTCCTATTCCAGTGGACTTCAACCTGCGGACCTACAGCTGTTGCAAAACTACAACTCCTGACATGCCCAAACAGCCAACGGCTGTCCGGCATGCTGGGAGTTGTAGTTTTGCAACATCTGGAGGTCCGCAGGTTGAAGATCACTGTCCTATACTTTACATTGTATTTGGTTCAGAATCTTTTTTCTCTAGATTTTCATCCTTTAAAATTGGGTGCGTCTTATGTGCCGGAGCGTCTTATATGGCGAAAAATACGGTACATTAAAAAACAATGAAGCAACAAAAAAACAATGCTAGCACTTTTAGAAGCCTTT